>NC_054701.1:76723896-77041396 GCF_016097555.1 Gigantopelta aegis
TAAACAACGTATAATGGTAAACAATATTTATTATTAACTTTTTAAATCTGAAACAATGAAAAAGAGCCTATGTTACGGAAAACTGATTAAGTAAACACTATAACAGACAATGTCACATCATCTCTTACATAATTACTATGTAGTCTTCTGTCACATTCTATAGACAATTATCTTGATAAAAATTTTATAGTTCACATTTAATATCTAACAATGAGAATCATAATAAAATATAGGCTTGATAATCATAATAAAAGATAGGCTGCATATTTTTTATTATGGAAATCATAACACTAACCTGTATTTCAGTAGTTCCTATATTAGCAGGTACAAAGATAGTAGTATTTTATTATGGAAATCATAACACTAACCTGTATTTCAGTAGTTCCTATATTAGCAGGTACAAAGATAGTAGTATTTTATTATGGAAATCATAACACTAACCTGTATTTCAGTAGTTCCTATATTAGCAGGTACAAAGATAGCAGTATTTTATTATGGAAATCATAACACTAACCTGTATTTCAGTAGTTCCTATATTAGCAGGTACAAAGATAGTAGTATTTTATTATGGAAATCATAACACTAACCTGTATTTCAGTAGTTCCTATATTAGCAGGTACAAAGATAGTAGTATTTTATTATGGAAATCATAACACTAACCTGTATTTCAGTAGTTCCTATATTAGCAGGTACAAAGATAGTAGTATTTTATTATGGAAATCATAACACTAACCTGTATTTCAGTAGTTCCTATATTAGCAGGTACAAAGATAGTAGTATTTTATTATGGAAATCATAACACTAACCTGTATTTCAGTAGTTCCTATATTGACAGGTACAAAGATAGTAGTATTTTCCTCTAAATCGCCTAGAAGTTTCCGTATACTGCCATCATCATCCAAAGACAAAATAACCTAAAAACAAGTAACAAACCCAATCAGTCATAGCCACTGGGAATGTATTAGGGTTTTACTATTATTGCAACAACCAAAGTTGGTAATACATTATAAATAATTCTGTAAAAGTTGACTGTAAATTCAGCTTCTATTGAGATAATATTCATGAGAGTTGGTAACAGTGTAATCATTTCTGAACTGACTCACAAGAAATAAAGCCGACATGTAGCTCTGATTCTGAATATTCCATAATAATGGACTCATCAAAATGATTCTCAATCGAATTGCTAACAAAAATCAAACATTTTCTTGGAAGCTTACAAACTGTTTTCAATGTCTTGTTGTTGTGTTATTTTTTAAAAGAAATATATTTTCAAAATGTTACCTGATAGAAAGCTGCTGTGACTGGTAAATTGGACAAGGCTTTCAGGATATCCTTGTTACAGATACTTCCATTACCAACAAAACCCTGTAGGCATTCACAGGAGATTTTCCCATCGGACTCATCAGTCACTGAATACAAACATAAAGAAGAATAACATATAATAAAATACACTGAAATCATCCAACAGTGAACTAACTATGTTAAAACCAAGTCCGCATGGCAGTTGACGTATCAATTGATCTAACACAAAATATCGTCTGAAAATACATGTATCTGTATTTTATTTGTCCAGAAAAGGTACTTTATCTAACCAGCTACATACAGGTTGTCAACATATCCCACTGGTCGTCAATATTTTGATATATACAAAAAATACAAAATAAAATACAAAATAATACAAAATACTAAAATGTTTAGTAAACTTTGGGGCCTTTGAAACACAGTACATTTGTGTTGCACAGTTGCAAACATGGCATACATTCAAGTTTTCATAATACATTGTATATATAAATAAGTACATAGTCATAAATCATAAAATAAACTTAATTAATTTTAGCCAACTTTTGTTTACAATGCTTATAAAATGGTTTATAGCAACCAATGTTAGTGAAAATAAAATGTACAAACATTGTGCATTTCAAGTCACATAAATAGTGTGTCTCTGCCTTAAGTACATTAACAGCCATGCATGTAACCCTGTCTTTGTTAATATTTTGGTGAATTTTGTTTTAAAATATGTACTGGTAGCCAAAGTTAATTTATCTTAGCCAAACAAAACATAGACTAATTGACATGTAATTCTTGAACTAATTTTTGAATGAATTTATTATAAAACACATTTGCCAAATTAAACTTGTTTTAGTGTTTAGAAAATGAAAAAGTATTCCATGCATTGCACAAGAAAGAGAGAAAGTTAAAGTTTGTTTGACACCAGTATAGCACATTGATTTATTAATCATCGGCTATTGGATCCCACAGATGGGACACCACATACCACATGCTTTGATATACCAGTTGTGGTGGACTGGCTACAATGAAAAATAACCCACTGGCAGGGATCGATCCTAGACTGACCACACATCAGGTGAGCGCTTTACTGCTGGGCTACATCCCACCCCCAAAAAGAGAAACATGCAAGTACAGGTATACTCTTTGAGTTAAACATTTCATGCATTCATTCACAACTGAACAGGAAGAGCAAACATACCATTTGGAGGAGAAAAAGAGCAAATGGCGTAAGGAGAACAAATGGTTGTCTTGGAAAAACACAAGTCCACAACTGGCTTGCACCAGGATCCATTGCCATGGTAACCAGATAAACACTTACATGAAAGAGACTGCTGCTAAAAAAAAAGAAAAAAAGAAAACAAATTTAAAAAAATGTAATAAATATTCTAATAAGAGTAGCCTAATTGATTTGTGTACAACATTAACCAAGAGTGAGTGAGTGAGTATTTTTAACATGCCCATATACCACTAAGGTTTCAGGCATGTCTGCTGCGGGCCACGTCTCTGGATAGCCAGTGGCTTGGTCTAGGACAGAATACTAAGGGACAATTTAGATGATTTTTAAACCAAAATTGGGACTATAGGGACTTTAATAATATTTAAATTTAAAAGAGCAATTCCAAAAATAAATAAACCAAATTAACCAAGAGCTGATTTATTCTTGGGTTTTGAGGTTATGAAGTTGGCTGTCCCCTAAAATTGTCATTTCATATTTGTTATTATTAGATTCTGTGAATTGAAACTCAAGTATATATAATTCATTATAATGAGTGAACTAACAATCTGAATATTGATATTAATGAACACATTATACTAGAACTCAGCAGGTCCATTTTCCGACAATTTTGAATTGGTGGTTGATATGGCAGCCATTATTGTGGTAGTCACAATGACAAATGATTTAAAATTGTATAATGACCTCTGAAATTTGCATAGTGATGTGATGTGATACTCAACAAAATGTTCTCTCCAACAGACTTCAAAATAATGATTTTGACTATATTACAATAGCTGTTAGTGCAACATATTCATATGTTTAATAGTATATATACATCTATGGTTTCTATGGCAATGTTATTTATTGTGTTATATCAGTAAATAATACCAACCTGGAATGTACAAGATGCATTGTCATGGCAGCCACCATTGTGGTAATCACATGGCGAGTGACAAACCTTCCCATCTCCAAGGTAACCAGGGTGACATCTGCAGGTGATCTCGTCCTCCACCATCTCACAGGTGGCATGTTCACTGCAGTTCCCATTTTGAAAATCACACGAATATCTACCTGCATAGGTTAATGGAAAAATTAATACATGTATATAAATTGGTATTTATTTTTTATGTCATATATTATAGTCAAAACTGTCTACAAATGCCACTCACAGCCGAATTTCACCCATTCCTATTTAAGGATGTAATTTTGATGTTAAATGAACCTCACCTAATCTTATTTAACAGTGTAAGTGACTGTATACTGATGTTACAATGAAGCCCATCCAATCCTATTTAGGATGTAAGACTTACTTTATACAGTACTACATGAAGATGTAAGAGTTGGTATTCTGATGTTACAGTGAAGCTCAACCAATCTTATACTGATGTTACAAGTTCATCGTCATTAAAATATTCATATTTTGTTTTTACTTTCACACAATCACCAGGATGCTTTAGATTATGAGGATGGAAATTAATAGCCTTCACTGACCCAACAGATCATAGAGGTTAAAGAAGTCCTTTTTCAGAATATTCACCCCACAATCCCGGCAATCATAGATTTGCCCTTGGAAAAAAAAATTCTAGTTTAAAGCATGAAAGACAGTACTTACTGATGTTACAGTCTGGCCCGACCCAGTCTCGTGTGCACCTGTCACAGCTGAGTCCCCAGAAGTGTTCATCACACACACAGATTCCCGTCCCATTGATCCCCTCATTGCACACTCCGCGACCACTGCATGGCACTTCAGGACCACCGGGGCATTCTGTGAACAGTAACCATCATAATCAAACTGATCATGTATATATATAATAAATATTTGAGGAAAAAATAATAAAAATCATAAAATAGATGACTGTACTGGTATCTGAGGGATGATTGGTACTGAAAAATATTTCCTCACACCCACATCCCAAAATGTTAATAACCCTAAAGTACCAAACTTATGAAGAGTATTTATTCCAGTCAGGTGTAATGTTCCTAAACAACCTTGTAAGTATAATAATTTATGATAAAGGCAGTTGTTTAGTTATGTGTACACATAACTGTATCATATTTTATCAGTGGCAAAGACATTTAAAATACAAATTTAATGATAACCATTTGTAAATTTGGTCTTAATATTTATACTTCAGCCACTGTGACATTTTTTGGTTATTTTTTAAGGTTTGAGTTCAAGCAGATCCCAAAGTTCTTCAAGCAATCATTTTGTAACTCTTGTCTTTTAAATATATTAAGCACATTTTTTTTTTAATGGTTGAAATTTTGGAAGTTATAGAATAATGTTAAGAGAAGGATATTAAAGTCGCTCTATAATTAATTAACGAAAAAAAAATTACCTTTACATTCAGTGCCAAAATGACCAGCACAGCAGTCTTCATGCTACAAGACAAAAAAGTAAGTAAGAAATTAAGAAATGCTTTATTTTAATGACACACACAACACATTTTTATTTTATAGTTATAACTTATATGGCATTAAACATATGGCTAAGGACTATACAAATAATAGAGCCTTAATCCACTGTCATTGCAGGGCTACTCTTTTCTACTAATTTCTCGCTCCATCCAGTGCACCACGACTGGTATATCAAACACCGTGGTATGTGCTATCCTGTCTGTGGGATGGTGCATATAAAAGATCCCTTGCTACTAAAGGATAAATGTAGCAGGTTTCCTCTCTAAGACTATATGTTAAAATTACCAAATGTTTCACATCCAATAGCAGATGATTAATAAATCAATGTGCTCTAGTGGTGTCATTAAACAAAACAAAACAAACATTTTAATTAGTATCCTACACAACATTCACTTACTTTAGTGATTATCTCACACAAGCCGTAACAGCCTAGGAACGTGTACAGGTGACCGTCCCGCCCAGTTGCACTGTAGGTACATCGGTTCTTGAGAAACACTGGTGGAGACGTCGCATAGAACCCCTCCGGACACAGGTACACGGTGGAAATACAGGAGATGCAGGGTCCCTGGAAAAGAGAGGACACATATATAGGGAATAACTGGTTACTGTCTTCAGATATCGGCTTTATCCTGCGAAGGCTAGAATGGCGAATGCAGTGAGGCTCTGCCAGTTATTTCTTTTATCCTGCAATCCTACAGGAATATTCGGAAAATCATTATTTATTCCAGATTTGTGTCCGCAAATTGAGTCTTGTCAACCTAGCAAGGCTTTTGCCATATGACATCATACAAGATACATGACGTCATTATTGGTAAGAATCTAGCTACATTCTGTCACATTAAAAAAGCATTTCTAAACTCCAATTCATAAATAAATATACAAATTTTGTATTGTTAACGCAAAACTAAAAGTTATTTGTATTTACTGTACTTCAACAAATAATTTAAAGAGTATGTTTATTGAAAATCTACTCTGAAATACTCGAGTCAAGTCGGGCTTATGTCACATGACCTATATTTTAGGTCAGTGACCGAAAATATAGAGATTTATCAAGTCATCATATCTTGCCAATGTATACAGTGATTGCTGGAAAAATTTGTTTAACTACTCAGTACATTTTGAACTATAGTTATTTGGTATCAAATTATTTTGTAAACTGTGGTTATTTAGTGACCAGTTATTTTATCTCTTGTCTAGAAATTGAGTGAGGATATGTGCTGCCATATGAATAATAATTTTTACTATGCTATTTCTACAAAAAAGCCCAAACCAGGGCATAATATTTCATGCTAATTGTTCTGCTCGCTTGTCGGTTAAAGTACTATAAATTATAGTACAATCAATTGTACCATTACATTGCAAGTTGCAAATTTCACAAGATAACTAATTCTAATGCAATTTTGAGATAATTGATAAAGTTCTGCAAACATAATTGAAGTAACTAAACTATTATTTATGCCTTTTTTCATCCTATGGAATTTGCTACAAGTTATTTATTTCCGAGCCAATTGTTTTGTAAACTGCACACAAAAATAGTTGGGTTTTTTTGTTATTACAAAAACACTTTTACTTTTCTTCTTATGTCAAACCATATTGAAATTATTTACAAAACACATTTTGTTAGGAGGATAGGACAGACTATAGATAAAAATTACAACAGTTATTTAACATACTGAGGCAGCATAGGATTTATTATATCAACTTTCACACAGACAAGACGGCACATGACATAACTTCTGTGTATCAGTAATGGGACACTGGTTGGGTCTACTGGTAGTACTAAACCAAATAACTTCCAGCTGGGTCAAACTTCGAGGTGCACCCAAATTTTGATAGAGAAGTGAACACCACAAGTCCTGTGATTGGTGATAAATGTGAGTGTGTTGGCTGTACAAACAAAAAATAGTTTCATCTGGGCAAAATATGTAGGCAATTTTATTTCATCTAGTACCACTGTGTAAAATAGCCTTGTGCTTGAAACATGTATGAGGTACCTGTAAAAACAAGTACTCGAATTTTGTGCGGAATTAGGGTAGTCATAGAGGCTACCTGTGATCTCAGAAATGAGCAGCTTGACCCTTAATTTTTTCTGATTCACTTTAAGGGTGAGGGGTGGTAGTATTTTATATCTGTGGCATGTATGTCGACTGATACACTGCAGGTAGGAGTTTTAGCCACATATGTTACTATTGTCGTCTATGGGATTTGATTCAGTAGTACACACCCTGTAGAGTTATCAATCCTGTGAGCCATCACACTTGAAAGACGTGCTCTATCATGGAGTTATATACTGCCCACAATTCTAACATTCACAGGATAAAGCAGATATCATGATGTCCAGTAGCCATTTATTCTCTAAACACTGACTATAAACACATAAAATATTTCCAAAAGAGCTCATCACATTCCCCATGTAGGTACTCACGTATGTTCTGTTTGTTAGAGTCTTCTCACACTTGTTAAGAACAGGGTGAAGGAGGTCGCTGACTCCTTGAATAATACCTCCGGCCGTCAGCTGATCTGGATCAGCAATCACAATACCATTTACATACACCTAGTGGTAAAAAAACAACCCACATGTGTCATAAAATATCAATGTAATTTCTGATATTTATCCGTAGATCATCTTTACCTACAAGGACAGATTAACATAAAATAATGCCAGAAAAAGAAAATGTGAACTAGTACTTGAATAACATGACCAGCTTTAAGTCAATCACAGTTATCAATCACAATACCATTTACATACACATGGATGTCAAAACATGGAACATTGACCAATATATTATAGTTATAAATTCAAACATTCATCTAAAGGTAATCTTTAAAACACAAGTCTAAATTCATATTAAATTATGGAAAATCCCCCAAAACAAAACACAAAAAAAAAATTCAACAACTTCAAAAGGGGTTCTCTCAAACAGAAGTACATGTAAAATGAATTTAATTTCATAAGAATAAGCTTGCACATACAACTTTTGTTAAAAACACAAAACTATCATCAGTTAGACATGATTTGGACAAAGACATAAAATGATATGGTGCAAGACAATATATGTTCCATTTCTAGAAATGCAAGAAAACAAAAATGTCCGAACCTGACCATTCCTAACTTGGAACTGGATTTGGTGTTTGGTTCCAAGTATCGAATCTTCAGTCTGGCCGTCTATGATGGCGGGACTCAACAGAATCTTCGGGATGATGTAATACTTCAGAAAATCCTTTGTCTGGAAAACAGTCAAAGATTTCATTACACTGCTTAAATAGACACTTCTTTGCTGATTTCTATCAATTTTGAATACGTTTTTGGTTTTAAGTTATGTTTGTATAATTCATAACTACGTAATGTGCAGTATTCTTCTGAAAGTAGTGTTTAGAATCCATATACATGTGTGCAATATTGTTAGCATATTTATTTCAAACTGTGTGCAAATTCTCTTTTTTTCATATGCAGATGAAAAACAACAATATAATTTAAAAGCTCATTTAAACATGATAATTTTTATTTTAATTTTTGGATGAATTCATTATGATTTCTTTTTAAAATTCAGCATCAAATGGAATTGGTTGATGTAGCTAACAACAGCTTAAATTTATACAGATAATAAAAATTAATATTTAAGCTTCCTACAATATATCTAGAAAGATATATATCATAACAATAACGCAATATCATTTTAAAAAGATAACATAATTTAGAAAATATGAACGCTGGACAACTATTGTATATGTTACTGACCCCCTTAATTTCCATTTATCAATGTGTAGCAGTATTTAAACCCCCTACCCAACCCGACTCCAAATAAAAACATACCACAGTTCTGTTTATTTTCAACATGGCCTGGTTGTTTGGTGCAAACAGAGTATATTCCTCCATATTTTCAAGCTCATCTATAAGACCTTTCTTCTGCATTATATTGGAAAAGTAATATAGTAAAATATTTTAATTTATAAAAGAAAACGATTAGTATGTCATGCAATCAAATTAACAAAATTATTACCATTTAAAGATAATTTATCCATCAGTGGACTGAGTCCAATAAACATTTGGACCAACCATTTCATGCAATCATGAATCACTTTTAAAATGGTTTAAATTAGTTCTAGGTCTATGAAAATTCTACATACATGTAGGTATACTGTTTTATTTGGTGACATAAATCCTGAAAAATTGCTTTCAAAAGTCAAGTGTACAAAAATCATGAAAAGGTTTCAGTATGAGCAAACAAGATCTAACTTTAAGTCTGTGATGCATGCAGTTGCCTCTGAATATTTACATCCACTTCCAAATACACTAGCATACATTGATTATACATAAGGTAAATAATAGAAACAAAACTGCCAAGCAGGATATTATACCCCACAAACAAACACGCATTCTAAGAGTAACAACTGCTAAAGCAATACATACTCTCCACCAGGCCAAAACAAATTTTCATTCCTTCGTTCAAGAGCCATATAACTCTGTCAAAAGCAGGTAAATCCAGGTAAAGTCAAACATGATCTGTACCTCTATGTGATAAAGCTAAAATCTAAATTTCAACTCAGTATCTTGAGGCATTTCAGAAAGAAAAAAGTCCAGAAAACTATACGTGGCATAGATGGATGGACAGATGGACAGACAGAAGAAGACAAAACCTACTGATTGGACCAGTAGGTGATTCAAAAACATGAATTGATTATATACATTTAGGGCACTTCTGATCTTGCATCACAGACTCCATGGGCAGATTTCAGCACAATGAAATGGGGTTAAAATTATATACTGATGGAAAAACAAATAAGGGAACACTTGGTATTTGAGACCAACTCTAATTCACTACTAGAGTAGTAATGTCAGTAACCCTTCCACCCCAGAATTGACCACTGGCGAAGTCAGATACTAAGTCCAGGGTGGGCGTGCCTGAACCCTTGTGGATATATATGGGCACGTAAATAGAGTTCCTGTTCCTGAATGTCAGTAACACGGTAACCTTCCTGATACTATGGATGAGGGTTTTAGTTTCAGTCAATATTTGCTCTTACTATTTACCGGTATGTATTCCCTAATTTCTTTCCATCAATATTTATAGAATATTAAACAAGATTCCATTTCGTATGATGTTTATGTCCTGAGTTAAATAATTTACTACTGTAACAAGCTTTAGAATGAGGGATGTAAATATGATACGAAATGGTAGTCAATTTAGTACCCATAATTGACTTTAATTTATATTACTGATCTCTTTTGGCTGACACGTTCCAGCAAGGTCGTAGTATGCCAGTTGTCTTACATCCCACTTAATGTTCTAATGTAACACTTTAATATGAACCAACATATTTGTAAAAATATGGGTAATAAAGAATAGTTCTGACCAGGGCCATAGTTAGGATTTGGGGGGGGGGGGGGGGGGGGGTGGGTGGCAGATGAATTCTTGGAATGAATGAGCATAGAAGATGCAAGATACTAGGGGTCCATGAAAATTTTAAATCTAGAGGCTCTGAAATACCATTTTGAAGCCATTTCAGGAAGATTACATACTTAAAATCTCAATATCAATAACCAGTAATTAATATTCATTTTAGGGGGACAACTGGCCCCTTTCCCCCACCCCCGCTAGCTATGGCCCTGCTGACAGTTAATTTAACTCACACTGAGCCACTGCGAGAAGAGAGAGTAGTCGCTGTGAGTGGTGAAGAAGTCATGCAGCTCTGGAAGTTCATCTTCGGGTATCAGTGGTTCCAACACCTGGAAAACATGTCATCACTTTGCAGGAATTTCACAGTGTGAGGCATTTCTTTAATATAAAAATATTGCACTAGAAAAAACTGATAACATGCACACTATTTATGATATTATAACTGAAACTTAATATTTGTAACTTGACACAAATCATTTTCAATACGGAGAGAAAAACAGATAGCTCCTGTTTACATTCAGGTTCCATATTTTTAAAGCTATCTTAGAGTTACGATATCGTAAAACCATCATAGGTTATGATATCACTATGGCATGTGTTGTAGTGCTGTCACAGCCTATGATGGTTTTACGATATGACAGCGCTAAGATTGCTTCAAAAATCTGTATCCAGGTTTGTAATGATGTCATATCTCACATGGTCTCACAATACATGCAATTTGAAATGAAGCAATTAAAACATAATTATACTGATCGAAATTGTATGATATGAAAAACGTTTATTACAGATTATTGCTTAATCATTCATTGGCTATTGGAAGTCAAACATTTGCTAACTCTGACAGTCTTAGAGAGGAAACCTGCTACATTTTTCCATTAGTAGCAAGGGATCTTTTACATGCATTTTTCCACAGACAGGAAGCACATACCATGGCCTTAAATTAATTTGATCAGTTGTGGTGCACTGGTTGGGTACGATATGAATGTATGCATTACTGTATGTATTTTCAATATAAAGTAGTAAAAATAGAGTACTTTTATCATCTAACTCACGTGACCATTTTTGTAAAATCTAATTTTGATTCCATATTATAAGGAATAAAATGGTGTTATTTTACCAAGTATTCACTGTTCTTGAATATTAACATTTCTTTTACGTGTATAACATTACCAAAATTTATTCTTAAACTTCAGTTACACCCAAGCAATATTTTAAAATAAATATTAACATATAAAACACCACCATTGTGCATTAATATGCCATCAATTAGTCCACATACTGAGATTTCACCCCGCCCTCAACCCCTCCGCAATCAAAACTTTACCAGAAACGAAATAACAAACATCTTTAATCAGGATACTGCCATTTTTGCTATCAAACAATCTCTTTACCATGCAATTTATAAAGAGGTAACAAAATTATGTATAAGAAATTATATATGAATTAATGTTTAATTTTTTGTTTACCTTGTCTACGATGTGGATAAATCCATTGAGAGCAAAATTATCAGGGGATATAACTCTTGACGTAGTAGTCTGCGAGCTGAACACCAATACACTCTAGTAATAATAAACAAAACAAAATTTAATCATAACATTAGATAACACATATTAATACATTTTTATATTTGACAGTGTAATAATATATATCTTTAAATATCATTAATATTTCGTTTATATTTCTTTTATACTAGTATTTAAATTTAAAGTCATATGAAATTTAACCAGCATATAAAATCATAAAACTAACATCATTTATGAATCATCATATTTGACAGTATATGGTGATAATATTATATCTTTAAATATGATTAATATTTTTTTTATCTTTCATGAATACTATTATTTAAATTTAAAGTCATATGAAATGTAACCAGCATATAAAATTATGAAATTGACAAAATGATCTTTAATGTGTTCCTGAGTGAATTAGCAAAACAAATGCTGAACAGCACAATTAACAATATTTTGTACGTAGAGAATAATACATGAGTAGCCGTATGTTTAACGAGTTGTTTTAAAATGTATCTCATGAGCAAAAGTGAGTTTGATACGTTTTTAAATGAGTTGTGAGATAAATGGTATCTAACGGACATGAATGTATTATTCTATTTATTTCTTCCATATATTCAAAAACCAGGTTTTAGCAAATTTTAACATCTCTATCAATTAAAAGATATTTACAACCCTTGCACTTGTAACTGACTTATGCATCACAGACACATGATTGCCAGGTTAACTATATGTCACAGTGTAATCGATTTCCACCATGCTGGGTTTTTTTTTATTGGACATATGGCATTAGTTACCTGGTCATCACTTAGGAGCAGTCTTGAAATTGTTATCACACATACGTGTGTAAGCAACTTTGTTTTATTGACAATAACACATGGTGTTCTCATCAACAGGTGTGTAAGAATGTCTGTTAACGATATGTATCAAATACTAACCATTAGTTAAAATCGGTGAGATCTTTTGAAGAAACCTAAATGAACCAAAGTGGCATGGATTGACATAATCCAGGGTCCAATGCAAGGGAGTATATAGTAAGTCCTTACAGGCATCTCTTAAAATGCCAGAACTACCCAGTAACCACTCAGCACTTTCAGGAGTTGGAGAAACAAGGACTGGGATGTGGAGGTGGACAGTAAAAGAAGCTGACAGATAGGAGGAGCTTCCAGATTGGGAGAAACCGAGACACAATTCAAAGGAGAGAAAGGAAGGGTGAAAAAAGGAGAAAATAATCCAGCTCTATACATTAGATTAACAATTACTTTTATGATAACTACTCAAGCTGGAGCTAATTTTAAGAATACAAATATATTTCTAGTTAACCGAAATGTAATAAAATTGAGGCCTAAAAATAATGTCTGCCGAAAACGTTCCATCAATCTGGTTATGGAAAGAAATGTTTTATTTAACAACGCACTCAACACATTTTATTTACAGTTATATGGCGTTAGACATATGGTTAAGGACCACACAGATTTTGAGAGGAAACCCGCTGTCGCCACTACATGAGCTACTCTTCCGATTAGCAGCAAGGGATCTTTTATTTGCGCTTCCCACAGGCAGGATAGCACAATCCATGGCCTTTGTTGAACCAGTTATGGATCACTGATCAGTGCAAGTGGTTTACACCTACCCACTGAGCCTTGCGGAGCACTCACACAGGGTTTGGAGTCGGTATCTGGATTGAAAATCCCATGCCTCGACTGGGATCCGAACCCAGTACCTACCAGCCTGTAGACCGATGGCCTGCCACGACGCCACCGAGGCCGGTCAATCTGGTTATGGAAGCACAGGTACAAGCGAATGTTCTTGCAATGTGGTCATGCGTGGCTCCCAGCTGGGTCATACCAATGGCTCTCTCTCTCTCTGTGCTGCTGACAAACAAGGCATTTCTTGTGTGCTATCGGGTACTGTGTTACTAACGTGCAGTTTCAAGAGATTTTTATACCAGTTTAACACGTGCATTTCGTTACATGGGTGCATATGTCATTATAACAATATGCAAATTTTTTAATGAAAATTGACACTTTCACTGGCTTTAAGTAATTGGATACATTTGGTTGTACTTGGGCGACAGTTTTAACCACATTTCATTTCCATAATCCAAATTATAAAGGAATTGAACTACATTTTTTTTGGTATACTTGTTTTTGGACGTCAGTATAGATACCGTGTATATATATATACATGTGTGTGTATATATATATATATATATTTTATTTTATTTAAAAAAAATTTCCTCCTCATCTGCCTTGGTACCCTAAGCACATTCTTTCACATTTTTTATATAATTTTCAGTGGCGGATCCAGAAAATACATTTAGGGGGGACCCAATGTCATGAGGCAGAATGCCAATAGAACTTTGGGGGAGGTTTGGAGGGGGATCGTAAAAAAAAAAAAATTAATATATAATAAAATTATAAGTGTCACAAAATTTAAGGGGGATCCAGACCCTGCCCCCCCCCCCCCCCCCCCCCCCCCCAAAAGTGTCATAATATTATATTATTATGATAAATTTGACCAAGAAAATTTTCCACACAAGGGTCAAAATCGACACCGGCACTGAACAGAGACTAGCTCATTTTCTTTTTTTGCCTAACTAACGTATAATTTATCACTACCACTGTAATAACCAAAACTATTTTACACTGCCTAAAAACATGGGTCAGTGACTTTAAGAAAGCACTCGATCACAAGAGGACATTTGTTGGACTTCCTTTCCTAGCTGCTCAAGCCATCCTTTAAAAAAATAAATTAAATTTACTTAAAGGTCAGTCGATCAGCATATAACAAGCTTTTTCATTAGTCTTAATTTGTTTTTAATTTGCTTGTAATGATTGCTGGTATTAGAGTAGTACAGTAGATGGTGGCAACTACCTATTAACAATGCCAGAAGTGACCAATGAGTACTCTCTGGAGTGGTCAGACTGGACACCGCTACAACTGATGGGAAATGGTGAGTGACGCAGGTGTCCTTTGAGCATAGATGAACAGCAAAAAAAAAAAAAAGAGACAAAACCCTTAAAAGTACAAGGAGCTGTCACATAGCATGAGCAAATGAGATGATACTCAAAAGAGAAGGCGCAGCAGTTGGACTAAACAGAATATATACTCAGCAAAATTATTTAAAGGCCAGCTGACTTTTAAAAATAATTCTTTGCTAGTGATATTTTTTTAAGTTTTGATTATAAATGACTTTTAAAAATGTTTTCAGTAAAACTGACCTATGATCATAAACACTGGGGTTTTCATGCATGAATAAAAACTATCGAAATCCTTACATGTATTTGGCTAAGCTTCATTACTAAACCCAGAAATTTTAGCCGTGGGGTCTAGACTGTGGCGAGCGATGTCTGTGTGTGTGGGGAGGAGGGGGTGGTTGAGACATGTTCTTCTGGAAAATGGATTGAAAAAAATAAAATCTGCACAAGCGCTTGAAACTGTTGTTTAAATAATTGATTTTAAGAAAAAGCCACAAAGTTGACACCTTACAACAAAGGAAACGTCCTTTAAAAAAAAAAAAAACTATATATTTAAAGAAAATGCCCAAAATATCTATGGAGTATGGACCCTTAATTAATTTTGTTCTGTATTGTGAAAAGATGAAATAATAACCAAAAGAAGAGTATAGCAATTTCTTTTTAATAAACTTTGCCTTGTCTGTGCTTCTGTTGCTTTCTATGACTTACAAGAATACTGGAATTATGCCACCTATTTCTAGCTGATGTGTCAACTCAGAACATCAATACTGTCGTGCTGTTGGCCTATTTACCTGATTGTTTATGACCACCCTGATCGAGTAGCCATCGTACATTGTGTCAAACTTTCCATAACTCGTCTCCAGTTTCAGCAAGTCGTCAGTTTGATACAGTCCCTCCAGAGTGTGGAATCTGCAGTATTGAATAGGACAAAATATAATAAAGCTTAAATATAGCCTCGCCATATAACATTTACTAGTGCAAAATACAAACACAATTACAATATTGATAAAGAATGAAATCTTTTATTTAATGACATGCTCAACACATTTTATTTACGGCTATGGGGCGTCAGACATATGGTTAAGAACAACAGATATTGAGAGAGGAAACCCACTGTCGCCACTTCATTGGATAACTCTTTCCAATTAGCAGCAAGGGATCTTTTATATGCACCATCCCACAGACAGGGTAGTGCATATCATGGCCTTTGATATGCCAGTCATGGTGCACTGGCTGGAAATATTGATAAATTCACATGACTATCAATATGACAGCAGGACTGAATTATCATTAATACATCTGTTGGTTTTCCTTTCATTCTAGTACTGTATATTAAATTTCAAACCTGCCATTAAATAATACTTTATTGATGATCCAAGGATGCTGAGTGTTTTTTGTTTTTTTTTAGGGTTTTTTTTTTGTCGGTGTGACTTCCAACAGATTTTGTTAAAAGCAAACATTGAAGTTCCTTGCACTATGAAAAAAAGGAAAGGTATTTTTTGTAATTATGCAACCTCCAACCCATTCCTGTTTATCTTACTTGATCCTTTTATGGTCCTCTTCAACAAGATATAACTTTTGACATGACTTATATGACAATAGTAGTTGTAATCCATGAAAACACGTGCAGTGATTCGTTTGCAATGCTATACAGCCATTTGGCATAATGCTAATATTAATAACTGCTGTTTTCTGGCATTTTCATCTAATTCAGGCAAAAATCAGCCTGCCCCCCTACAAAAATGGGAGCCTGTATGCCTATGCTTATAACATTATGTAGATATGAACACGTTTTGATGTAAAAAAACAAAACAAAAACCCACCGAAACACCCCCCCCCCCCCCCCCCCCCCAACAACAACAATTCTCCACAAAAATCAGAAAAACCTGCTGTTATAATCATACAGTTTGTTCACACAATTTTTTAAATACTAAATATGGTTTACCAGGCTTTAAAAAAAAGAAAAAGAAAAAAAAAGAAAAAAAAGACATAAAATTAATTTATTAAAGTACATACACCAATTTAGTTTTAGTTTTCATTACTTTCCATACATATAATCACCCACATGCACACCCACAGTACAATTGCATATCGATTATGACCACAATAAAACATCTCCTGATCTTGCAAAACATGAAAATACCACAGTCTGATCAGTACCATACAGCCATCTGGCATAGTGATGTCAGACTAAAGTGATAAGGCTGTTTGTTCTTCAATAGCAAATAATTTTAGCTGTGAAAGCAATACTGGCTCTTCTTTCTTGGATTTCTCTATTCTTACGTAGAGCAAACATAAACACATGCTGCTCCATGTATTATTGTACTACACTTAATAAAACACCCACTTTTATGACGTATGGAATATGTAAAGTCACAAAACATTATTTCAGTGTTAAATAATTAAAGTTCAGATCAGTTAATGGAAAAAGGAAGTATTTGTGCATTTTTGTTAGCCATAGGCGAAAGATGTGACTCTGTAGTACCTTTAGTGGACCAACTATAAAAAGAAAGAAGAAATAAAGAAATGTTTTAGTTAACGACGCACTCAACACATTTTATATATGGTTATACGGCGTCAGACATATGGCTAAGGACCACACAGATATTGAGAGAGGAAACCTGCTGTCACCATTTTATGGGCTACTCTTTTCGATCAGTAGCAAGGGATCTTTTATATGCACCATCCCTGTATCAACTATAAGGCACAATATTTCACTGAACCATCATCCTGTTGACATGTGCAGTGGGATCTACCTCAGTCATGCAGGGCTTGTAGATTATGGTAGCCCCACTCCCATGGCTAGTGATGTTTAAAGTTGGGCTAGTAAATAACTACTACTGCCATGCCCAATGGCTAGTGAAAAAAATAGTTAAATGTTGCAGTTGTCTATTAAAACTGTAAATATAAATATCCTGTCCCCAACCTCCACCCCCAAAGTTAGTGTTTTTAAGCTATATTTCTCTCTCTATTTAGGTGACATCTGACAGTGTGACTATTACTATTAATTAGTAAAATTGTATTAACTTAAAGTAAAGTAGGGCTAGTGAATTTTTAATCGTGGCTAGTAATTTTTTTAAATCACTGATCCCATGGCTAGTGGATTTTATAGAAATTCTAGAAGCCCAGGTAGAACGCTCGCCTGAGGTGCTTTGGTCGTAGTATCGACCCTCGTCAGTGGATCCTTTCTCTGACTTTTCTTTTTTCCCAATTTAACCAGTGCTCCATGGTCATGGTACATGCTGTCCTGTCTGTGGGAAAGTGCATATAAAAGATTCCTTGCTGCTAATGGAAAAATGAAGTGGGTTTCCTCTGAAGACTATACGAGTCAAAAATGACTAAATGTCTGTCACCCAATAGCTGATGATTAATAAATCAATGTGCTCTAGTGGTGTCGCCAAATAAAACAAACTGTTACTTTCACTTTTCTGTTCACATGTGAGTCCTTCTTTGCTGAAGCTTGCCTGTTACACCATTATATATCTAAATCTTGACAAATTACCACAATATCAAAACATATTAAGCTGATATTCCGTATACACCTACATGTACATGCATGTATATGTACCATATCTTAGCAGAGCAGTTAAAACACACCTATCTTAGTAATATGAGAATGATCATTTCATACACCTATAATTTTGTTATCAGAGCAGTTAAAAATAACATCTTACAAATATGATAATGATCATTTTTCAAACACTTATATTTATTATCAGAGCAGTTAAAAACACCTACCTTAGCACTGTGTGAACGATAATTTTATGCACCTATATTTATTATTAGTTTGTTTTGTTTAACAACACCACTAGATCATATTGATTTATTAATCATCGGCTATTGGATGTCAAACATTTGGTAATTTTTACATATAGTCTTAGAGAGGAAACCCGCTACATTTTCCATTAGTAGTAAGGGATCTTTTATACACACTGTCTCACAGACAGGATAGCACATACCTTAGCCTTTGATATACCAGTTGTGACTGGCTGGAACGAGAAATAGCCCAATGGGCCCATCGACGGGGATGGATCCAAGACCAACCTCACATAATGTGAGTGCTTTACCACTGGGCTACGTCCTGCCCCCGAGCAGTTAAAAACACCTACCTTAGCAGTGTGCGAATGATAATTTCACACACCTATATTTATTATGAAAGCAGTTAAAAACACCTACCTTAGCAGTGTGCGAATGATAATTTCACACACCTATATTTATTATGAGAGCTGTTAAAAACACCTACCGTAGCAATGTAAGAATATTCTCTGCCTTGGTCCAATAGTCTTTAGACATCTGTGACAAAAACTGACTCATGGCTTCGTCTGTTGGGGCAAAGAATGTATAGTTGTCTGACAGATACATCAGAAAGTTGTCACGTGGATCGATTAACTGTAAACAACAAGAAACAACAAATTAATTACTTAGTGCCATTCACTAATTTTCAATATTTTCACAAGCATACAAACTACATAATGGGGGGAGGAGCAATGCTAGTCTACACTTTTAAAACATAGGGAAAAATGTAGCCCAATAATAATGTGCCTGCCTGATGTGCGGTCAGTTTAGGGTCGATCCCCATTAAGCTTTTTTTTTTTCCAGCCAGTGCACCACGACTATATATATATCAAAGGCTGTGGTATGTGCTATCCTGTCTGTGGGATGTTGTATATAAAAGATCCCTTGCTACTAAAGGAAAAAGGTAGTGTGTTTTTTTCTTCTCTAAAACCATATGTCAAAATTACCAAAATGTTTAAAATCCAAGAGCAGGTACATGTAATCAATAAATCAATATGCTCTTAGGCTAGTGGTGTCATTAAACAAAACAAACTTTGTTTGCATAATTGCACATTTGCACTTATTTGCACATGAGAAAACCACATGAAAAATCTGAAAATTAGCTTTTAAAACAGCAGTAGATTTTTTTTCTTATTATTTATGTTGCAATAGCTGTGGTATGTGCTGAGCTGTCATTAAATAAACATTCCTGACCATTCTATTATTAGTTAAATTAAAGGGACATACCTTAGTTTTTAAACACTAAGGCATATTTCTTTTACTATTAAGCCATGTTTTGTAACTGAAATCATACTTTACTTAATTTTATGGTTTAGTGGATCAATTTCCATACATTCAAAGTGTTTTTGGTCATCCTGGTGTTTCTAATATCACAAAATACATTTCTCATATTTTTTAAAAAGCACGCACGTCCGAGAAGTAACAGTTATGGAGTCAAGTTTTAGTCTATTTTTAGAGGGTATTTCACCATTTCAAAGTCACAGACTCATGTTTCACTCAATTGTAACTTTATCCAAATGTGTTACAGGTTTGTAAATTAACTAAACTTAGTGTGCGTTTTCACAGGTTGAAACTAGGGTCTGTCTTTTTAAGTTGGTTTCAAGCTGAAAAACAGCTTGTAGTTACTGTACAGTAGCTATTGTTAAGAGGAATGTAGTACTCTGGCCAGTCTGTGAAAGAGTGCATAAAAGGCCCCTTGCTGCTAATGGAAAAACACAGCAGATTTTTACAATTACCAAATATCTGACATGCAATTGCCTGTAATCAACAAATCAACGTGCTTTAGTCATGTCATTAAATATTAAAACAAATAAAAAAATAACCTTAATGTTTATTTGAAAGTAACAGTGTTTGTCATTTGTACTTTTAACCAATCCCATTATTTTGTTGTAAATAAACGCAACTGACAGCTCCATTATTATATATGACTCAGTGACGTAGGAAGGTGCCAAAAAGTGGGGGGTGGGGGGTGGCATACTTTTATATTTACACACTTTTACACTATTATAAAGCAAATATAAAGTAAAATATCTGAAAAGTGGGGGGCACATGGCCCCCTTGCCCCCCACTCCCCCCCCTCCTAGGCCAGTGTTCAGACTTAGTTTTTTTCTCTTAAAATTCCACATAACGTGACCCTAATAAACATCCTCCTCGTCTCCAGTGTCAATTAGCAGTATTATATAATTAGTGCTTCATCAAAGTCTTACATTTGTCTGTAGAATAATGAATTTCCTGCTATGATTAATCACCCTGACAGTGCCGTTGTTTGACTTCACATTACTCTCAGATAGCAGAGCACCACGCGTAATTAAGTTTAGTGCAGGGTTACTGCATCAATTGGCTGGTCCATAATTGTATGATAAACATTGATACAAATCTACATGTACCGGTAAGTACACACGTTTTTGTTTGGCATCAAAACAAGTAAACTTTCCCAGTATGTGATCTCTTTGTGTTTGTTAATTCAATTTAAAAGTTTGTTTGATTCAACATTAACAGTGCTATATATGTATAACAGAAAGAAAGAAAGACATGTTTTATTTAACAGCACACTCTACACATTTTATTTACGGTTATATGGCATCAAACATATGGCTAAGGACCACACAGATATTGAGAGAGGAAGCCTGCTGTTACCACTTCATGGGCTACTCTTTCCGATTAGCAACAAGGGATCTTTTATATGCACCATCCCAGAGACAGGGTAGTACATACCACAGCCTTTGATATACCAGTTGTGGTGAACTGGCTGGAATGAGAAATAGCCCAATGGGCCCACCAACAGGGATCAATCCCACACTGACCACGCATTGAGCAAATGCTGTACTACTGGTATTTGCTTTAGGGACCATTCATAATTAGCAACATTTACATGAGCCATTTTCATTTCAACTTATTTCCGTGCTTATATCCAATTAAAATTCAAGCATGCTGTTCTGGATGCACACCTCAGCTATCTGGGCTGTCTCTTTTTTGTTAGTTGATTAGTGGTTATAGCTACATGTATAGTGAGAGAGAAGAGGGTGTAGTGACCTTACACCTACCCACTGAGCCCTTAAGTACTCGCTTTGCATGGGTTGGAGTCGGTACTGGGCTGTGAACCCTGTACCTACCAACCTGTAGTCCGATAGCTTAACCACTGCGCCACCGAGGCCGGTTACATGAGCCAGCATATATTTCAAACAAAGTTAAAAGTTTGTTTTGTTTAGATTGGTCACTGGCAAAGCCAGAGACTAAGTCCAGGATGGGCATGCCTGAACCTTCAGTGGATATGGGCACGTTAACAGAGTTCCCATCCCATCCCACGTTTAACAACACTACTTGAGCAGGCCTGTAGGAATGATATTTGGAGTGGGGGCTGGGATGGGGTGGGGCTCACTGGCACGGGCGTAGGAAGGTGCCAAAAAGTGGGGTGGCACACACACACACACATATATATATATAAATACATGTATAAATATATATAAAAACATCAACCCACACACACACAAACACACACAAACACTTCCTACGTCAGTGCTCAGTCACTAGTGGGGGTAGCACATGCTAGAATTTTATATTTATTTATATAGAGTGTGGCAAAAAATTTACATTTTTGTCTTCAAGTAGGGGAAGGTGGCACAGATCCTGCCCAACACCAACCCCACCCCATCCCTGGTTCCTAGGGAACATTGATTTATTAATCATTGGCTATTGGATGTCAAACATCTGATAATTCTCACATGAGATCTTCAGAAGATACCTGCTATATTTTCCATTAGCAGCAAGGGATCTTTTATATGCACTTTCCCACAAACAAGACAGCACACACCACAGTCTTTGATGTACCAGTCATGGGACACTGGTTGGGAATGGGGAAAAAGACAATCAGAGAATGGGTCCACTAAGGGGGTTCGATCCTAGGACCAAAGCACCCCCAGGTGAGAGTTTTTCCGACTGAGCTAGATGTCACCCACACTTTTGAAACAAACAATAAATGCTGATCCTTATAAAAAATATTCCTTACAAAATAACATTTTTTATTTATGCTTTGAGGAGTGGGAAAGTGGATGCTAAAAAGGAGTATGGTTTAATATCTATGCTCACACAAATGTTCACTTGCAAGTTGATAACTGTGAACAGCCCCTAAAGTAGATATGTTCAAATTTATGTCTATATATCTTCTAAGGGCTAGCTCTGCCATTCATCAAACACACCAATTGCAAATTTAAAAAGCAGTTGGTGAATTTCGTTTTAATTTAATGAAACAAATTCATGTATGTATTGACAATTTGCTAAAAAATTACTGTTTTTGTAATTTTTGAAGTTTAAATAAATAACTTGGCGACATTTTTTGCCAACCCAGAGCTATAGTCCTGTCATATGTACGATCCTTAGATCATATTCAATTAAATTCAATTCTTTTATTGTATGTAAGGCCATAAGCCCATATATACAAGAACTTGTATACTGATATATTTTGGGACCAGTTGTTCAAATGATTAGCCAGCTTTTTTAGAAACACAAAATGGAAACATTTATTTATATACATGTTTAAAAAACCCAAAAACCCAACCATATCTTGCAACATATCATCGATTATCTTACTACGATCTTCCATGAATGCCAACCAAACAAGGTTTGGGTTGTTTTGGAATACATGGTTATTAATTGGTGTTTTCAAGTTAGTGTGTGCATTCAACGAATGCAAAGAATACGTTTGTGTATTCCCACCTCAAAATAAACCATGAATTTTCTCCCAAACCTGTGTGACTGTTTTTTGTTTATTCATATTATATATTTAAGTACTGATATTAATGTAAGTATTATTGCATATAATATGTTATTAATAGCAGGGTTTTAAACTTGCCAGGTTTTCATTGCATTATAAAAATATCGCTCAATTGTTTTCCATCGGTAACCAGTGTAATAGGGCCTTCTGACTGTAGGAAGCTAGCGGAAATTTTAAGGAAAGGTTTCCGCTGTGTATTAGGGACCAGTCAAGCTAGAGGTCAGCTGATATTGGCTGACCAATAGCGGCACACTGACTGATGTTGGGAGGCGTTCGGCACGTCTATGTCTTTCCACAAGAGGGGAAAATAACCAGGGATTTGACCAATCAGATAGCAGTCTGTGTTTGGAAATCTGTGCGGGTCTTTGGGATAGTCACTTCCATTTGAATTTCCAAACACAGCAGCGTAAAATTAACTTTTTCTCCCACCGTCCCACCCTCTTCACCTTGTTGTTAAAATGTATGTTGTTGTTAGTTTAGTAGTAGTTGTAGTTTGAATAGGAATACATGGTTATTAATTGGTGTTTTCAAGTTAGTGTGTGCATTCAACGAATGCAAAGAATACGTTTGTGTATTCCCACCTCAAAATAAACCATGAATTTTCTCCCAAACCTGTGTGACTGTTTTTTGTTTACGGTATTCATATTATATATTTAAGTACTGATATTAATCCAGCTGTTTTAGAAACACAAAATGGAAACATTTATTTATATACATATGTTTAAAAAAAAAAAAAACCCAACCATATCTTGCAACATATCATCGATTATCTTACTACGATCTTCCATGAATGCCAACCAAACAAGTTGAGTGATACAGATCGAGATCAATTATGAGTGATGAATATGATATTAAACTCGCCACCACTCTGCACCATATCTATGTCCCTCGTAAAACAATTATCATTTGTCACTCCCTAAAGCTCGAAAGTACTAAGGACTATTTCACTCGGGATACAAACACCATACAAAATGGAAGTTCTTCCAATATCCCATAAGTATTACATTTCACAAAAATTATAAAAACCGATATTTATAAATGTCTGTGATCAGCATAACCATTTTTCGAACAATTGGCCCCTGGTGCAGGTGACAGCATTTTCAAGTATAGTAGCATACAGTGGATTATACATACATGATACATGTCGTTATACATCAAGTATAGTAGCATACAGTGGATTATACATACATGATACATGTCGTTACACATCAAGTATAGTAGCATACAGTGGATTATACATACATGATACATGTCACTATACATCAAGTATCTACATAAACACATGATGGTTCAGTTTAAAGTAATGCAATTTCCTCTTCTCTACACTTTAATGCTTTTACAATATAGATTCCTAATTTTTTTTAAACATATCCATTCCTTGTTGCCATTAAGTTAGTAAACATATAAAAGGATTTCATAACGTAATACTTTCTAGGAATATATCATCGGCGAAATGACAAAAGGTTGTAACTACGCTTTTGGCGAGAAATAACTTTTTGGAATTTCCAGAGTTAGAATGTTCATATTCTGCTTTTGTCAAAAAATCATAACTATCGGCCTATTAGAAAGTGGTTGACTGTCACATGACAAATAGTCATATTATAACTGGTCCAAGAAACAAAATGATAAAATGTTGTATCTACAAAGCGGGAAGCTAGAGTGTGGACATGATGCTCAGCATTGCATTATGTTCACACATTACATGGATTACATGTAAATAAAACCAGTTAATTACACCTGATTGTATGTGTATTTAATCCATGTATAGATCTTGCCTTATTCCTTCAACCTGTGTTAAATTCTAGATCAAAATGTTGTAACTGAAATTTTCAACGACATTTCAGGTGTAAAATGTCGTAAGTACATTTGTAGACCTGACACATAGGGTAAAACGTCCTAATTTCGGATGTAGCCATAACTATGGTACACCCACTATTAAGTAGTTATCACTATTAACTGTTAATATGTTCGCATAACAACGACTATAACAAAATAACATATTTTTTGAAAAATATTCAGTTTTTTTGCTCTCCTGTAAAATTTTGAAAAGAGTAGTTACGAGATTTTGTCATTTCGCCGACGATATATAGTCCTTAATGTCTCATACAGTGAACAATTTATAATAAAATGAAATTCATTTTCTATTTCTATTCTATTGCATAATGTACCAATTCTTGCCATTTTAGTTAAACCAATATATCTCCCCTCATCCAGTGCTAAACCAGCCCCACCCATTCTGATACGTGCTATATCTCCCCTCATCCACTGCTAAACCAGCCCCACCCATTCTGATACGTGCTATATCTCCCCTCATCCACTGCTAAACCAGCCCCACCCATTCTGATACGTGCTATATCTCCCCTCATCCACTGCTAAACCAGCCCCACCCATTCTGATACGTGCTATATCTCCCCTCATCCACTGCTAAACCAGCCCCACCCATTCTGATACGTGCTATATCTCCCCTCATCCACTGCTAAACCAGCCCCACCCATTCTGATACGTGCTATATCTCCCCTCATCCAGTGCTAAACCAGCCCCACCCATTCTGATACGTGCTATATCTCCCCTCATCCACTGCTAAACCAGCCCCACCCATTCTGATACGTGCTATATCTCCCCTCATCCACTGCTAAACCAGCCCCACCCATTCTGATACGTGCTATATCTCCCCTCATCCACTGCTAAACCAGCCCCACCCATTCTGATACGTGCTATATCTCCCCTCATCCACTGCTAAACCAGCCCCACCCATTCTGATACGTGCTATATCTCCCCTCATCCACTGCTAAACCAGCCCCACCCATTCTGATACGTGCTATATCTCCCCTCATCCACTGCTAAACCAGCCCCACCCATTCTGATACGTGCTATATCTCCCCTCATCCACTGCTAAACCAGCCCCACCCATTCTGATACGTGCTATATCTCCCCTCATCCACTGCTAAACCAGCCCCACCCATTCTGATACGTGCTATATCTCCCCTCATCCACTGCTAAACCAGCCCCACCCATTCTGATACGTGCTATATCTCCCCTCATCCACTGCTAAACCAGCCCCACCCATTCTGATACGTGCTATATCTCCCCTCATCCACTGCTAAACCAGCCCCACCCATTCTGATACGTGCTATATCTCCCCTCATCCACTGCTAAACCAGCCCCACCCATTCTGATACGTGCTATATCTCCCCTCATCCACTGCTAAACCAGCCCCACCCATTCTGATACGTGCTATATCTCCCCTCATCCACTGCTAAACCAGCCCCACCCATTCTGATACGTGCTATATCTCCCCTCATCCACTGCTAAACCAGCCCCACCCATTCTGATACGTGCTATATCTCCCCTCATCCACTGCTAAACCAGCCCCACCCATTCTGATACGTGCTATATCTCCCCTCATCCACTGCTAAACCAGCCCCACCCATTCTGATACGTGCTATATCTCCCCTCATCCACTGCTAAACCAGCCCCACCCATTCTGATACGTGCTATATCTCCCCTCATCCACTGCTAAACCAGCCCCACCCATTCTGATACGTGCTATATCTCCCCTCATCCACTGCTAAACCAGCCCCACCCATTCTGATACGTGCTATATCTCCCCTCATCCACTGCTAAACCAGCCCCACCCATTCCGATACGTGCTATATCTCCCCTCATCCACTGCTAAACCAGCCCCACCCATTCCGATACGTGCTATATCTCCCCTCATCCACTGCTAAACCAGCCCCACCCATTCTGATACGTGCTATATCTCCCCTCATCCACTGCTAAACCAGCCCCACCCATTCTGATACATGCTATATCTCTCTTATACAAGTCAAGTGCAGGACATGTAAGATATAATTCTGGCTTTAAAGTTACTTTATATTTACATTATATTTCTTATCTGCTACTAGAGTTAATTTTTGCAATAGATCATAACTAATACATAAAGAATATTAAAAGTATAAAATTTAATGTATTGTCATGAATACATGTAGCTTTCATTCATAGTGAAACTTGTTTCCACTGTGACATGAATTAAAGGACATTCACTATATAATTTCTAATTAGACCAATTTTGTGATGCCAATGTATGAGCTGCCTTACATATATCTTGATTCTGTTTACCCACGACAACATCAAAATATGTTTTCTAGATTTCAAGAGAGGTGAACTGCTACCTGGAGACATTTAATTAACTTACATAAAGGTGGAAATAATCCCTATATTTAAAGGGTTTTTTGTATGATCAAAGTGCCGGCTAATGCAGCTTTAATTGGGATTTCATTTCTCTGTGATATTTACTAAGTAATCTGCACCGAGTTGGTTCATGGTGGCTTTCAGTGACAGGCAATCGTGGTTATTTTGTCCTTAATGTGACATCTCGCCACGAGCCATCCGGAAACAATTTGCAGTCTAATAGAGAGGTCAAGACCCGAAATTAGCCAAGAAGTGCACAGATTTGCTCTAACTAAAGCACTTAATAATTGATACATCAGTCAATACGAGACAAAGTGAGAGGCAGGGTGAGAATAGGGAGATTGGAAGAAATCAGGGAGAGACAAGAGAGAGTGAGAAAAAGATAGGGAGAGAAAGAGGGGAAATAGAGAGAGAGGGGGAAAGAGTGGGAGAGAGAGACATAGAGAAACAGAGAAAATGAGAGAAAGGGTGAGAGAGACAGAGGGATAGAGCAAGAGACAGAGGGACAGAGAGAGAGAGAGACAGATAGAGAGAGGGAGGGAGATATGATGATGATGATGTTGAAAAAAAAAAATAGGGATGATACAGATTAACAGAAGAGACAAAGAAAAAGAAACTGTTTGTTTTGTTTAATGACACCACTAGAGCACATTGATTAATTGCTTATTGGATGTCAAACATTTGATAATTCTGACACGTAGTCATCAGAGGAAACCCGTTACATTTTTTCTAATGTAGCAAGAGATCATTTATATGCACTTTCCTACAGAAAACAAATACCACGGCCTTTGTCCAGTTGTGGTGCACTGGTTGGAAATAGAAAAAAAATCAGTTCAATGGATTAACTGAGGTTTGATCCTGCAATGCAAGCTCCTCAAGCGAGCACTCAATTGACTGAACTAAATCCCACACACAGAGAGAGAGAGGGAGAGGAGAGAGAGGGAGAAGGAGAGGGAGATGGATAGGGAGAGGGCGAGGGAGAGAGAGAGAGAGAGAGAGAGAGAGAGAGAGAGAGAGAGAGAGAGAGAGAGAGAGAGGGAGAGAGAGAGGGAGGGGGAGGGAGGGAGGGAGGGAGGGGAGGGGAGGGAGGGAGGGAGAGAGAGAGAGATGGAGGGAGACAGAGAGAGAGAGAGAGAGAGAGAGAGAGAGAGAGAGAGAGAGAGGAGAGAGAGAGGGAGGGAGGGAGGGAGGGAGGGAGGGAGGGAGGGAGAGAGAGAGAGAGAGAGAGAGAGAGAGAGAGAGAGAGAGAGAGAGAGAGAGAGAGAGAGAGAGAAAGGAGAGAGGGAGAGAGAGAGAGAGAGAGAGAGAGAGGGAGAGAGAGAGAGAGAGAGAGAGAGAGAGAGAGAGAGAGAGAGAGAGAGAGAGAGAGAGAGAGAGAGAGAGAGAGAGAGAGAGAGAGAGAGAGAGAGGGAGGGAGGGAGGAAGAAAATGTTTTATTTAATGACACACTC
Organism: Gigantopelta aegis; assembly: GCF_016097555.1. Taxonomy (NCBI): domain Eukaryota; kingdom Metazoa; phylum Mollusca; class Gastropoda; order Neomphalida; family Peltospiridae; genus Gigantopelta; species Gigantopelta aegis. The sequence goes on from NC_054701.1 coordinate 76,752,920, forward strand.
AACACATTTTATTTATGGTTATATGACATATGGTTAAGGACCATACAGATATTCATGGGCTACTCTTTTCAATTAACAGCAAGGGATCTTTTATTTCACTGATATTTTAAGTTATTTCACTAAATGTTATATAATAAAGTCTGTGTGTTATTTACAGTTTGTGAATAATAAAAACTAATCACACTTGCACAAGTTCTTTATGAAATATTTATAGAACTCCTCTGAGAATTACATTATTCCCGTGGCTCTTGCTCAGAAAATGGAAACATTCCCAGCAAGTTCCATAAATGTCTTATTGCCTTTATGTTCATGTTATAACCTACAATACTCTGTAATTTACAGTGACAGACCCTAGTTTTTTAAACACTACAGCATATTTTTCACTAATAGAATAATTTTTGATAATTAAAAACATTATACTTAAGATTTTATTGTTTAGATTATTAATGTCTGTACATCCATAGTGTTTCTGGTCATCCTGGTGTTTCTGGTCATCCATAGTGTTTCTGGTCATCCTGGTGTTTCTGGTCATCCATAGTGTTTCTGGTCATCCTGGTGTTTCTGGTCATCCATAGTGTTTCTGGTCATCCTGGTGTTTCTGGTCATCCATAGTGTTTCTGGTCATCCTGGTGTTTCTGTACATCCATAGTGTTTCTGGTCATCCTGGTGTTTCTGTACATCCATAGTGTTTCTGGTCATCCTGGTGTTTCTGTACATCCATAGTGTTTCTGGTCATCCTGGTGTTTCTGTACATCCATAGTGTTTCTGGTCATCCTGGTGTTTCTGGTCATCCTGGTGTTTCTGGTCATCCTGGTGTTTCTGTACATCCATAGTGTTTCTGGTCATCCTGGTGTTTCTGTACATCCATAGTGTTTCTGGTCATCCTGGTGTTTCTGTACATCCATAGTATTTCTGGTCATCCTGGTGTTTCTGTACATCCATAGTGTTTCTGTACATCCATAGTGTTTCTGGTCATCCTGGTGTTTCTGTACATCCATAGTGTTTCTGGTCATCCTGGTGTTTCTAATACAGTTGTATCACGGACTGCATTTTTTATATTTTTTAAAGAGAAGTTATGGTTAACAAGACAAGCAGACTCTTGTTTTACTCTAACGTAACTTTATCCAAATGTGTTAAGGTTTGTGGAATAACCATACTTAGTGTCCATTTTCGTGGGGGTTGAAACTAGGGTCTGTGCTTTTAAGAGCTGTCAGTTTAACTGTTAAAACACACTCTGGGTTGGAGTCAGTTTAACTGTTAAAACACACTCTGGGTTGGAGTCAGTTTAACTGTTAAAACACACTCTGGGTTGGAGTCAGTTTAACTGTTAAAACACACTCTGGGTTGGAGTACTCATCTTAACACATTATTCTTTCAAATACAATTTCTTCAACCCTGTCCTGGGTCAGATCACTAGGCTGTCCAGAGCCATTCCGGGATGGACATGCCTGAAACCATAGTGGTATAGAAACATGTAAGTTCTTCAACACATTTACTATGCAGTATACTATAAAGTGAATCTATGTTCTGGGGACAATAATAAAAAAATAATAATAAAAAAAATAACAATACAAAAATAAATAAAATAAAGTGTGATAGATATAAATTTTGCATCATTTATTCTTAACCTTAGGCCAACGACACTTAAAATTGGTTACTTGAGACTTTTTGCTCAGCTGATACATTAGCTCTCGTGTGTGGGCGATTTTGCTTAATATTTCTGCATCACATGGTCAGGATGTTTTTTGTTTTTTTTTTTTTAAACGACACCACTGGAGCACATTGATTAATTAATCATCAGCTATTGGATGTCAAACATTTCGTAATTCTAGCATATACTCTTAGATAGGAAACCCACTAATGCAGCAAGGGATCTTTTATATACACTTTGCCACAGACAGAAAAACACATACCACGACCTTTGTCCAGTTGTGGTGCACTGGTTGGAACGAGAAAAAACCCAATCAGCTGAATGGATTCACCAAGGTGTTTCCTCATGCAAGCACTCAACCGACTGAGCTAAATTCTGCCCCTTGTGCGGTGAATAGTCTATGAGATAACAGCTGTGTAAAGAGTCTCATGTAATGTTTTGCTTAGCTGATAACTCTAATATGCTGCAGGCTTTAAGTCATGAAATTTATAAGTATACATTATTTTCATTGCAGAATTTTTTATTTTATTTAACAACACACTCAGTGAATTTTATTTATGGTTATATATGGTGTTAGACATATGGTTAAGGACCACACAGATACTGGGAGAGGAAACCCGGTGTCGCCACTTCATAGGCTACTCGTTTTGATTAGCAGCTAGGGATCTTTTATATGCACCATCCCACAGACAGGGTAGTACATACCACAGCCTTTGATATACCAGTCGTGGTGCACTGGCTGGAACGAAAAACAGCCCAATGGGCCCACTGACGGGGATCGATCCCAAACTGACTGTGCATCATCGAGCAAGCACCTTACCACTGGGCTATGTCCCGCCCCCCTTTCATTGCAGATATTAAAAGTTGTTCACAGTTTTTTAAATGTCTTGAATATGCACAAGGAGCAGATCCAAGATTTTGTAAGGGGGGGGGGGGTGTTCACAACATTCTAAAATTGACATAATAAATTTGTTGAAGGCAAATTAGCCAAAATCCCAAAGGGAGCGAGATCTGTGGGGGGGGGGGTTCGGGGGGGGGGGGATTGTGTAATGCTCGCTGTAAATTTTTAAAATAAAGATGCTCAGTGATACATTTTATGTGTTATACATGTTAGATTATGATTTTTGTTTTAAATCCTTAAAACTGGCACTTGAAATGGGTGGGGAAGGGGTAGGGTCATGGGACCCCTGTGTGTGACACCCCTCTGGATCTGCCAATGTGCACTAAGGTTCATATATTGGTGGGGATAAAAAAACATATCTTAATATTATCCAATTTACAGCTAGTACATAATGATTCTTTATTAACCTGACGCCAAGCTTGAGGCAGGTCTGGTTATCATTTCCCAAATCTCTCTTTTCCGGTTCCACCAATTTACAGTTATTGAAAAACTGGTGGCAGTGGTGCATTTATTATTTTATATTACTGCCCAAGCCGCGTGTAAGTCAAGTACAATGTTAAAATAAACTATTAAATGGAATACTTCAGGAACAGCCATGATTGATACAGTTAGGCCCAGCACGAGAACAATTAAACTATACTGATAGAAAGAAATAAGCGAACACTTTGACATTTTAGATCAAATTTACTTTGTTACTAGTGTATAGTTAAAGGGACATTCCTGAGTTTTCTGCAATTTTTAAGATGTTATCGACTAGCAGAGACTTTTTAACGATTGTAATTACATGTATATATCAAATCTATTTTTCTGCATAAAGGTAGTACTAAACCAAATAACTTCCGGCTGGGTCAAAGTTGGAGGTGCACCCAACTTTTGATAGAGAAGTGAACAGCACAAGTCCTGTGATTGGTTATAAATGTGAGTGTGTTGGTTGTAAAAAATAATAGTTTCATCTGGGTAAAAATAAAATGCAATTTTATTTCATCTAGTACCAATGTGTCAAGTAGCCTTGTGCTTGAAACATGTATGGGGTACCTGTAAAAAAAAGTACTCAAATTTTGTGCGGAACTAGGGTAGTCATAGACTCTACCCATTATCTCAGAAACAAGCAGCTTGACCCCCAATTTTTTCTGATTCACTTTAAGTGTGAGGGGTGGTAGTATTTATATCCGTGGTGTTTATGTTGATTGATACACTGCAAGTAGGAGTTTTAGCCACATATGTTAGTATTGTCGTCTATGGGATTTGATTTGGTAGTATACACCCTATAATATTAGTGGCTGTATATTAAACATGTTTCTGATCGCTCTAATATTTGTACTAGGTTAAATTTCATTTTATTTCCTAAAATATTTTTTTTTCGTATGTATGAAATTATTTGAAGACAAAATCCAGTTTGGGCTTCTTACAAATATTAAGATGACCAGAAACACATTGAATGTATAGACACTGATATTCTAAACAAGAAAATACATTTAATCTGTAAGTTTGATTGTAGAAATATTTTATTAGTCAGAAACATCTTACAATGCAGAAAACTCAGGAATGTCCCTTTAAAATATGAAGATATAATGTTGGACTGAATGTCAATAATGTGGGGTTGAATGTCAGTAAATAGGTTAACTTTCTAACACCGTGTATGAGAATTTTAGTTCAGGGTTTCTGCCAGAGGATAAAACGGGTATGGCGCCATACACAAATTTGTATTTTTAAGTTAACATTTTAACAAAATTAATGACTCTTATCATTATTATATGATTTTCTTAACCTTAATCCTAAATGTAACTCATTTTCTTTGTGGGGGAGGCCCCCCATACCCCCTGTTGACTGTGGTTGCATTCAATTCCATAGCGCCATACCCAAACATTTCTTTCTGGCAGAAACACTGTAGTTGCCGTCAATATTTGCTGTTACTACTTTGTTCCCTTTTTCCTTTCATCAGTATATGATATAGAGCATGTCTATAATTCATAGGACCAGTAAATATATACAGTTAAAACTACTACTGGTACTTTAAGATCTTGTATAATACACCAAGCCCAAATAGGTGTAGATTGTTAAACTACTGCTTGACACTGTACATATAATATAATTTAAAGACTGTTATACTATACAAATGGAGAGTCAATCTAGTATACTTTAAGAACATCTATAATACAAAAAGGCTATACACAGTTAACAAGGCTGTAGTAATTGGGGGGTGGGGGGCATGCAAGGGGTGCAGTCCCCCCCCCACCAAAACAAATCTGGAAAAAATTAAAGAAAATTCTTTTCTTAACCATTTAAGGAGTTTTAGACTATTAACTACTCAGTTGCCCCCCTCCCCCCAACAAAAAATCCTAGCTACAGCTATATAAAGTTCTTAAAGGAGACCGGACACCAAACCATATATACGGCGTAATGAAATGTTTGCCGTCATAAACCACAACACGCAACTACCGCGCTCCCCTTATTGACTAAGTTAAGCGTGCCAGTCTTGGTTGGGTATTTTTTTTGCCGATCTCCGATGTTTGCCGGAAACTGTCGACAATTGATGAGCTAGACCCATGATGTCATCGATGAGTGGAAAACTGAAAAACTACAAAGCAGCATGGACGAACTTAGCGATTCGAGTGACGAAGAATTGTGTCCAGCTTGTGCTAATGGCATCAAACCATATCAGTTTGAACCACTTATCAGAGACTTTGTCCCTAATCCTGGAAATGTTGTCTTAGATGAAAATTTGGATGAATCAACTGCCAACGAAGACGAGGAAGCCACACGGTCATAGACTAGCATACAAGCATTTTTTAAAACAATTAAAAAAAAAAAATGTATGACATTTTTAATGTAAACTGAAGCAAATGGACCTAATTAGAAGAAAAGCACATAAAATTTAATAATATTTCATCATAAATCTTGTTCAGCATAGATGTAAATATGACATGTCAGTGGATATTCCATAGGCCGATTTCGCAAATTTGCAAAAAGCGTCCCCTCCTCACCAAAGCAAGATATAATAATTTAACAAAAAACTTTGTTATCTTAACTAGTTACCCTCCAAGTTTTAATGTGTTTGGTTAAACAGTGTATTTTTAATTATTAAAAAAATGCGTTACCAGTCTGCCGAAACTGTCCACAGCCGGGTACAGAAACACAGAAATGTTGGAAAATATTATACTGTTGCCACATACTGACAATCACTTTACAACTAATATGTCTTATCGACAATATTATTATGTGGTCTTTGCATTTATTAATATAAAATACAACAGGCCCGTAGGAACTGGGGAGGGATGGGCCTAGGGGCTTGTTCTCCATCACAAACTCTAGAATGAAAATGTATGTTTTAAATTTTCACTACTTTGCATAAATAAAGATGATAAAAATCTAGTTTGTATCCCTCACCAGAGACTGTATCCCCCCCCCCCCCCACACACACACACACACACACTTCAAATATCGTTCTAGGGTGAGGTTAGGAACCAGTTCCTTTTATCTTTAGGATTTTGTAATCATGATTTCAAACCAACTGTTTCAGGTAATTTGCTCTACATACTGACATAAAACACATTTGTTATATATTGGAATAAAATAAAAATAATTACAATATATCCAGTGTTATTTTCTTTAATCATTCATGGAGCAAGAAGGACGTCCTGATGAAAATATATTACAGGTAAAACAAAATAATATATGATGCTTATTCCATGTGGTAACTATTGTTAATTTTGCTTTAAGTTGCTAGATGCCAAAAGTGATTAATTGTATTAATTGTAATTTGAGGGTACGTAATAAAACAGGCCCGTAGGAACTGGGGGGGTGGGGGGTGGGGGGTGGGGTGGAATGGGGGGGTGGGGGGTGGGGTGGAATGGGGGTGTGTGCCCCCAACTTGTGAGCTTTTCTTTATCACATTAATTTTTGCCATTGTAACCAAAATCTGATGTAGAGTTTATGCCCGGTCCGTCAGTGCCACCCCCCACCCCCCCCCCAAGTCATTCCTACGGGCCTGTAAAAACTAAATATATTCAAAGGAGTATATTGGGTGGTTATAGGTTTGAAATGGGTTTTTTTATTGAACATTTTATTTCATGCTCTTTTATACATTTTAAACAGCAATTATGTTACTATAATCTATCGCAAAAATTAAACATTATATATATATACATAAATTTCTGAGATTTTTTAATACATACATGTAAGTTTACTCTCCGCAACCTCTGGCAGAAACCCAGGGTAGGTATTAAAATAATTATTTGGAATAGAGTATTTTTAATATGACATACAGAAAGCATTGAAAAGTACAATTTTATTATGCTTTAATAATCAACATTAACTTTAAAACTAATTAACCATCATTCCTTCTGGCCACAGTACATATGTTGTTCCTGCCAAAGTGTTAGCATTTTAATTTTATTGACAATATACTGAACTGACGATAAACATTGTTAACTAACGTAATAATTCACGTTTTGAAGGTGTTTTGTTATAAGGTTAACAAACCAACTAGATCAAGAGACGTTAGTATGGAGTCGTTATGGGCTGTCGGTGAAAATTAATTTGGTAATTATAGGTAAATAAATGTGAAGTTTAAATATTCGTATGTGAACAAATTGCAATAACTTTATTTAATGTATATCTTAAGTACATACTTGTTTTAATTTTCACATTGTAAATGTACCATAACCTGCTGTATTTAGTTGGTGTAAAGCCCGTTCGACGACAATAATGCGTCCATATTTAAAAACAACTTTCGTTTTTTTGGAAATCGAAACCATGATGTTGGCCGTTTCTTGTGATGCATTGCTGTTACTGTTGCAGTTAAACACTGTGCAGTCAACCATCATATAATTACGTCGACAGCATATAATAACACTAATTATCTTGTAAATTAAATTTCCGATAAACCTGGAGACAAAAAAAAGAAAGAAAAGAAGACGACTAAAAGGCACAACACGTGTACCGATATTGCTTGGTAACTCTCATCGATGACGTATTGCCTCACTTTCATTCAGATCTATGCATAATCCCGCCCACTTCTGTTTTTACCCCAAACCTAAGACGCACAGCTGACCGGTGCCTCGCAGCGAGCCGGGCGTTAGAGTAATGCGGTCTTTGACGCTAACTTAATCCATTATACACTACATGTCTTTTGGTGTCCGGTCTCCTTTAAGAACTTGTTCAATATATTAATGAATGAATGAATGAATGAATGAATGTTTTAACGACACCCCAGCACGAAAAATACATCGGCTATTGGGTGTCAAACTATGGTAATGCAAATAAATAAAGTGATGATCAACATCAATATAAAAATTCAAGGTTTAAACAAAAACAGTGTAAAGAACTGTGCCAAAAATACAAATACAAATATCACAGAATTTTACGGACACCGAATTTTACTCTAAACTTCAATTTGTGCTGTATTGGCCATTCTCAAAGAGAATGTTACACCCCTGCACCACAGTGAGGTTACAGCACGCGCAGGGGTCAATATATTAAGACCAAGTAAATGTAGTTTAAAACTATTATATAATGTACTTTAAGAACTTGTATAATATGTACACCCAGGCCAGGTGCATGGACAGTTAAACTTCTACATAGAGTACTTTAGGAATTTCTACAATACATATATTTCTCCAAACAATCGGAGGGGGAGGGGGAAGAAACAGTAAGTAAGATTAAAAAAAATTGATTTTTCTAACTACCCTGCAAATGGTATACGTAACCGTCAAGTACATAAGATTTTATTTCACAGTTACAATAGCATTTTGTTATAAAGTATCAATTTCACATAAACTGCAAATGAATGTGATCTAGTTTGTAAAAAGTGATTAACAGTAAATTGATGATTTGCATATTACTAAAATAAAAAAAGTTAACAATCTTCATAAATAATGAAATACATAAATATGTTGGCATGCATGCAGGATTTTTCTAGGAACGATACAACTAAAATTACCTCCACAGTGTTCAAAATTACACTGACATACATTATATATGTCACAATCTTTTCCCGAAACACCCATTCAACCAAGATATTATAACCATGCATCCAGCTAGAACAACACAATCTGATTATGTACATTACTGCATTCATTAAGTATTATACTGTGGGAGCAGTTCTGAATTTGAAGGGAGTGCACCCCCCATCCCCACCCCCCAGGTAACCTGCTGGATCAACACAATCTGTCCCCGAAACACCCATTCAACCAAGATATTAATTTATAACCATCCAGCTAGAACAACACAATCTGATTATGTACATTACCGCATTCATTAAGTATTATACTGTGGGAGCAGTTCTGAATTTGAAGGGAGTGCACCCCCCATCCCCACCCCCCAGGTAACCTGCTGGATCAACACAATCTGTCCCCGAAACACCCATTCAACCAAGATATTAATTTATAACCATCCAGCTAGAACAACACAATCTGATTATGTACATTACCGCATTCATTAAGTATTATATTTTGGGGGCAGTTCTGAATTTGAAGGGAGTGTGCTGCCCCCCCCCCACCCACCCCAGGTAACCTGCTGGATCAACACTTGACAAGACTGCGGTTTTGAAAATGGTTTTACCTTGAGAAAGAAAGAAATGTTTTATTTAACGACGCACTAGCTCGACATATTTTATTTACGGTTATATGACATCAGACATATGGTTAAGGATCACACAGATATTGAGAGAGGAAACCTGCTGTCATCAGTTCATGGGCTACTCTTTTCGATTAGCAGCAAGGATCTTTTATATGCACCATCCCACAGACAGGATAGTACATACCACGGCCTTTGTTACACCAGTCGTGGAGCACTGGCTGGATCGAGAAATAGCCCAATGGGTCCACCGACGGGGATCGATCCCAGACTGTTACCTTGAGAAGCCCTGCCAGCTCTGAGAGAGATGGGTTGTCCGAGACTTCCACGATACAACTAAAATTACCTCCACAGTGTTCAAAATTACACTGACATACATTATATATGTCACAATCTTTTCCCGAAACACCCATTCAACCAAGATATTATAACCATGCATCCAGCTAGAACAACACAATCTGATTATGTACATTACTGCATTCATTAAGTATTATACTGTGGGAGCAGTTCTGAATTTGAAGGGAGTGCACCCCCCATCCCCACCCCCCAGGTAACCTGCTGGATCAACACAATCTGTCCCCGAAACACCCATTCAACCAAGATATTAATTTATAACCATCCAGCTAGAACAACACAATCTGATTATGTACATTACCGCATTCATTAAGTATTATACTGTGGGAGCAGTTCTGAATTTGAAGGGAGTGCACCCCCCATCCCCACCCCCCAGGTAACCTGCTGGATCAACACAATCTGTCCCCGAAACACCCATTCAACCAAGATATTAATTTATAACCATCCAGCTAGAACAACACAATCTGATTATGTACATTACCGCATTCATTAAGTATTATATTTTGGGGGCAGTTCTGAATTTGAAGGGAGTGTGCTGCCCCACCCCAACCCACCCCAGGTAACCTGCTGGATCAACACTTGACAAGACTGCGGTTTTGAAAATGGTTTTACCTTGAGAAAGAAAGAAATGTTTTATTTAACGACGCACTAGCTCGACATATTTTATTTACGGTTATATGACATCAGACATATGGTTAAGGATCACACAGATATTGAGAGAGGAAACCTGCTGTCATCAGTTCATGGGCTACTCTTTTCGATTAGCAGCAAGGATCTTTTATATGCACCATCCCACAGACAGGATAGTACATACCACGGCCTTTGTTACACCAGTCGTGGAGCACTGGCTGGATCGAGAAATAGCCCAATGGGTCCACCGACGGGGATCGATCCCAGACTGTTACCTTGAGAAGCCCTGCCAGCTCTGAGAGAGATGGGTTGTCCGAGACTTCCTGGCCGATGCTGGAGTAGCAGGAATAACCATCGCCTTCGTAACCCGACAAACAGGAACAGTTGTTGTCCCCTGGGCCATCCGGAATACATAAAGCCTGGGAAAGTAAAGAGAATATTTATTTTTATTTATTACAAAATATTTTGATTCATTTATTTATCCATCTATACTTATTTTGTGCTTTTATCCAATTACAGTTTAAGCATGCTGTCCTGAGTATGTACCTCAGCTGTCTGGGCTCTGTCTGTCCAGGACAGTGGGTTAATGGCAAGTTGTTATAGTGAGAGAGAAGTCAGTGTAACGGGCTTTAACATACCTACTGAGTTGTTCAAACTCGCTCTGGGTACGAGTCAGTACTTGGCTGCGAACCCAGTACCTACCAACCTTATGTCTGATGGCTTAACCACGACACCACCAAGGCCAGTTAAAGTAACGAGAATATTTATATTTATTTATTACAAAATACTCTGCATGCACATTTCAATTTATCTGTAACATAAGCATCTTTAGCATTGGCATGACAGAAATACAAACCATAGATCTACCAAAATCCTAAAAATTTAAAAGTGTTGTTAAGTCCATGACAAGTCAATTGGAGAAAAACTGTATTTCATCTTTCCAACAATTATAAGGTCATGTATATGTCACTGATTTATATTTACCATACAAGAGGATTTAATCCATTTTGGGATAAGCACTCTGTATGTGATCTTGCAATGTATATCAAATAAGCAATTTCCTAATTTTGGACATAAATAAGTTTTGTAGAAACACTTTTCAACTGTAAACATTTACTAGAAATATCATATACCTTATGGATATGAACATTTTCATGGTTCAAACTGCTATAGTTAGTAACTGTCAAATTTCATTTCAGTTTGGTACGACATACGCATTACCAGGAATTTGTGACCAGGATTCATTCATGTTAATTAAGAATTAATAAATTTTGTAGCTGATATTTAATGTTTTAAAACATGAAACTGCAAACCCTACAAAAAATAATCACTGACAGGGTGTGGTGTGCGTGGGAGAGTTGTGTGTGGTGTGTGTATTAATGTTTTTTAAACATGAAATTGCAAAACCCACAAAAAACAATCACAGACAGGGTGGGGTGGGGTGGGTGGGGGTGGGGGAGAGTTGTGGGTGATGTGTGTATTAATGTTTTTAAAGCATGAAACTGCACCCCCCCCCCACCCCCCAAAACAAAATCAATCACCGACAGGGTGTGGCGGTGGGGGTTTTAGGAGAGTTGTGTGTGGTGTGTGTGTATTGTTTTTAAAGCATGAAACTGCAAACCCACCCCAAAACAATCACTGACTGAGTGGGGTGGATGGGGGTTGGGGAGAGTTGTGTGTGGTGAGTGTATGCTATGTTCACATTTCCAACCCCGACCCCACCTCGGTGATGTGTATTGATTGTTAATTAGTCTTAAATTTGTTTTAAGAAACACTGCATCAAGCAGGTTAATGTTTAAGCATGTGTACATGTACCTTCATATGACAGCCACCATTGTCTTCAATGCAGCTGTTAGTTGGTCTGCAGTATGTCCCATTACCAAAGTAGCCCTCAATGCAAATGCAGTTCGACTGAAAAATAAAGAAATGCAGACCTATTGTTTGTAGTACATGCACATTGAAACTGCTCTAAAACAGGTCCTTCTGTAAATCAAAATTACCTCAAAACTGGACATTTTTCTCCGTCCATTTTTAAATATTTGTACAGAACAGTTTAGATTGGCTTCACTACATTTCAAATTGGAGGAGGGCAGGATGTAGCCCAGTGGTAAAGTGCTCACTCAATGCGCGGTCGGTCTAGGATCGATCCCTGTCAGTGGGCCCATGGGCTATTTCTCGTTCCAGCCAGTGCACCACAATTGGTATATCAAAGTGGGTGGTATGTACCACCCTGTCTGTGGGATTGTGCATATAAAAGATCCCTTGCTGCTAATTGAAAAGAGTAGCCCATGAAGTGGCGACAGTGGGTTTCCGCTCTCAATATTTGTGTGGTCCTTAACCATATGTCTGACACCATATAACCGTAAATAAAATGTTTCCTTCTTCTTCTTCAAACTGGAGTTTCTAAAATGATTTTTAAACTTATAACTACAAATGTTCCATGGTCAGAAAGACTTCTAGATCATATTTTCTACACATGGTGAAATCACACACATGCATTTCTAATTGCAAAAAAGTATATATATAAAAAATAAAGACCATTCCAGCAATAAAAACAAAGTTGGTTACAGGTTAGTTTTGCCTACATGTATTTATCTTGTATTAATATAGAGGAATCAATTTTCATTTCATTTCAACATATTTTCATGCTTGTATCCAATTAAGGTTCAGGCATGCTGTCCTGGGCACACACCTGTTGTTAGTTGTTAGTAGTTAGTAGTTAGTGAGAGAAAAGAGGGTGTAGTCGCTCAGGGTGGGAGCTGGTACCAGGCTGCAAATCCTGTACCTATCAGCATTATGTTCGATGGCTTAACCACGACACCACTGAGGCCGGTAGGAATCAATTGGATACTGATTAATTTCCCCTGTCTCAAACAAATCTCCCAAAAGGTCATTCAGGCAAAGAGCAGGCAGTTGATAGATTTATAAAGTGCCTTTTATTTTGAAGTCTGCCATGATACAAAGTAATTGAACTGCTTCATCTATGTACACTAGTAAATAGACTTTTAAAAGGAATGATTATTTTGATAATACTTACATACAGTATTAACACATCTAACATTCTATACCTCTGCTAAAGTTTAAATTTGTTTTGTTTAACGACACCACTAGAGCATATTTATTATTGGCTGTCAAACAAATTTTGACATATCGTCTTAGAGGGGAGACCTGCTACATTTTTCCATTAGTAACAAGGAATCTTTTATATGCACCATCCCAACAGACGGGATAGTACATACTATGGCCTTTGAAAGAAAGAAGTGTTTTATTTAACGACGCACTCAACACATTTTATTTACGGTTATATGGCGTCAGACATATGGTTAAGGACCACACAGATTTTGAGAGGAAACCCGCTGTCGCCACTACATGGGCTACTCTTCCGATTGGCAGCAAGGGATCTTTGATTTGCGCTTCCCACAGGCAGGATAGCACAAACCATGGCCTTTGTTGAACCAGTTATGGATCACTGGTCAGTGCAAGTGGTTTACACCTACCCATTGAGCCTTGCGGAGCACTCACTCAGGGTTTGGAGTCAGTTTATCTGGATTAAAAAATCCCATGCCTCGACTGGGATCCGAACCCAGTACCTACCAGCCTGTAGACTGATGGCCTGCCACGATGCCACCGAGGCCGGTCCCATGGCCTTTGATGTACCAGTCGTGATGCACTGGCCCACTGACGGGGATCGATCCCAAACCGACTGTACGTCAAGTGAGCACTTTTACCACTGTGCTATGTCCAGCCCCATATCTCTGCTAAATGCATTATGTGAATATAGGTAGATCTAGATGCATGCTCCTTATTTACATGTACGCTGTCCTCAAACAATATCAACACAATGAACTTTTAAAAAAATTTTTATTTTATTTAACGACACACTCAACACATTTTATTTACGGTTATATGGTGTCAGAGATATGGTTAAGGACCACATAGATATATAGAGAGGAAACCTGCTGTCGCCACTTCATGGACTAATCTTTTCGATTACCAGCAAGGGATTTTTTATATGTACCATCCCACAGACAGGATAGCACATACCACAACCTTTGTTACACCAGTTGTGGAGCACTGGTTGGAATGAAAAATAGCCAAATAGGGTCACTGATGGGGATCGATCCTAAACTGACCACACATCAAGTGAGCACTTTACCACTGGGCTACGTACCGCTCCACACAATGAACTAATCACTCTTTGCACTGAAAACAGCAGGCTGAGATTTAGTTCTAAACAGTATCATATGATAACTGTTGTTGTTGTTGTTGTTTTTGTTTAATGACACCACTGAAGCTCATTGATTTATTAATCATCGGCTATTGGATATCAAACATTTGGTAATTTTTACATATAGTCTTAGAAAGGAAACCCGCTACATTTTTCCATTAGTAGCAAGCGATCTTTTATATGCACCATCCCACAGACAGGATAGTGCATACCACGGCCTTTGATGTACCAGTCATGGTGCACTGGCTGGAGTGAGAAATAGCCCAATGGGCCCACTGATGGGGATCGATCCCAAACTGACTGTGCATCAAGCGAGCACTTTACCACTGGGCTACGTCTCACCCCTGGTCAGAAAGACATCTAGATCATATTTTCTACACATGGTAAAATCACACACATGCATTTCTAATTTTTTTTTTTTTTTAATAAAGACCATTCTACATGTCTACTGTCTCACAGACAGGATACTGCATACCACGGCCTTTGATATTCCAGTCATGGTGCACTGGCTAGAACAATATGATGACTGTAGTCACTATTATTTAAATCTGAATGTCAAAACTATTATGATCTTAGTAAAACAAATGTATCTGTTCACAAGGCACACAGAATTGTAAAACTAAAACTTATCCTTTTAACCAATGGCAATAATTTTTGTTCAGTGGCAAAACCCCTGAGCTATGGCAATTCATATAATTGTGGCTGTAGCAATCGCTATTGTTGTTAAGTTCGAACCCTATATTAACTTCTTCATCAAATGAATATTTCACTCAAAATCCCTGGTCACTGGCGATGTTAGAGGCTAAGTCTGGGGTGGGCGTGCCTGAACTTTTTGGGATATGAGCACATTAAAAGAGTTCTGTTCCCTTCTTCCTCAATATCCTGTGATGGTGATATCAACTTCTTCATGCAATTAAATTCCTCCCAATATCCTGTGATGGTGATATCAACTTCTTCATGCAATTAAATTCCTCCCAATATCCTGTGATGGTGATATCAACTTCATGCAATTAAATTCCTCACAATATCCTGTGATGGTGATATCAACTTCTTCATGCAATTAAATTCCTCACAATATCCGGTGAAGGTTATATCAACTTCATGCAATTAAATTCTTCACAATATCCTCGCATGGTGATATCAACTTCTTCATGCAATTAAATTCCTCCCAATATCCTGTGATGGTGATATCAACTTCATGCAATTAAATTACCTCACAATATCCTGTGATGGTGATATCAACTTCTTCATGCAATTAAATTCCTCACAATATCCGGTGAAGGTTATATCAACTTCATGCAATTAAATTCCTCACAATATCCTGTGATGGTGATATCAACTTCTTCATGCAATTAAATTCCTCACAATATCCGGTGAAGGTTATATCAACTTCTTCATGCAATTAAATTCCTCACAATATCCGGTGAAGGTTATATCAACTTCATGCAATTAAATTCCTCACAATATCCTGTGATGGTGATATCAACTTCTTCATGCAATTAAATTCCTCACAATATCCGGTGAAGGTTATATCAACTTCTTCATGCAATTAAATTCCTCACAATATCCTGTGATGGTGATATCAACTTCTTCATGCAATTAAATTCTTCCCAATATCCTGTGATGGTGATATATTAACTTCTTCATCAAATGAATATTTCACTCAATATCCCTGGTCACTGGCACATTAAAAGAGTTCTGTTCCCTTCTTCCTCAATATCCTGTGATGGTGATATCAACTTCTTCATGCAATTAAATTCCTCCCAATATCCTGTGATGGTGATATCAACTTCTTCATGCAATTAAATTCCTCCCAATATCCTGTGATGGTGATATTAACTTCTTCATGCAATTAAATTTAATTCAATTCTCAAGGCTAGCTCTGCCACTTGCCAAGTTGGCCAATTGCAAATTTTAAGAACATTGAAGAATTTTATTTTAGGCATAAGACCACTACACCCTCTTCTCTCTCACTGACATCTAACAAATAACCATCTGTCCTGGACATACAGCCCAGACAGCTATGGTCTGTGCCCAGGACAGTGTGCTTGAACTGTAACTGGATATAAGCACAAAAATAAATTGAAATGAATGAATTAATTAATTCATGAAAACAATTTGTGTAATAATTGATATTTTGTTGGCAAATAGCTGTAGATTTTGCATTTTTGTGATAATTTGGCGAAATTATTTGATCACCCAGAGTTAGCTATCCCTGATTGTACCGACTGTTCTGTGATGGCAGAATAAACAATTACCTTGCCTGCTTCAGCACTCCTGCAGACAGCTTTGTTGTGGCAGTGGTTACGGTTCATACACGGTGTGGCTGGATAGCACGTAAAGCCATCTCCAACCCATCCCTTGTCACAGGTGCACCGCGGCATGTCTGGGCCAACTTTGGTGCAGGTGGCCTATCAAAGACAAAAAAAAAGTAAGGTTGTTTTCCAAGAAATAAATTCTGAAATTTAAAGGTATAAAGTTCTTTGAAATGTAATATCCTGGATTGTTTTGCCAGGGTTCCACATGTGATAGCACAAGTAAATTAAACTTGGGATAATGTTTTAGGCCACCGAATGATGCAGTACCCCACTGTTAACTTAATTTATTCCAACAGACATGATTTAAATATATATATACTGGACATTTTGAGCATAATAATTGTTAATTTTCAGTGCCACTTTCTTTTGGGAAGAGGCCTACCTTTGGACCCACTGAATGTCTGGATAAATCGCTGATATGGTTTTGTGCTTAGAATATTATTCCAGTACCTGAAACAAGTTAGTACATACCTCGGCCTTTGTTACTCCAGTTGTGAAATAGCCCAAATGGGCCCATCAACAAGAATCAATCCTCGATCAGTGGCACATCAGATGAGTTCTAAACCATTGGACTATGGCCCAGCCCTATTAAAACTTAAATATCAGTATAGAACATAACCTCTCTAGTCCAGATACCCCTTAAAACCAGACTTCTTGCAATGGTCCCTTGGGAGTGTGATGTTGATGGGTGTTCACTGTGTATGAATTTACCTGAATGTGACATCCACCACGGTCTGGTTTCAGACACGGATCTATCTCAGTACAGCTCAACCCATCACCGTCGTACCCTGGGGGACACTGGCACCTGCAATAAAAAGTTAAAGTTTGTTTTGTTTAACAACATCACTAAAGCACTATTTATTCATCAATCATCGGCTATCGGATGTCAAACATTTGGTAATTTTGACATAATATTATTTAGTCTAAATTTTTTCCATTAGTATTAGAGAGGAAACCCACTACATTTTTCCATTAGTAGTCAGGGTCTTTTATCTACACGATCCCACAGACAGGATAGCACATACAATAGCCTTTGATATACCAGTCATGGTGCACTGGCTGGAACAAGAAATAACCCTATGGGCCCATCGATAGGAATCGATCCTAAACTGACCGTGCATCAAGCTAGCACTTTACCACTGGGGTATGTCCCATCCCAGCATCTGCAATAACAACATATACATATCTGACATAAATTACTGTTAACAGGTGGGATGTAGCCCAGTGGTGAAGTGTTTGCTTGATGCACAGTCGGTGTGAGATCAATCCCCATCGGTGGGCCTAGCAAAAAGGATAAAAAAAAAAAATTAAATTAAAATTTTATTTTTAAATTAAAATTAAAATTTAAAAAAAAAATAATAATAAAAAAAAAAAAAAAAAAAAAAAAAAAAAAAATCAAAATCAAAATCAAAATCAAAATCAAAATTAAAATTAAAATCAAAATCAAAATTAAAATTAAAAAATTAAAATTAGATTAAAAATAAAAATAAAAGTAAAATAAAACCCCTCCCAAAAAAACAACAACATGGTGCTATGTAACAGAATAAATAACTAAGAAGAACAAAATTAGCATTCACTACAAAACAGGGGCTCGAGGTTTTTGTGTTGCAAGATCGAACCACCTCAGTGGATCCATTCAGCTGATGTTGTTTTTCTCATTCCAACCAGTGCATCACAACTGGACAAAGGCCATGATATGTGCTTTCATGTCTGTTGTAGGAAAGTGCATATAAAAGATCCCTTGCTTCATTAGGAAAAATGTAGCGGGTTTCCTGATGACTAAAAGTCAGAATTACCATGTTTGACATCCAATAGCCGATTATTAATTAATCAATGTGCTCCAGTGGTGTCGTTAAAGAAAACTAATTTATTTTCACTACAAAACTGTACTGAGTAACCAGATACAACGTGACTGCAATATCACATAAAATATTACTGGTATACTATGTACATTGTGTATTGGATTGGAACTTTTTTCCCGTGCCCCTCTCCAAAAAGGTTCAGGCACGCCCACCATGGATCCATGTTCTGACTTCGCCAGCCCACGGTTCCATGGCGGGGGGGGGGGGGGGGGGGGGGTAGGGGTAATTATATGATGGGGACATATAATATAAATCTGGTAAGACCATTATATTTAATTTAAAGGGGTGGTCAATACTGTAATTATCTTTGTTTATACCTACATGGTATATTATTTAAAATATAATATATATTTTTTTTTTTTTAAAGGCACCAATAGAAATCATAAATTCAGGCTATAGCATTTAAAGTATAATTATTTGGTGCTAGTTTTAGAACGGGCTGGTCAAATTAGTTATATTACGATAATAATACAATTTAATTTAAATTAGTTACCTATCCTTAGCCCTCGAGGAAGGAGGTTGGCATAGGTGGGTGGGGCATCGCGCCCAATCTAGCCAGCGTAAAACACCAGGCTGAGCCCAAAAAGCCGGCCGGATTTCCACGGGGCAGGCATGCCGGGGGGGGGGGGGGGGGAGGCCTCCTACCAGGCATTACTATCGGTCGAAACCGCCTACGCCCTACTGCACCCAAAAGGCATCCTAACACAGCGTCCCTCCCCCATCCCGTCCATCCCAAGGTTATCCATACAGCCAATTGGACCGAATTAAAATGTTGATATGAAAGGAAGGAAGGGTGGAAATGATTGGATAGGGTATGATATGAGTTGAACAACCCGCCAATCGCGTCCGGACAGAAGTGGTGGCAACGTAACTCTGGGTCCACGTCGTTGTTGTTAACTGGCTCCGAGGTGTCTTGCTGGATTCCTCAAGCATTCATACGCATACACCCGCTAGGGTGCGTCACCTATACGGATGACAAAGTCATTGCTATATAAACCTTGATGTCGTCCAGATGACCACTATTCGTTAGGTGGACAGCTCCAAGTAGCAGTCCGGTTATTTTCTTTTAATTGTATTAAATAGGGACTGCTTAAATTAATACCTGTTTAAAACCTATTTAAAACCTATTTATTAAAAAGAAAGGTACATGTATGATTAAAACATTAAATAAAATACTAAGAGGAAGTATATTTTATAACTAAAAATACATATTAAAACAAAGGGAAGTAATCCATTCTCACCTCGGTGTGAACGGTCACTCCCTAAACAAAACACACAACCACATACAATATACCAGACAAACTTCTACCAGTCCGGCCGGCGCCCGAGTAGAGCCCACACTGCCAGGTGTGAGTCCCACCAGAAACGACGCCAGTCTAGACACCTTGCGTACTCAACACACTCTCTCATACTGTGTCCATTAATAAAAAAATAAAATAAAACAAATAAAAAATTAGAAGAGGGGTGGGTCCGCCGGCACCAATGTGCCGTTGTGACCAACCTCCCAACCAAAGACTTACCAAGTTTGGTACCGGCATATCGTTGCGAGCTGCAATAATCCCAAAGCCGCTCTCCCAGCCGCAGTGTATCCGGCCAATAACTATACATTATTTATACTCGTCCATCAAGTTTATTAAAATACATGGTGGTCAATATTCTATCCAATCTTGTAGTTAAATATATTTTATTCTCAAGATATCAATAAAGCTTGCATGGTTCGCACGCTTAACGCCCACGCCAGCCCAGCCGACCTCTAAAATAATGTTACCAACCTAAATCCTTACACCAGTCTCTTTAATATAGTTAAGTATAGCTTTATTTATTTCTATTTTACAATGTTTAGGCGGATTGAACATAACTATTGGGTTAAAGGAAATACTATGTTTAATAAAAGTACTTTTAAGTGTTATTCTCTCACCACTATACCGAGTGCAGTAGAATAGAAAATGATGAGCATTGTCCACCCTACCGCAGCCGGTACAGTTTGGTTTACTTAATTTGCTAATTCTGGCTCTGCTCTCATTTAGGCCCATAGATACTCCTAAACGGAGTCTAGTAATTAATTTAGTAGTCTGTTGGTCTAAATAAGTAGGACTTTCACTGTTTACTTTAGGTTTAATTAAATAATGCCACAGTCTTTTTTTCCTGTCCCACTCAGTCTGCCAAAACGAAATTAACTTACTATGTGCTGCAGACATAATTTCATTACAGTTAAGCTTTATATTTATATTAATTACATTATGTAATAATGCTTTTTTAGCATTTTGATTGGCCAGCTCATTGCCAGAGATGCCTACATGAGCCAGGATCCACTCCATCTTAACGGTGTGACCTTTGTCCATTATATAGTTAATAAGGTTTGTTATTTGCCGTATTAAGTAGGAGCTGCTAAACTTACCAGCATCAATGGCTTGCAGTGAACTAAGTGAGTCAGAGAGTATTAAGAATTTTTTTGGTTCTGTTAATTTATTAATAGTTGATAGTATCCACTTTAATGCCGAGAGGATGGCCACCAGTTCAGAAGTATATACTGAAATCCGGTCGGTCAGCCTCGCTCGGCAGGAAAATGGTTTTTCGTTCATGTCCCTGTCGACATAAAATGCCATACCGGTCCTGCCCGACAGAGGATCATTGGAACCGTCCGTGTAGATACAAATATAGTCTAAATATACATCAAATAGGGCTGCTTTAAAAATAATATTTTTAAATGGTAAAAATTCAGTTTTTAATGTTTCTTGTCTTAGTATTAAATTAATTGTAGGGTATTTTAACCTACCGGACAGTTTCAAGGCGCTGGCATTGTCACTGAGATGCAAGTCCAGCAGCTCCAAATTATTAGCTATACGATTAGTAAAGTCAAGCACAGATTTATTTATTATGTTCCCAGTATTAACATTAACCTGTGTCATAAGGGACACCGGATGTGTAGGTACAACACTCCTAACCTTGAACCAGTATTTAAGGCATTGTTTGGTTCTCCTCACACTCAACGGAAGTATGCCAAGCTCCACCCTGATGCTGTCATTGGGGGTACCCGGGCAGGCCCCCACTATTATTCTGAGGGCATTACTATAGGTGGCCTCCAACTTTGCTAACTGAGTGGGGGAGGCGTTACTAAAGGCCTGAGCTCCATACTGGAGGCGAGAGACTATAAGACCTTCAAAGATGGTAAGCATGGTGTGCCTATTGGCGCCCCATGTGGTAGCAGTGAGCATTCTAAGCATATTTAAATGTTGCTTGCAGGCGTTGACTACCTTGTTAATGTGTATAGTAAAGGAGAGGCATTGGTCGAAGATAACTCCCAAAAATTTGACCGATTTAACCTGTGGTATGGGAGTATCTTTATATGTTAAATCTAAACTAGTTTTATATTTATTGAATTTATTAGCAAAGGTAATCAGGACAGTCTTCGATCTGGAGACGGTCACCCCCCAGGTGTCCGCCCACTTTTGAAGATTATTAATATCTTTTTGAATATCACATTTAAGTTTTTTAATACATTCTCCAGCTCTCCAAAATGCAGTATTATCTGCAAAAAGTCCTAAACTAAACTTAGTATCATTGGATTTATGGTCCAATAGATCCTTAGCTAAATCATTTATAAAATTGCTGAAGAGTGATGGAGCTATGACATTGTGTAGGTGCGGCTACCCAACTTGTAACTAATTTATAGACTTAACTATACTATGTTCCGCACACACACCACCTCTGTGATGATAATCCTTGACTTTTATGCCGAGTGGATGTCTTCAATGATTATCACTGTCATCACATTGCTGATGACTTCTCAGGGTCTGTCCACTGTAGAGGTACCAGTGTGCTTACTGGGGAAATATAACCTATTTATCGGTTAAGTCTTTAAATTACTGCCAGAACAGGCTTAGGGTAAAAAACAAAAGTAACGTTAGGATTATCTTTGGTGGTGTAATGGCTAAGACATTCACCGTCTCCTGTTCGGTTGACAATATTTATTTATTGCCATAATTATTTATAGTGAAAGAAAGATTTATAGTGAAAGTTAGAGAGAGAGAAAGTGAGAGAATGAGAGAGAGAAAGAGAGAGAGAGAGAGAGAGAGAGAGAGAGAGAGAGAGAGAGAGAGAGAGAGAGAGAGAGAGAGAGAGAGAGAGAGAGAGAGAGAGAGAGAGAGAGAGGGAGAGAGAGATAGATGGATAGACAGACAGACAGAGACAGCGAGACATAGAAACAGGGAAAGAGAGACAGAACCAGATATAACAGAGAGAGATAGAGAGAGGGAAAGAAAGACAGAAACAGAGATAGCAGAGAGAGAGAGAGAGAGAGAGAGAGAGAGAGAGAGAGAGAGAGAGCGAGAGAGAGAGATAGAGAGAGAGAGAGAGGCAGAGAGAGAGGAAAAGACAGACAGACAGAGACAGAGAGAGACAGGGAAAGAGAGACAGAACCAGGGATAACAGAGGGAGGGAGGGAGGGAGGGAGGGAGGGAGGGAGGGAGGGAGGGAGAGAGAGAGAGAGAGAGAGAGAGAGAGAGAGAGAGAGAGAGAGAGAGAGAGAGAGAGAGAGAGAGAGAGAGAGAGAGAGAGAGAGAGAGAGAGAGAGAGAGAGACTGATGTGAGACCACTGTGATGTTACAAAAATGCTCACTATAGCCTGGTATTTAATTATACAATGTCATGTACTTAATGTTAAATGAATGTTGGAAGCCATTCAAATCATTAGCAGGTGATCCTAGCAATATAGATCTACAAATATGTTCTGAATGCAGCCCTATATAACTTCTCTTGAACCAAATCAATTCCCATTGCCAATAAACTTAACATTTTCTAATAAAACTTATTTTTTATAAGCCTTAACGAAACATCTGCACTTCACATTTAATCTACCTTTTAACAAGAATATCAGTAAGGTACATAATACGCCCATCAAAAATAGGTCACTGTGACCTAGTTAGTGTACACAAGACACTGCCATCCTAAGTTGTGTTTGCATGATTTATTATTGATTATTATTATTTGCATGATAGGTTTGATGATCCTATATGAATTGATAAGAAAGATATGACCCGGACAAGGATTTCCTTTAATATGTAATGTTTTACGGAACCCTGCACATACAACAGCAATAATGAACAACTGAAATTTGGGGTTAGATGTTTTCAGCGCAGTTCAGTATACATGTAGTTTGAAGGCAGAGACATGAATCATTGTTGACAACTGGTAAAACCAGTCTGTGACTGAAAGCAAAATAACACTGAATAATGACTGTCAATGGCGTAGCAAATTTAATTTTGAACAGTTCAGCATAATGACAAAATTCTATCTGATAGGATTCCTCAGCCTAGAGACAGAATAATTCCCTTCCATGCCAGGCAGTGCAGACCTCTAATTGTAATTCAATCTGCAAATAACGAGAATTTACATTGGCTCATGGAGGAAAACTTCAGCAGTATAACAGCATTAAGAACTGGTTATGACTGTGAGAAATCCCACAGATCCCCTGTATTTACATATTTCTGTATGGACACCAATTATCAGGGTCAGAAATAGCATAGTTCAAGTGTTCAATATTTCATGGTCCAAGAGTACAAATCTGATATTTTGCCTTTTGTAAGGCCAAACAAAATTAATTTTTGGTCTCTAGTCAGCATGCGCATCAATTTTGACCCTCGCACGTCAATATTTTAAAGATTAATTTCCCGGGTTATGACATTGCTTTTCGCCGGGCTTTTCTTGCCAGGACGTAAAACCGCATTTGGAGTCAAAATGCCATCGCGCATGAACTAGGATGTGCATTCTGATTTTAATTTTAAACGCCTTTGTAGGAGATATCACTGGCACTATAATTTGCGATATCTCCTGTGATATTCTCCTAAGAGATATCGCTTATTTTTGTTACGTCACTGTGTATGTTTCCATGCTAAACCTATCTTTAGTGATGTCACACCACTGTCGTTCTGTTAATGAGTCTACCACTGCCAAATATAATGACATTCAACCCACATTACTGACATTGGTTACAATTGTTGCAAATGGAAAGAATGATAATGGATGGATAAAAGAATACCCCCCTCGTGTCTTGTGATATCATAATTTACCAGCACTCGTTGATAAAAGTATAAAAATCCTCAGCAAGCCTCCGATTTCATCCTTTTATCAATTCGTGCTGATAAATTATGATATTACAAGACACTCAGTGAGTATCCTCTATATATGCCCCTTATTTCGGTATCAAATATACCCACCTTTTCTGTGCAATCCATGCTTTAAAATAAAAAAATGTTTTAAAAAGCTGCATCTGGAACTTTGGTCTGACCAGAGACCGACCTTTATTTTTTCTGGCTTATAGTCCCCTACCAATTCAACTGGAGGAACTATAGGTTTGTCTGTGTCCTGTCTGTCTATTTGTCTGATCTTTGTTTGACAACCAATAGCCAATGTGTATTTTTGTGCTGCGGTGTCATCAAACATTCATTCATTCTGTCTGTCCATCTGTCTCACATATAGTTTGCATATAGACTTTTTTTGCTATGTCTTCATTCATTCTGTCTGTCCATTTGTCTTACATATAGTTTGCATATAGAACTTTTTGGCTATGTCTCAAGATATTAAGCTGAAATTTTGTATATAGCTTTAACATGAATTGATGCAGATGAAGTTTGATCTTCATTGCAACTGACCCATTTTTGACACAGTTATATCCCTTGAACTTAAGAGTTTAAAAGTTTTTGTTTTGTTTGTTTAATGACACCACTAAAGCACATTGATTAATTAATAACCGACTATTGGATGTCAAACATTTGGTAATTCTGACTTGTTGTTAACAAAGGAAACCTTTGACCAGCTGTGGTGCACTGGTTGGAACAAGAAAACACCCAATCAGTTGAACAGATTTACTGAGGTGGTTCGATCCTGCAACAAGTGCTGATAAATTACGATATTACAAGACACAAGTGGGGTATTCTTTTTATCATCCATTATCATACTTTTCATTTTAATTAGAATGCAGTGATTAAAATTTGACCAATCAAGATTATAAGAAACGATATCTCCTAGGAAAGTATCCCAAATTATAGTGCCAGTGATATCTCCTACAAAAACTTTAAATAGCTTTATCATGTACTGTTACAGATCAAGTTTGAGTTTCTTGGGAATTTAGCCATCCTTAAACTTAGGAGATATGAAAATGTGTTGGGCCCAGTAGGGGACATATATTGCTTTAGCAGTACTTTCAGGACAAGACTTCCAATTGTTCCAGCATTCATATATTCAGGCTTAGGGTTAGGATTAGGGTTAGTGATTGTATTAGCATGCTGGTACATTCGGAAAACTTTCCACTTTCAAATTGCTTCTTCATTTTGATTTTAGATTTTATGCATCTTTTAACTTAAAAGTAGACTCCATGTAAAAAAGGAAAAGAATGGTGAGAAATGTGTTATTCTTAGTCTGTAGCCATTAAAAAGAAAATAGATTAATTTACTCATTTGTAATGAAGAAGTAGGATTTAGCTCAGTTGGTTGAGTGCTCGCTTGAGGTGTTTGTGTCGCAGGATTGAACCACCTCAGTGGATCCATTCAACTGAGAAAAAAAAATTCTTGGTCCAACCAGTGCACATCAACTGGTCAAACCGGCCTCAGTGGCATCGTGGCAGGCCATCGGTCTACAGGCTGGTAGGTACTGAGTTCGGATCCCAGTCGAGGCATGGGATTTTTAATCCAGATACCGACTCCAAACCCTGAGTGAGTGCTCCGCAAGGCTCAATGGGTAAGTGTAAAACCACTTGCACCGAACAGTGATCCATAACTGATTCAACAAAGGCCATGGTTTGTGCTATCCTGCCTGTGGGAAGCGCAAATAAAAGATCCCTTGCTGCCAATCGAAAGAGTAGCCCATGTAGTGGCGACAGCGGGTTTCCTCTCAAAATCTGTGTGGTCCTTAAACCATATGTCTGATGCCATATAACCGTAAATAAAATGTGTTGAGTGCGTCATTAAATAAAACATTTCTTTCTCAACTGGTCAAAGGCCGTTGTATTTGCTTTCCTGTCTGTGGGAAGGTGTATATAAAAGATCCCTTGCTGCAGGCGGTCCCTCCTCTCCCCTCCCCCCACCTTTCCTGTCATGGACGGAGGAGCCGGCCAAGGCCGGCTCTTGTGCCCACGACAGGCGTGCGCTACAACAGCTTGTTCTGAATGTGCACGTAAAACCCTATGACATGACATAACATTAGGAAAAATGTAGCAGGTTTCCTCTGATGACTATGAGTCGAATTACAATATGTTTGACATCCAATAGTCGATGTTTAATTAATAAATATGCTCTAGTGATGTTGTTAAACCAAACAAACATTTGTAATGAATGCTCGTGAAATTGGCCCTAAACATTCTATTACTAATATAATTATGTTACTTTTCTTTTGTTGTGCTGGGTTTTTTTTTGTTTTTTTTCTCTCACTTTGATTTGAAAAAAAGAAAGAAATGTTTTATTTAACGAAGCACTCAACACATTTTATTTACGGTTATATGGCATCAGACATATGGTTAAGGACCACACAGATAGAGAGAGGAAACCCGATGTCGCCACTTCATGGGCTACTACTCTTTTTGATTAGCAGTAAGGGTTCTTTTATATGCACCATCCCACAGACAGGGTAGTACATACCACAGCCTTTGATATACCAGTCGTGGTGCACTGGCTGGAACGAGAAATAGCCCAATGGGTCCACTGATGGGGATTGATCCTAGACTGACCGCGCATCAAGCGAACACTTTACCACTGGGCTACGTCCCGGCCCCTCTTGTACACAGGGCAGGATGTATAGCCCACTTGATGCATGGCTGGTTTAAGATCGATCCCCGTCAGTGGGTCCATTGGGCTATTTTTCATTCCAGCCAGTACACCATGACTGGTATATCAAAAGCTGTGGTATGTGCTATCCTTTCTGTGGGATGATGTATATAAAAGATCTCTTGCTACTAATAGAAAAATGTAGCATGTTTCCTCTTTAAGACAATATGTTCAAATTACCAAATAGTTGACATCCAATAGCCAATGATTAATAAATCATTGTGCTCTAGTAGTGTCATTAAACAAAACAAACTTGGATCTTTTATGTGCAACATCTCACAGACAGGATAGCACATACCATGGCCTTTGATATACCAGTCGTGGTGCACTGGTTAGAGCAAGAAATAGCCCAATGGGCCCACCAACGGGGATCAATCTTTACCAATGGGGCATCAGGAGAGGGCTATATATACCTTCCCAAAATTAAAATGAAATGATAAAAGATGGCAAATCCCTTAAAAGTTGTGGAATTATAAATTAAAGAGCTTTTCATGAACAGACTAAACTCATTTCCATTTCAACTTATTTTCGTGCTTACCATATTTTGTGGAGTATAACCCGCTACTCTTTTTTTTTAGTCTGAGGGGGCGGTTTATATAACGGTGCGGTTTGTATAAAAAAATTATTATCAGTTTCACATAATGTATAAGCCGCTTCTGTTAGTATGATGTTTTATTGTGTTTAGAAAGTTGAACTATTGGAACTGATGATTTTTGTTGTTCTACACATGTATGACATCGAAAGTTCATCAATGCAATGGTAAACGCAAGCATGACGTCACTGTCATTTCCAAGTCAATGCCCAATGCATTATATCTGTAGGTCACTTATCAGTGTTGTAATAAACTATACAGGTCACATGGTGCTATCACAACAAGTCTACACTGACAGTCTTATAGTAGTTTACAAGAAGTGTCATCTTAAAATGAGCAAACCCCCACACACACACACAACCAACCACCACTGTATTGTCGTGACCTTTGTCACATCCACAAAACTGCTCAATACTGTGCATGCATCATCAGTACTGGCAGTTTTGTGTTTGTGCGAAAATGCCGGTTTTTCAATGAATGACTGTATGAATGGGAACAATAAATTGTATCAATACACTGTAATTGAAACTACGTATTACTGGTACAGAATAATATAACACCACCAACTGAATATTAAAAGTTATCAAGTATAGATCTATTACACTCAATACCCAACCAGCTGATTGAACATGTGGAGTTTTACCTACAATGCTTTCAGGCCTTTGTCTATTCCTGACCCAAACTGTGAGAACAAAGAAACAGCAAGTATAATCGTAAATAATTTTAAAGTCACATATAAACAAGTGTCTTTTTAGATATATTATATACAAATACAATAGCATACATGTATATATTTAGTAACAAACCACTGCCTAAAAACCCGAGTAAACTTTACCGTAAATATTTGAAGTAATGTGCGGCTTATAAAGTGGTGCGTGTTATATATGAATTAGTCCTGTAAAATGTGTTAAAAATTGTGTTGCGGGTTATACACAGGTAAATACGGTATATCCAGTTAAGGTTCAAGCACACTGTCCTGGGCACACACCTCAGTTATCTGGGCTGTCTGTCCAGGATAGTGGGTTAGTCGCTCTGTCCAGGATAGTGGGTTAGTCGCTCTGGGTTGCAGCCGGTACCGGGCTGCAAACCCTGTACCTACCAGCCTGTAGTCTGATGGCTTAACCACTGTGCCAGTTTTCATTCCATCTTTGATTCACCGATACACTGAATCACCCATTCACTCACCCACTTCACTCTCTAAATCACACGTGTTTGCATATGCATGCATGCATGCATGAATATGTATGTGCAAGCGTTATTATATTGATTGAATTGTAGCACTCACCTGAACTCATCTCCGTCTTCGTAGCACGTAGCGAAGGCGTGACACAGAGTCGTAGCCTGTCCACACTTAGTCAGTTTCTGGTCGCAGTTTATGCCAAAGAACTGCTTCTCACACGAGTGGGCTTTGCAAACGCCTGTGTCTTCATTGCATGTGCCATGTAGGCAGGTACAGGCTGAAATGCAAAAAATTTAAAGTTTGTTTTGTTTAAAGTTAAAGTATGTTTTGTTTAAAGTTAAAGTTTGTTTTGTTTAAAGTTAAAGTATGTTTTGTTATAATTTAAAGTATGTTTTGTTTAAAGTTAAAGTATGTTTTGTTTAAAGTTAAAGTTTGTTTTGTTTAAAGTTAAAGTATGTTTTGTTATAATTTAAAGTATGTTTTGTTTAAAGTTAAAGTATGTTTTGTTTAAAGTTAAAGTTTGTTTTGTTTAAAGTTAAAGTATGTTTTGTTATAATTTAAAGTATGTTTTGTTTAAAGTTAAAGTATGTTTTGTTTAATGATACCACTAGAACACATTCATCATCAGCTAGTGGATGTCAAACATTTGGTAATTTTTTACTAGTAGTTTTCAATTAGCAGCAAGGAATTTTCTATTTGCATTTTCCCAGACAAGACAGCACATACCATGACCTTTGATATACTAATCATGGAGGCACTGGTTGGAATGGGAAAAACTCAATTTGAGAATGGGTACACTGAGGGGGTTCAAACATCTATATTTTTTCCCTTAGCAGAAAGGAATTTTTTATATGCACTTTCCCAGACAAGACAGCACATACCATGGCCTTTGATATACTAGTGTCATGGTACACTGGTTGGAATGGGAAAAACTCAATTTGGGAATGGGTCCACTGAGGGGGTTCGATCCTTCAACCCAAGCACCTTAGGTAAGCACGCTACCAAGTGAGCTGAATCTCTCCCCGTATGACTGGGTGTTATGACTGCAAAACAATGTGATGAACCAATCACATGACAGAACATACCACCAGTCTACAATAAGTTTTAAAGTTAAAATTTGTTTTGTTTAATGACACCACTAGAGCACATTGATTAATTAATCATTGGCTATTGGATGTCAAACATTTGGTAATTATGACGCATAGTCTTAAAGAGGATACACTTTTTTCCATTAGTAGCAAGAGATCTTTTATATGCACTTTCCTACAGACAGGAAAGCACATACCACAGCCTTTGTCCAATTGTGGTGCACTGGTTGGAATGAGAAAAAAAACAATGAGCTGAATGGATCCACCGAGGTGGTTTGATCCTGCGATGCAAACACCTCAGATGACAGTTTTAAAGAGAAACCAACTCACTAAATATATATATTTTTTTAAATAGCAGCAAATATAATGGAGCATTAAAATATAGCAAATTTTCCAGTCAATGAAGTAGTCATAAAAAAAAAAAAATAATAAAAACAATATTAAAAAACAACACATTCTGTGGAATTAAATGTCTTGCCTATACCATGTAAATTTTCAATGGACTGTGTGGGTTTTTTTTTAACAACACCACTAGAGCACATTGATTTATTAATCATCGGCTATTGGATGTCAAACATTTGGTAATTTAGACAGTAAGTCGTACAGAGGAAACCCACTACATTTCTCCATTAGTAGCAAGGAATTTTTTATATGCACCACCCCATAGACAAGATAACACATACCACAGCCTTTGATATACCAGTTGTGGTGCACTGTGTGATGAACATCGATAGGTGCAACTATAAACTTAAAACTATGTTTTATTGATCTAGGATTTATAGATTGTGAGAAACTAATCAAAAAGCAAAACTTTAACGCAAAACTTTTAACACAAAAGTCAATGTTGTCAACTCCACCACCTTCGCCATTATAAAAGTACTTTGTAAAAACAAGACAAAAACATTTCATGTTGTTGTTGAAACAATAATAATTAGAGT
The DNA here is from genome assembly GCF_016097555.1 of Gigantopelta aegis. NCBI lineage: Eukaryota > Metazoa > Mollusca > Gastropoda > Neomphalida > Peltospiridae > Gigantopelta > Gigantopelta aegis. The sequence continues at coordinate 76,784,054 of NC_054701.1, forward strand.
CCCCCCAAATCTATAATGTCTACCTACAACGTCTCAATCTATTTGACAGATAACGGATCATTTGTGAAGACGCTGCTAAATATAGCACCAAGAAGACAGGGAATTTAAATCATTACAGGAGACCTATGATCTTCCTTAGCCCATGCATCAAACGACCAAATCAATGCCACATCTTTGTGTATGTGTGTGTGTGTGTGTGTTTGTGTGTGTGTATGTGTGTGTGTGTGTGTGTGTGTAAGGGTTAGTTCAAATGACAGACTAATAATACGGCGCCTGATTGGCATATTGTACTGTGTTGATTATGACGTATTTGCGTGAGCTTCATTAGTTAGTTGAGCCAGAGTTGGTAAAGTAATTATTCAACGAGACAATTTATGTCGGTCTCCCAGTTCTAATAGGGCACTTGTCATTAGGTTTGTTGGGTAATTGGATCCAGATGTTTTATAGAGGAAAGCTAAAGTTAAAAGTTTGTTTTGTTTAACGCCACCACTATAGAGCATAACGATTTATTAATCATCGGCTATTGGATGTCAAACATTTAATAATTTTGACATAGAATCATAGAGAAAAAGTTTGTTTTGTTTAACAACACCACTAGAGTACAAGGATTTATTAATCAAAAGGTGGGCAGTTGACTTTCCTCCTCTTGCAAACTTTCATTAAAGGAAATTCTGACTATTAAGAGTCTCGATGTCCACAGTTTTGTGTCATTCCATTTGAGGATACTTTAGTGAAGCAACTTTGAAAGAAAATGTGAAAAATTGCTATAAAAACCATTGCAGGTAACTTTTGTCTTTGAAAGAAAATGTGAAATATTGCTACAAAAAACATTGCAGGTAACTTTCGATTTTATTCTTTCAAAAATGTTGAATTAATGAAACAAAAGTCAAACTTTAAAAACTTGGTCTATGTTTCCCCACCCCCTTTTCGGGCATTGAGGCCTCTTAAGTGTTGGTGGTGCAAACAAACCAACATTTGCTGACGTGGTTTCTTTTTTGAAGATTTTTGTTTTGAAAAATTATATCATCCATATAAATACAAAGACCTCAGAAATATTTTAATTTGCCTAACCTACATGTATTTGTAGGTAACGGAAAAAAAATAATTCTAGTAACCCATTTCTTTTTGGGGTAACCAGTAATGATCATGTAAATGATGTCTATATTTAATGTGCAGATTATAAATGGGTTACCTAATTAAAACTAGATTTTTGTGAGTGACTCAAACAAAGAGGCCATTCTTGCAATTTTCTAAAATCTGACACACATTTATGTTAAACCTTTGAGAAAACAAGTTAAAATACTTGATATACCAATAACACATAAAAACTTAAATTAAAATTTTTAAATAAGAATAGTAGTGGAAACATGATCTTGCAATTTTTCTTCCATAAAAAAATATTTGTGGATACGTTTAGAAAGTTGGGAAAATTATAAATTAACATATAAAGAAAATTAAATAAATAAGTAAATAACAAAATAAAATAAAATAAATGAAACAATTAAGATAGAATGGATTGGAATATAATGTAACTGAAAATAAATAATTAATTAGATTAAATAACTGAATAAACAAGAGAATAATAATTACATAAATAATAAATATTCAAATAAAATTAACTATCTATAGATATTTAAAGAAAGAAAGAAAGAAAACAAAATAAATAAAAGTAATTAATTAATTATCTATAGATATTTAAAGAAAGAAAGAAAGAAAGAAAGAAAGAAATTAAGAAACAAAACAAATAAAATAAATTAAAATAATTAATTAATTAATTAATTAAAATAAAATAAAATAAAATGAATAAAATAAATTAATAAATAAATTTACAAATAAAGAAATAAAATTAATTAAAATAAATAAATTTAAAAAAATGAATAAAAAATAAATAATAATAATAGATACAAACAAACAAACAAACATAAAAAACCCATACAAACATAAAAAAAAAACCCAAACAAACAAACAAAAATTCTGAATTAACCAACTCCAAATTTTTCTTCCCCCTATATTTTGTGTTTACCTACTGAGCTGGTTCTAAGATAAGACACATGCAGACATCTCTCGTCTCCCAGATAATTGCTATGGTAGCTTAATGGACCAGAGACATCAAGAAACAAACCCGTGCAAATCACATCTTTGATATTCGTACATGAAGACAAATACTGGGTTGGGAAAAAGTACAGGATACGTTTCTGCAGTATAATGACAATTTCCTTTAGCTACTTCCCAGTGAAAATGCTCCAGTTTGCAGGATAACAGGAAATTGCTCATGCCGCGCCTGTTTTTCAGCTCATTACAACTAATTGAAAATCAATGTAAAAATAGCTTTGCAGGAGATACAAATGTGATGTGACTTGATCACAACTTTTCAACAGACAGTGCACTCAAAACGTATAAAATTACAGCACGTGTTAGTTAAGTGACAGTAAAAACCGGTGATGTATAATTATAAATGATGGGATAAAAAAAATAAAAATAACAAAAACAAAATAAAACCTGTTGTCTGTTACTACCAAGTTCTGTCTGCTTCTACCAACTTCTATAACATTATTGTCTGTTGTGCTTTCCTACTTGCTTGTTGGATGAGAAAGACAAGTGACAGAATTTCCGATGCATCGTAATCAGCGAATCGAGGAACAACTTTGGAAGACTGGCCAATCGGGGAACACCTGATTTCTCTGTAATTATGGGCCACGCGATGTCATGTCAGTGTTAATCCATTATACTGATGCCACCAGGAACATGCGCAGCACGCAAAAATATGACAAATTGCCTAGCTGGGATAATTTGTCACTTGGAATGCTGAAAGTATCTCCTTTAGCTTTAATGACAAAGGAAGAACGAACATGTCTCTTCAATTTCCTTTGACAACACATGATACCTTGTTGAATTAACAGACCGGGAAGAAAAGGTGGGCAGTTGACTTTCCTCCTCTTGCAACCTACAGATTCATTAAAGGAAATTCTGACTATTAAGAGTCTCGATGTCCACAGTTTTGTGTCATTCCATTTGAGGATATTTTAGTGAAGCAACTTTGAAAGAAAATGTGAAAAATTGCTACAAAAACCATTGCAGGTAACTTTTGGTTTTATTCTTTCAAAAATGTTGAATTAATGAAACAAATGTCAAACTTTAAAAACTTGTATCAGGATTGTGTGGATAAAATTAGTTATCAAAGTTTAAGTGAAAAAGCAAACGTGAAATTTGAAATGATGTGTAGATTAAGAAGACATAGCAAAGCACAGTAGGTAGCTTTGTGTTTGTGAGGGTTTTTTTAAAACTTAGAACTGAAAAAAATCCACACTGTGAAAATTGCACAAAAGAGTGAAGAAACAAAATTACTTACAAATAAGGAGTGAACAATCAATACTGAAATTTAATATCTGAAAATTAATACATCTCGATGAAAAGAATTCTATAGGAAGTGTTTAGCAGATGGAAGGAAAACTGATGTTACAACAAAACAAAAACTTTTGGATCTGGAGAAGACAAACTATTTTCTTTGTTATCCTTAAGACACATTTGTCTAATATTTAACTTTCTGGGAAAGAATTCTTGTGCTGTTGCATCAGTTGGATATCAAGCATGTTTGAACTTGTAGTCTACACAACATGAATTAGATTTTCTCTTTGGTTATTCCTCATTGATTAAATTTTCATTACAGTAATACAGACTTTCCTTTAGGATTGTTGGGATAATTCCTGCATGTTTAGTGAATATACAGATGTAGAAGGCAAACAGTTAAAAGTACTTGGAACTTAATTGGACATGAACATAAAAATATAATAAATTATTATAAACAATCCAAAACAGATCAAATTTAAACTAATTTCTAACTGAGAATTAGAGCAAAAAAAAAAGAAAGAAAGAAAAAAAAGCCACACAAATAACAAATACTTATTTATTTCTCTTTTTTTTGTGCTTGTATCTAGCTGTTAAATTTCCACCATGGACCATATACAAATAAGCAACAGCACAAACATGCTACTAAACACCACCACCACCATTTTGTGCAACATGACAAGATACGGATTGGACTATTTCAATTCCTCGGACATTGACGACGACGATTCCAACTGTTCTTACTATGAAATGTCGACCGAGAAACACATGGTACCACCGACCTTCCTCGAGTCGACCATCCTACCGGTCGTGTGCTGCAGCGGCATCATTGGCATCATCCTAACGGTGATTGTCCTGAGCCGGAAGACGATGTGCACGTCAACGAACTGCTACCTCGTCGCACTGGCCATCGCTGACCTGCTCTTCCTGCTCATCCTGTCCGTACAGATCCTCCTGGGCAAAGTCAACCGCACTGATGGCTACACCATCGACTCCAGCGTCTACATCATCTTCAACCACTACTCCAGCATCTTCATGAACGCCTCGCACCTGACATCAGTGTGGGTGACGGTGATGCTGGCCGTGGAGCGTTACATCGCCATCTGCCACCCGCTGCGAGCCATGGCCATCTGCAACATGAGTCGCGCACGGACAGTCATCGTGGTCCTCGCAATCCTGGCCTTTTTGACGCGGATCCCCAACTTCTTCGACTTCAAGTTCTTTACCGTGACCGTGAAAGGCAGGCAGATCATCACCATCAACTGGATAAGCGATGCGTACGACACAGGCCTGTATTCGTGGATCGTCGACGGAATCCTCACGGCCATACTGCCGTTCAGCATCCTCCTCGTTCTCAACCTTAGACTGATCCTCGAGATCCGCAAGTCAAGCCGATACCTCCGGTATCACCTCGCGGTCGGCTGCTCGCTGCAGTCTGTCATATCAACGGAGCAGATGAAGATCACGCTCATGCTGTTGGCCATCATCGTGGCCTTCTTCCTCTGCCAGGGGCCGTACGTCGTCTACAACGCCATGATGGCCTACAACTACATCATCTGCTTCGACTCGTCCATCAACACCTACTGGTTCATCGTGTTCAAGCTGGTTGGAAAGATCCTCCTCGCTCTGAAGTCGTCGTGCAACTTCGTGCTCTACTGCTGGCTCAGCGAGAAGTTCTGGAGCACCTTCAAGAGGATCTTCTGCCTCCGGTACTGCCTGCCAACGAAGCAGATGCCCAAACGCAACGGGACCATCAGCCAGAACAACACCCACCGGCCATCCTACCTGATCACCAGGGAGACCACGTGTTAGGCGAATTCAGTGTATTGTATTATTAGATTTAGAAATATTATCACCTGTAGTTCAACGTTTTATGTATTTCAAAATGAAAACTGCAGACAATAGTAAAGGGAAAATGGGGTGTAGTGGTGCTAGCGGTGGGTTATGTATCAAAATTATCCTTTTGATGAAGTAAAATATGTCTGTAAGGTAATGAATTATGGACTACTAACCCTAATATTATCAATAATTTTATTTTGAAGTGGGTGGGGGACAAGAATAAAATGTTAAACATTTTATCCATAAATCTTTACCTAAAATGCTGCATTTTATGACAGTAATATATAGAATATATATATATATATATACATTTCTTTAGAATAGAAATGTACTTTTGTCTGCTAGCTTGTGAAACTACAAAAAATGTTGAACTAATGCTAACATTATCAAAGTTATGACAATGATGTTTTTTGTTTGTGTTTGCTTCGTTTTGTTGTTCTTGTTTGTTCATTTGTTGTTTTTGTTTTTTTGTTTTTATTGAATAAATTACAATTCAAAGTATCAAAATAATCTTCTGCTAACATTTATTTAATGCTTTAAATGGGTGAAATATATCTTTCATAGCACATCTGTATGGAAATTTATTAACATATATAACAATAGTTTCAAATTTCACGATTGGTTGATTCATCTAATAATTATCTTCATTAAGCAATACACATCTGACAAGTTCATGACTTTTTATATTTTATTTTAAAAAATCAATCCATTTGAAATTTAAGTTAGTTGATAACAAACATGTACATGCGATACTATTTTTCTCAGTTTGCACAAAAAGACAATGAATGTTTGTTTAACAACACCTCAGCACATTCTCTTTTTGGGGGTAAGGGGGTTGAACTAGAGATATTTATTTGGTAATGATAATTATTGTGACATTTCATCTAAATAATAATAAGAAACTTGTGGTCCACATGCACTTTTCCACAGACAGGGCAGCACATACCACTACCATTAATATACAAGTCACAGGACACTATATGGGATTGGTTTTAAAAAAGCCAACAGGCACAATTAATAAGCTATAGCCTGACATACACAAAAAAAAATAATGTAAATGCAGCTCTATTTTAAAAGAAGAAACTTACTGCCACCACATGCATATACATGGTAGGCTATATCTATATATAGATAATTACATATAATTAAATTTTCTTTCTGTCCATACACTTTATGGAAATCTGATTGCATAGTTGAACAGTGCTTATTTTTTTTAATTTGTATTTCAATGAACCGAAAAATTTAAGCCATGCCTACACCTCCGAACTTGACTTGAACTATTTTCTTGAAAGCATAGTCAAATTATTCAGCAACAATATTTAGATATATGGAAGATATTTTGTGCACAACGTGTATTATATTTTAAATCACATAACATAATTTTTGCATTTTTTTTTTTTTTTTTTTAATAGTACTATAACTTCTGCTTGATTTGCATTTAACCTACAGGCCAAGTATATTTACATTTTGTTTTAATTTCATGGGTCAAGAGTTATAAAGTTCAATAAGTTTGTGCACAAACCATCATTTTGAGGAATTGCAGCTTGAAGTTTTAAGTAGCCATACCTGTGTTATTACAAATTTACTAACACTTAATAAACCATAAAACTTTCTCATAATATATCATTACAAATTTACTAACACTTAATGAACCATAAAACTTTCTCTTAATATATCATTACAAATTTACTAACACTTAATAAACCATAAAACTTTCTCTTAATATATCATTACAAATTTACTAACACTTAATAAACCATAAAACTTTCTCTTAATATATCATTACAAATTTACTAACACTTAATAAACCATAAAACTTTCTCTTAATATATCATTACAAATTTACTAACACTTAATAAACCATAAAACTTTCTCTTAATATATCATTGCAAATTTACTAACACTTAATAAACCATAAAACTTTCTCTTAATATATCATTACAAATTTACTAACACTTAAAATAAACCATAAAACTTTCTCTTAATATATCATTACAAATTTACTAACACTTAATAAACCATAAAACTTTCTCTTAATATATCATTACAAATTTACTAACACTTAATAAACCATAAAACTTTCTCTTAATATATCATTACAAATTTACTAACACTTAATAAACAATAAAACTTTCTCTTAATATATCATGTTTATGACTGTACATTATGTAGCCAGTTTCATTTTTTTTTTTTTTTACAATATAAGCAGAATAACTCAATTTTGAACAAAATTTCAGACAGAATCTTGCAAAATTCTCAGGTCACACAATGTATGGTTTTGTTTGTAAGTATAAATATAACTTACATGTTCATATACATGTATATCCTTTAGGTTGACCCTGTCACAGTTAGCTTGGCGTGCCTGTTATGTCCTTTAAAGATTAATTGAGCCAGGAAATAATACTTTGCAACAGCTAGTATACTCAGATACCCCACGGCTATATAGCTAATCAAACAGCTAATCAAACAACCGACGGTTGATTTATTTCTTACTGTCTTCCTAAACACACAGTTTGTTTAAATGAGCTAGAAACTCGGAAAGATAATCAGAAACATTTAGCTAGCAAATGGGTAAAAGTTATTAACAATATCTGCAGTTTACGTAGAACAATGACACAGACGGTGCCGATAGAAATACATTCATTAAAAAACCTGTTAACATTTTCCTGTGATTGCGCCACAATAAAAACTAGTTGTGTCCTAAAATAACATTTAATGGCTTTCATAATCAAGGCATATATTTGTTAGAAACATTTAATTGCTTTAAAACATATATATATATATATATATATATATATATATATATATATAAAGTATTCACTAACTGTCATATATGCACTTAGTTATTTTAAACCGCTATTTTGATAACTAATATTTAGAAATACTATATTTTGATGGTGTTAAAATAAATGCTTTTACATTTACCTGAAGTACTTAACAGTAACTATAGTACACACATGTACAATGTATGTTGCTACATGCAGGTAAAAATTACATTACATGTTCTTTGTCGGGGTTATAATGGTAAGTTTTTTTTTTTTTTTTTTAAAGTTGTGTTGCACTGGCTGGAACAAGAAATAGTCCCATGGGCCCACAGAGTTAATTCCTAGTCCGACCGCGCATCAGACGAGCACTTTACCACTGGACTACGTCCTGCCCTAGCTCTACTTAAATGGCAAGGTCTGCCTTTCGTTAACTAGGGGTGGCACGTAGCCTAGTGGTATTTACTTTTAAGCACTCGCTTGATGCGCGGTCAGTTCGGGATCGATCCCAATCGGGAGCCCATTGGGCTATTTCTCATTCCAGCCAGTGCTCCACAACTGGTATATCAAAAGCCGTAGTATGTCAGGCCTCTGAAAATTGTGCTTACCAAAATAAAATTCTGTGTAACCTATTTTTTTGTTACTAATTAAAAAATTAGGTAATTTTGATATACAATCTTAGAGAGAAAACCAGCTACATTTTTACATTAGTAGCAAGGGATCTTTTGTATGCATCATCCCACAGACAGGATAGCACATACCACGGCCTTTGATATACCTGTCATGTTGCACTGGCTGGAATGAGAAATAGCCCAATAGATCCACCGACAGTGATCGATTACTCTGGTTAGATGTAGAATCTTACACACATGGTATCTTGTAAGATTCTGCATATAAAAAGATTCCTTGCTGCTAATTGGAAAGAGTAGCCCATTGCGTGACAGTAGCAGGTTTTGTCTCTCATTGTCTGTGTGGTCTTTAACTATAATATGTCAGGCACCATATAACCATAAAATGTGTTGTACATGTGTTGCCAAATAAAACATTCATTCCTTCCTCTTTGAAAATATGACATTTATCAAATGTTTTTTTGACATCCAATAACCAATGATTATGAAATCAATGTGCCCCAGTGGTGTCGTTAAACAACATTAACCATATTTTTTAAATAGGGCTGTGGGGTTGTCAAAACATTCCAGGAGCTATCTTTCAGTCAACTAAGTCAAATCAACCAATTAGCTCCATTTTCAGTTTTTATGAACCATGCTAGATTATGCGTCAAAATTACCTTCTTGAAATTATGCAACATTTTCTACTGATTTTAATCCTACTGGACATTTTCAAATTCAATATCACCAAAACCAACCCTTGCCCGCTACTGCTTGTGTTCCTTTGCACATGCTAGCATGGGCGACCCCCTCTCCCACCCACCACCTAAACCTTTTCCAGTCCTGGGCGGAGGACCCGGTGAAATTGGACACCTGCGCCCATGACAGGCATGTTCTACAACAGTTTGTTCTGAATGTGCATGTTAAAACCTAGGCTATGACCTGACCTGACCTCAAACATTCCTTACCTTTCCGTCCCAGTAGTAATCGGGATGGTGACCTAGACTATGACCTGACCTGACCTGACCTCAAACATTCCTTTCCTTTCCTGCCCAGTAGTAATCGGGATGGTGAACTAAAAGTGTGCATGTTAAAACCAAGGCTATGACCTGACCTGACCTGACCTGACCTCAAACATTCCTTTCCTTTCCTGCCCAGTAGCAATCAGGATGGTGAACTAAAAGTGTGCATGACACAAACACACAAATCAGCAACACAACACAACAGGGACCAACACAGACAGCCTTGCTATAATATAATAGCCACATGGGATCATATCTCATACATGGCAGAAAGCCATTATTACATCAACAAAGCAATAAACTGGTCAAATGGAATGAATAAGATGTCACCCCTGCATGGAAAATGAAATATCAGCTATTATGTGTCAACCAAACGTATATATGATAATGGAATTATATAGGAGTCATTAATTATACATGTGTAAACATTCTATGATTAATTATTTTTTAAAATCCAATGTGTAAGGCTGTATATTTGAGTACATCAGAAAAATGGAATAAGCTTTCAATAATAAAATAACCTTGGCATTACAAATGCATTAATGAATAATTATGACTTGCAATTTGTCTAGTTTGATATAGTTTGTTTCTATGCATTCTTAGTTTCGAGAAAATAATTAATAAACAACTGGTCTGGGTTAGCTCAAGTGCACTTTAACTAAACGAGAAAAAACAAACATTGACCTAATAATGTTCCATGCATTCTGTGGTTTAGAGAAACAATATTAAAACACCAAACCACCATTAGCATTTGACATGTTTGTGTGGTGCATGTACTTGAAGAAATACGATATTAATGAATACATGGGTCATTAACAAACAAATTACGTTATCCGCAGGGAAATTTATTACAATAACATTAGGCTCATTGATTTTCACTTTATCAAACATCCTTTATTAAATGTACCTGTTACGCAGGGTTTTTTTTTTTCATAATTGAAATTCTACATTAAAAACAGTGACTACAGTATTAGTATTATGTTCAGTATGCAAAAAAAAGAAGAGTTTATTTTGTTTAAAGACACCACTAGAGCACATGGATTTATTAACTGTCGGCTACTGGATGTCAAACATTTGGTAATTCTGACAGTCTTCAGAGAAAATCTACTGCATTTTTTTCCATTAGCAGCATGGGATCTTTTATAATATGTACTTTTCCATAGACAGGACAGCACATATTACAGCCTTTAATATATCATTTATGGGGCACTAGTTGGAATGGGAAGCTGAATGTCAAATGCAAAGTGTAACCAGTTAAAACACACCAGTACCCTGGTAACAGCCACATTATGCTACCGGTAGTTGTTTTTGGTGGGTTTTATTTTTAAAAAAAAGAAAAAAAAGGAAAAAAAAAAGGAATAAAATTGAGAGGTGGTGGTGGTACAATGTATTTTTAAAATTTAACAGATTTATATGCTGCTTACAACATTGTGCAGGGTTTTTTTTTAAATAACTGAATTGAAATGTGGTCATAATACTAGAATACAGTAATGCTGGCTCAAACTAACATTTGCGCTGTGTTTTTATTTATTAACGATATATAATGCACATTATTGCTTAATATCAACAAGTATAATCGTATAGTTAATTAATAAAACGCTTAAATGTGATGGCTATTATATATAACAGGCGCAGCCATTTTGTACCATCCCAGTGAATATGCCCTCTGGCGAGCTGGTGGTTATGTAATACCTAACGTGTCACGTCAGGAATTAGTCTTTGAACTGAAGAAACAAAACATAACTGATTTTTGCAGATGCATCGCAATGTTCTGTAAATAATATTCATCCCAGTAAGCCAGCACCAAGTATATATTATTTTTCAATACAAAATAAACCACCATTGTCAGTGTTGAAATTAAATTAACCCACCTACTAAAATAATAATCGAAGTGTTTTCTTGGTTGATTGGTCTTTTCTTTCCGTGGCCTGTACCTGTGGTTCCTGATTGGCAGGTGTATATTTAGACGATCCCCAGACACTGTGTCTAGACACACTAAAAAGATATGCCTCTTTTATTAAGATCACAGGGTATTGTGTGATAACCGCACAGACACCCCTCAAATTGTAATGGACATTACTGTAAGTAATTCTGTAAAACCCTTGATTAAATAGACTTTCCCATCTAAAATCACAAAACTGACCAATTATGTAGTCCCCAAAAAAAGAAAATTACCATTTGGGTATCGTGAGTGGTTGTTTTTGCTCGAACATACCCCACCAATAGGCCTAATAATATGCATTTTTTTCTTTGGATTTTTTAAAAGAGTAAAATACTGTAACTCCATTTCATTCTATTGATGCAAATTGAAATATATTTAGTTAAATAGTTTATTACACTATCAAGTCATTTATGTTGTTTTACAAGTCAGGTTGATGAAAGCGAAGCGCCTTGTTGTAAATTAGAATGTTTGTTTAAACTGTGCATAGAGGCGTTGGACAGAGCTGACGTCACTTCACCCCAAGCTATGCCACCGGACGTCACAAAAATGAAACAAAATGGCTGCCCCCAGTTAGCAGGAATAATCATGGTTTTTTTATTAACTCTAAAATTACGTGTTTTTCATTTCTTAAAGTGTCAGTATGTGTTGGTCGTCCGGGTATGCATCTTTCCAACACATCAGGCTCATATTTGAGTTGATCCTCCCTTTAACCCAAAAGTTTGTACAGTGTTGTACCTGGGACAAGGACCTTTAATAATAACCAAACACCCCACTACCATCCCAACCCCCCCCTCCAACCCCCCCCCCACCAAAAACAAAACCAAACCAAAAAACAAAAAGAAAAACAAAACAAAAAGAAAAAACAAAGCAAAACAAAACAAAACAAAAACAACAAAAAGAAAACAAAATCAGAAACAGAAACTAAATAAAAAAATAAAATAAAAACAACAAATAACATTAAATTTTAACTTACATATATCAATAAAGATTACCATTGTATCCTTAAAATATTTTTTACATTTTATTCATCAAAAAATTATGTAATGCAACTTTGATATTGCTGATATATAAATATATCAAATAGTATTTTGTTATTCCTATTTATTAGTACTTGTATTTAAATGTTATAATTAAGGATGCTTTCAATGGGTTAAATATAATTTTAAAATACCATAAACCCCCATTAACCTATTAATAATTTTAATAATGTTATCTCTGATTAATATATTTTAATAATGTTATCTCTGATTAATATATTTTAATAATGTTATCTCTGATTAATATATTTAATGACACTATTCCAGTATTCTGCTATTAGCTATTTAAAGAAATATATAACAATATTAATTTTCCACTTTATGATTAGATTTTTTTATTTAAAAAATTTACAAAACAAGTTTTAATTACTGTGTAAATTGTGAAAAATCACCTGAATCAAATGCACTGGAATTTTATTTATTTTACTCTTTTTTTCCCCATGAAGATTAACAGAAGTCTTATATGAAGATAATGACCAGTCAACAACGTGTTCCTCATTCAGCCTGGACACAGTATACCAAGAGGGAAAATCAACATTCTACTTGGTGCAAAATCCTATTCCAAGTTAATGCTGTTCTACAATTAATACATGTCTATGGATTTGAAAGAATATACTAATGCAGTTCTTTCAGCTACCAAAAACATTTGTCAGATTTAAATCTCTTCTACAACGGAGACTTCAGAAATATATTCCTTTCAACAATTAACCAATAACACTGTAGTCAAGATATAAATCTGAGACCTAATTCACTAAACGCTTGCAGCTTTGCGATATCACAGTGCAGTGTAAAAAGACTTGCAAAGAGGATGCTTTGTTGTCTAGCAGAGCCTAAGAGACCTTTGTGAATTAGGCCCCTGTTCTACAATGGACTGAAAAAATATATTCTTTTCTACAGTCAATAACGCTAGAAAGATTTAAACCTCTTTCACAATGGAGATGTAAGGAATAGATTCCTTTCAACAACCAATAACACTATAGTCAGATATAAATCTGTTCTACAATGGACTTTAGGAACATATTCCTTTCTACAGCCAATAACACTAGTGATATTTAAACCTCTTTCACAATGGAGATGTAAGGAATGTATTCTACACAATCAGATTTAAACCTGTTCTACAATGGACTTTAAGGAATATAACCCTTTTCACAGCCAATAACACTAGTCAGATTCAAACCAGTTTTGCAATGGACTTCACGAAATACCACAGTGAACTTACATTAAAATGTTTCTTTCTTACAAATATAAGTTTAAAAAAAAGAAGTTTGTGTTGAATGTGTTCTACAATGGACAAAAATGTGTTCCTGCAAATTCCTCGAAAGCTGAATTAAAAAAGATTGCCTACTTAAATGCTGACATGATGAATCCAGACTGAAAAAGACACAATGTCATATATCTTAATTATGTGCGTGTCCTGTGAATTGTGTGTCAACAAATATTGTGGCATATTTTTGTTTTTGTTGTCTAATATTTGCCAGGTGGTCTGTTATAAATATTTTAATAACCTGGAATTGTCTTATATTGCTACAATACTCCCACTATATTCATAATATAATTCTGACATTATTCTCACATGAAAGAAGGTATTTATTAGCATAAATGTTAAATATATACTCTTCAGAAAAAGTAGGGGAACCTGAAATATTAATGTTAATATCAACTATTAGACCAAATATACGTTTTGTCCACAGACATCCTAGTAAAGAACGTTCAGGTCTGTTTATCAACACACCAAAACACATTCCATATTTTGCACATGCATCACGCATTTGTCCCGGACATGTGCGTGGGGTGTCATTCTTGATTTTGACAATTTCCAGGAAGATCCATTAATCAATGTGGAACATTATTTCTGTCAATCTTTTTTCATTCTGTTGATTATACAGTTGTTATTGTTTTTCATTTTTTTCATTTTTATTGTTTGAATTTGCGATTCAGTGATAAAAAAACATCAACTTTCAAATTTCACTTCTGACCCCAATCGTCCTTCAAGATCTTTGGTGGTCATAAAACCTACTGTAATACTGAACTACCGGTTGTAATCTTTGCCCAATTAATTCACTATTATCATATAACCATTCCCTACAGCTAATATACCTTACAATTTTGGCAATTGTAAATTCTTATTAGAGTTCCCCTACTTGTTTTGAAGAGTATATATATATATATATATGATCTAAATCATTCAAAATTAACTACATTATTTTATATTATAAGATGACAGGTTAATCCACCTAATATTTTTGATAAACATGTTAGAATAAAATGGCTGTTGTTCCTCCTCTATTTGTCTCTCTGTCTCCATTTCAGTGTCTTTCTCTCCTTCCCTCTCTTCATCTATTTCTCTTTCCCTCTCTTTCTTTCCCTCTCTTTCTTTCTGTCTGTCTGTCTTGTCTGTCTCTGTCTGTCTGTATGTCTCTCTGTCTCTTTCTCTCTCTCTCTCTCTCTCTCTCTCTCTCTCTCTCTCTCTCTCTCTCTCTCTCTCTCTCTCTCTCTCTCTCTCAACCATGTGTTGAAATGATGAAATAACCATATGTTGGGGCACCAAATATTCTAAAATGTTGAGGTGTCGTTGAACTTTTATGGCTTTCTGTGATTGTAGAAGTACCCCATTCCATGTTTGACTGCCAGTACTGTCTGATAGTAATATGGAAAGACTGGAACAAGTTTGTGATGTACAGGTGTCTGTCCATGACATACTGATCATTAGACCGTGCTGGTCATGGTTCACTGATCACGGTTAGACCTCAAAAACAAATGTTTGTTCTCAGGAACCCAACCCTACCTAAAATAAAATGGCCAAGCTCTTCTCTTTTTTTTTCAGTATAATTAATACATGCATTTGTTTTCTATAATCTTAACACAAATTAATATGTAGATGAAAAGAGTACATACATAACTGTTTGTTTGGACCCATAACAGTGAATGTAGTTAAAAAGAAAAAGAAAACAAGTTGACCTGTCATACCTAAATTTTTGGCACGTTCCTGGAAACACATGTTTTTCTTTGGGTCTAACGAACAGGCTTTAATTTGTAAATATAACTGTGATGTAAAGTTTAGTATATTGTTAGTTGTTATAACTAAAACATTTTACAGCATTGTTGTGTGTTTAATCTATATGTATAACAATATCATATATAAAAAATGTGTGACATATTTTTGTGTATCTATGTCTATAAGAAGGTGCCCTCCTAAACCAGAAACATGTAGCTGCATAACAGAGGGGTTTGATTAAGCAGGTTTAATTTTGTTGTGACAGCAATTTTTCTTTCATACTTTGCTTTAAACCATGTTATTGGGCTTAGCTTGGTGGTGAAGAGGTTAAACCATTGGCATTATAGCTGGTCATTAATTCCTGGGTTTGCATTCCAGTTTTACTTTCATACTCTTTAATATCATCTATAATAGTTATCTAATTGCCATGGTGGCTGGTAGTCCTGATTCACATTCCATTAACAATGCCAATTTCATTTCAACTTATTTTTCTGCTTATATCCAGTTACGGTTCAAGCACTCTGTCCTGGGCACACACCTCAGCTATATGGGCTGTCTGTCCAGGACAGTGAGTTAGTGGTTAGTTGTTAGTATAGTTAGTGAGAGAAGAGGGTGTAGTGGTCTTACACCTACCCACCGAGTTGTTAAATCTCGCTCTGGGTGGGAGCCGGTATCGGGCTGCAAACCCTGTACCTACCAGCCTTATGTCCGATGGCTTAATCACGATGCCACCGAGGCCAGTTCCAATGCCAATACAGAGTTAGTTTTAATGGCTTGATCAATGGGTAGATGTATAAGGCCCCTTACACCAAATTCTCTCATTAAATCACTAACCTGTAACTCATAGCTCAGGACAGTGTGCTTGAATCTTAGTGGATAAATACAGTGAAACACCTCTAACCCTCCTGCCCCGGAATTGGTCACTGGCAAAGTCAGAGGCTAAATCCAAGGTGGGCATGCCTGAACCTCTGTGGATATGGGCACGTAAATAGAGTTCCCATCCATCCCCATCCCATCCCATCCTCTAAACCTGACTCCCATAGGACCAAGTTTAAAGTCATATTTTAAAGGGACATACCCTAGTTTTTAAACACTACGTCATATTTTTTACTATTAGAGCCATTTTTCATACCTGAAATCATACTTTACTTATTATTATTTAGATTATCCATTTCTGTATATTTGAAGTGTTTTCGGTCATCCTGGTGTTTTTAATATCACAAAATGCATTTTTAATATTTAAAAAAAGGCACGTGCATCTGAGAGGTTATGGAGTCTAGTTTTAGTCTATTTTTAGAGGGTATTGCACCATTTCAAAGTCACAGACTCATGTTTCACTCATTTGTAACTTTATCCAAATGTGTTACAGGTTTGTAGACTAACTAAACTTAGTGTTAATTTTCACGGACTGAAACTAGAGTATGTCCCTTTAAGGTGTTTCTCACGTAGAGAAGCTGTGTTCTATATTAATATTTAAAAAGGAACCATAAGAAATGTTAAGTTTTGAGGGACTTCTGGTTAACTAAGGCTCTGGTTTTAGGGGTTTCACTGTATAAGCAATCTAATTAAAAGATAAAAAAGCAAAGAAAAAAAAAAGAGAAGAAAATAAATTAACACATGGCAATTGCCAACTACATGTAAGTTTAGAGCTTGAAATACCATTAAAATGTTATAAATAAAATTAAAATAAAAGTAATAAATAAAATTTCGTTTTTTTTTAAAATAAATTTTATAATAATTAATTTTTGTGTGTATATTTTTAATTGTGATGAGCAGATGGAGGTGAATGAATGCTGAACATATTCATCTTGGAATGGAGTATTTTTGGAATTCTTTGTGTTGTGGATACTAGAATGACATGGCGCTAGGGCTTTCAGATAATTAAAGATGGCTTCCCATTTCTTAAAGGTACATGGCCTGCTTTAAAGACATTGTAATGTTATTCTGGTTGAAACTTTGTCTTTTTTGTACAGTATTGTGGATTTTGTGGTTGTCCTAATGTTTACAAAAGCTCAATAGAGTGTTGGGGTGGGACACCGGCCTCGGTGGTGTCGTGGTTAAGC
Source organism: Gigantopelta aegis (assembly GCF_016097555.1). Taxonomy (NCBI): domain Eukaryota; kingdom Metazoa; phylum Mollusca; class Gastropoda; order Neomphalida; family Peltospiridae; genus Gigantopelta; species Gigantopelta aegis. Next base: position 76,801,667 of record NC_054701.1, read on the forward strand.
CATCGGACATACGGCTGGTAGGTACTGGGTTTGCAGTCCGATACTGACTCCCACCCTGAGCGAGTGTTAATGATTCAGTGGGTGGGTGTAAGGCCACTACACCCTCTTTTCTCACTAACCACTAACAACAAACAACTAACCCACTGTTCTGGACAGACAGCTGAGGTGTGTGCCCAGGAAAGTGTGCTTGAACCATAATTGGATATAAGCACAAAAATAAATTGAAATGAAATGAAAGGGGTGGGACATAGCCCAGTGGTAAAGTGTTCGCTTGAAGCGCAGTGCACCATGACTGGTATATCAAGGACCACGGTATGTGCTATCCTGCCTGTGGAATGGTGCATATAAAAAAGATCCCTTGCTACTAATGGAATTTTTTTTAGACTATATAATATTATGTCAAAATTACCAAATGTTTGATATCCAATAGCCGATGATTAATAAATCAATGTGCTCTAGTGATGTCATTAAACAAAACAAACTTTTAACTAAAGACAGTCTTTGATAAATTTGTTGCTACTGGCTTCCAGTAAATACCTAAATGATTCAATATTAACAAATTACTATTTCAAGAAAGAACTGACATATACTGTTGTCTTCAAATAACGTTTAAAAATTTTGGATTGTGGAGTACTTAATAAACAAATTGGTAGTTGATTGTATAGTGAAAAATTAATTAAAAATGATTCAACATTTAAAAATTACTATTTCAAGAAACAACAGTTATGCTTTCGACAAAAACGCAATGTTAAGTAAGAGGGCCAAGTACCTTTAAGATTTAACATCACATGTGTATATATTATATATATTTATTACTATATGTACAGTTTTGTATAGCATTATCTGCTGTACTATAATATGTATAAAACTTGGATCTGTAAATAAGTTTAATTTATAGCCTTAGAGGGCGATACCTAGTTGGGTGGCAATACAAAATAATCGGTGCACATGCACAGTAATAGAGGGGTTTGTTTTTTCCTGGAAGACAAAAGAAAAGGACATTTTTTAATCAAAACAGACAATTTTCCTATTTTTCTGAAGGTCTTTCTAGGTAAAAGTAAAGTTTGTTTTATTTAACGACGCCACTAGAGCACATTGATTTTTTATCTTATCATCGGCTATTGGACGTCAAACATATGGTCATTCTGACACTGCTTTTAGAGGAAACCGCTGTCGCCACATAGGCTACTCTTTTTACGACAGGCAGCAAGGGATCTTTTATTTGCGCTTCCCACAGGCAGGATAGCACACACCATGGCATTTGTTGAACCAGTTATGGATCACTGGTCGGTGCAAGTGGTTTACACCTACCCATTGAGCCTTGCGGATCACTCACTCAGGGTTTGGAGTCGGTATCTGGATTAAAAATCCCATGCCTCGACTGGGATCTGAACCCAGTACCTACCAGCTTGTAGACCGATGGCCTGCCACGACGCCACCGAGGCCAGTGTCTTTCTAGGTATAGCCCTGCCTTACAAGTCAAACAATTACATATAAACATGTTGGACCAAATTTACGAAAGCCTGTTTGTGACTTGCATGTGTGTAAATATATATATTTACAATGCTTAAATACCTGCGGTTTAAAAAAAAAAACCAGGCTTCGTAAATTCAGCAACTTCTGTAAATTATTGTTTTAATGGTCCTGGTGTAATTGTACATTATAAAGCAACTTAGGCCTATACCTAACCTGGTGGGGTGTAGGGATGGGACAGTAAAAACAAAAACAAATTAGGGCACAGTAATGCTAGGATAATACTGTCAAATGTCACAACAAAGTTGCCCAACTTGACAGTTGTGTTGTAATTTCCCCAACTCCCAACTTACGATGGGTGTGCTCAGATTAACAACTAATGGGTCATACGACGAGAATAAAGTTGTAAGAGCGCTCAGACTAGCAATGGGACAGTCATAGAAGTTGTGACTTTGATGAGTGCGCTCAGATTAACCACTAATGGGTTATACAACGAAAATCGAGAGTTGTAAGAGCGCTCAGACTAGCAACTGGACAGTCGTAGAAGTCATGACAGCAGAAAGTTTGATAACTTTGTGCTGGCAGTTGGTAGTCTGTACCTAACATACATAGGGTCTTGGTTAATTCCAAGAACATTTAAAAGTAAATACATGTACAGCCCTAAGTTAGTCAGTGGTAAAACAACTGCCATTTTGAAAGTGACATAAACAGCTCATCAAGACGTGATGTCACAAACACACCGAAAAGATGAATATAGGTATAAACATAAAAGTCTTTTCCATTTTAATATAAAGTTTAGAGATGAAAATTTGTTTTGTAAAAAACATCTAGACATTTTATTTTTCAAACATTTTGACTCCATTAAAACATTACACAGTCCAAACATATATACATGTATATGAAAATAATCTTTTTAAAAATATATTTTGGGGTAGCCATTTTTTTCTTTCTTAAAGCCGCACACCCTAGTTCCATCCAGCAAAAATAAATTATAATTTGGTTAATCTACAGACCTGTAACACACTTAGATCATGTTTTTATCAAATGGAGTGAAAAAGCACGTTTTATATCGATAAATACCATGGGAATCCCCATGTCCCAATTGCTTGAAATAATTTTGAAAGTTAGTATTCTGATGTCACCGGTAGATGTCGCTCGAAGCACAACAATGCCTGGACATGTTCCAACGGTTCTGTCCTGGTTGTATCCCCTCTCCAGATATCGTAAGACTTAGCAAAATTATTGGTTTTAAGGGTTTGTAACGTTTTGTATTGAGACACTTACTTGTCTGAACTTTATTGTTACTGAAAATGTTCACGAACTGTGAAGAAAAATCTCACAAATGAACAACAACAAATCGGATGTTGATTGCGCGAACCGTGCACGACAAAACAAACCGAACCAAAATGATAATGGTCACGTGATATACCAACGTCTGTGACATTGAAATGGAAATATCCCCTCTAAAAATAGATTGGACCTCGCTTGCTTAACGTTTTTTTCTCGACAACTAGTCTTGTAAAAAAATGCAAAAAATGCATTTCGTGGTTTTACAAACATCAGGATTACCAAAAAGCTCTTCAGGTGAATGGAAATGTGTATTCTAAATAATAAAATGTAAGTAAAGTGCAATTATATTTGTGAAAAATGGGGTTTAATAGCGAAAAACAACGCCGTAATGGTTAACAAATAAACGTAACTAGGGTGTGTCCCTTTAAAATAGTAATTTGTTAACATTTTTAAAAATGGCTGCCAGATATTCAAGATGGTGGATACAAAAAATAGAAACATCAAACTTTTTTTTTTCACTATTTGGTACTCTACAGGTATTTACAAATATTTTTTTTTTTAAAGTTTCCAAAAATCTATATAAAATTTTCATAAAATTACACACCAGCATGTACTATTAATACTGATGGTCAAGTCCTGAGATTAGCCCTAGGTTTAGGGTTTCACAATGGTCTAAACTGGTGGCTCACATTCAGAAATTAGGCAAAGTATCAACCGAATATGGAAATGTTTTTGACAAACACCGATATACACACCAGAAGCACTGTACAGATGATTTTAAAAACCTGGAATTCAAGATTCATCTCTTTATAAAGGACACTTCTAAACTGCAAGAGGGGACTTATTCATATTTGTGTCTCTGTTACAGTCCTGGGCCCCATTCCATGAAGCGATCTTAGTGTTAAGATCATCTTAAGTACATAACTACCTAATGCTCTTAAGGTGATCTTAGCACTAAGATCGCTTCATGGCACAGACCCTGTGCAGGCAAAAGATTTCCGAAGCTATCTTAGCAATACATTATTGTACATGTAATACTGTCGTAAGCTATGACATCACAATGGCGCATTCCATAGCCTACGACTGTTTTATGATATCTTAGTGCTAAGATAGCTTAAAACATCTGGATCCCGGCTGTTACATGTAAATCCCTTTTGTGTTGGTGCATGTCTCACTGTTGCATTGTACGATACTTTATGTTTTACATTTAATTGTAGGTTTTAATGTATACATGTAAGTTGCCATTGTGTAATATGTTAACGTGAATGTTGCATTGTGGGACATTGTATATACATGAGTGGCCATTATAGATACCTTTTATCCAACGTTTCTTGACAAGTGAAAACCTGTTGGCTACATTTTAAAATGAACATTATATCCTTGCAATAGTAGCACTAGCTTTCCCCCAGACAGGACAGCACATGCCACAACACTCTGGGTAGGATGGGACCCACCTCCCCCAACAAGTCCATCTCAGGTGAGTGTAATATAAAAAACTGGGATTTACTTGCCAATAATTTCAAACATATGAAAAAATATATACTGCGAAATCCTTTATATTTGTGAGCTTCACTTTTCATTGCTAAGCTAAAATAAATTTCATTGGGTATTTAAATACATGTATCAAAAACGTACTAATATAAATTTGTATTACAGGTATTACATTTTCATTGTATTCTTCACTGACCGCACAATAGTCTACAAATTACATGAAAATTATACCACCACAAACAAAAGTGATTTTACAGTATTATTACAGCAAATATTATAAGGGACAGAAACATATTTAATATACAATGTACCATGAAAAAACAAAACAAGTATTCTCCCCCCCCACCCCCCAAAAAAAAGAAAAGAAAAAAGTACAGTATTTAATATGAATTATGTAATGTCTGTTGTTAAAAAGCTTTGAAAAAGGTGAATCATTTAACGATAACAGCAAATTCAAGACAAGTCTCTTTTAAACAGAATTTTATTTTGTGAATGGTGGGTATACAATATCATTTACCTCCTGCCTACCCCCTACCCCCAAACTCAATTCTGGAACTACCCTTATTTTTGGTGGTTCTGGCCGATTCCTGATCAGGAAGAAAATATTAAGTTAAATATTGATTCTGGAAGACTTGTATCTGCCAGGAATCTCTAATCCATGACCAATTACATCTGTCACGTTTACAATTATCAAGTTGAAGTAGGCAATTGAGCCACATCATGATAGCCGCGTTTTAATTTGGGCTGGTTTACGAATAACTCCCTTGATAATGCAGCAGTTCCTTTCCTGGATAACAGTCTCGCCTTAAGTAATTAAGTATTAATTACTTTGACTGTGAACAACAACTTCTGACATATCAAGTGGCTTCTATGTGCCATTTTAGCATGAGATGCAGTTCAGTGGTAGAACCTGTGGTTACACATGTGACGAGTCATTTCAATGATCGTCCTAGGTGGAGCCAATTGGTGTGTCATTTCCAACCCCTGCAATTGCATGACTGGTATGTGCTGTCCTGTCTGTAGGATGGTACATATAAAAAATCCTTGCTACTAATGGAAAAATGTAGTGGGTTTCCTCTCTAAGACTATATATGTCAAAATTACCAAATGGTTGACATCCAATAGCTGATGATTATGAAATTGATGTGCTCTAGTGGTGTCATTAAAAAAAAGCCCAAAACCTTAGCTTTCATTCAAACGATCATCCTACCTGTACATGTAGGTGGAGCCAATTGGTGTGCCATAACTGGTATATTAATGGCTGTGGTATGTGCTGTCCTGTCTATGGGACAAGTGTATTACAAAAGATCCCTAACTACTATTGGAAAAATGTAGCAGATATAATTGGTCATGGATTTGAGATTATTGGCAGATACAAGTGTTCCAGAATCAATATTTAACTCCATTTTCTCCATGATCAGGAATTTTCCAGGACAAAAATTACCAAACATGTTTGACACCCAATAGCTGATGACTAATAAATCAATGTTCTCTAGTGGTGTTATTAAACAAAACACATTTTAACTTTAAACTTGGGGAAAAACACACATAATAAATCCCTTGCTGCTCTACATTGTATGTGTGTGTGTGGGGGGGGGGGGGGGGGGGGGGGGGGTACATAGTCTAGTGGCATAAAGTGCTTGCATTAATGTGCTTCAATCTAGGATCGATCCCAAACAGTGGGTCCATTGAGCCATTTCTCGTTCCAGCCAGTACTCCACAAGTGGTGTAACAAAAAGGTTGTGGTATGTTTTATTCTCTCTGTTGGATGGTGCATAAAAAAATCCATTGCTACTCATAGAAAGAATAGCTCATGGAGTGGCAGGAGCAGGTTTCCTCTCTCATTATCTGTGCAATCTTTATCCATAATATTATGTCCGATGCCATATATCATCATAAATAAAAATGTTATGTGTTATGTGTGCTTCATTAAATTAAAAAAAATCTTCCTTCTAATTAGTAGGAATAGCCTGTTTAATTTTCTCACTATTCAAACCAATTGTTGTTGAAATAACCACAACTGTATCATAGAATTAAATCTCTAACCTATCATAAATGTTTTAGTTCACTGTGCTGAACATCCATAGGTGCAACTACAAATCAAGTTTCACTGAGCTATAGGACTTACAATTTGTGAGAAATTGATCTAAATGCAAAACTGTAATGGAAGTCTTGCTGGGGTTGAAAACTCAGGAGAGTGCCTTTAATTATATATGTATATATACATAGTTACATAGTCTTATTTCTTTCTGTCAACTGCATATATGGGCCATTTAATGACTTACTATCTGAAATCTGTCTCATGATGACTATAATAGATATCTTGATAGATACTGTTGGCACAGACTTAATACATACTATTGGCACATTAAAAGACCTACATGTACGTGTACACGAGTGGAATGTAATTAAAGGGACAGATCCTAGTTTTTAAACACTAAGACATTTTTCACCTAGACCCAAGTTTCAACCCGTAAAAATGGACACTAAGTTTGGTTAATTTACAAACATGTAATCAATTTGGATGCAACAGAGTGAAACAAGACTCTGTGATGTTGAAATACCCTTAAAAATAGACTAAAACACAACTCCATAATCATTACTTCTCAGACACACACGCATTTTTAAAAATAGGAAAAATGCATTTTGTGGTATTAGAAACACCAGGATGAATAACTGAAAAACTTTGGTTGTACGAAAATGGATAATCTAAACAATAAAATGTAAGTAATGTTTGATTTCAGTGATCATAAACGGCTCCATTAGTGAAAAATATGCCTTAGTGTTTAAAAACTAGGGTCTGTCCATTTAAACAATAAACTTAAGCAACTCCGTATGCATCATTAGTTGGTTCTTTGGCATTTAGTGATCTCTTTGTATTATAATGTGGTAATTTGTATTTTTAGGGCAGTTCCAGTACTGATCTCATGGGGTGGGAGTGGAGCCTGGCAGTTTTCTTGTTTACCCATGCATAGGTGTAAGAAGTGTGTGGGGAGACCTGGGTGGCACTGTCCCCAAATATAAAAATAAGATATTGCGCTCCCCCCCCCACCAGTTAAAAATCAAATTAATATATTGTTGCACCCCACCCCCACCCACTTAGCTGCTGTCATCTTCTGATGCCTGTTCCATCACCCAGAAAATAAAAGTTTTTTAAAATTAATATTAAAAAATTAAGAATGATTCCTTTCATTGTTATGTTTTTTTTTTAATTAAACATTTATTCAAGAATATATAAATATTTATATCAGTTTCCATCTGAGTATCTTTTACCAGAGATGCCAACCATTATGAATTTGGCAGAATCAGTACAAATTTAAAGCATAGATTATGCTATTATGATTGTCTTGTTCAAAATTCCGATTTTCAGAAAGAAAATCGTAATTTTGCATATTTGGGTGTCGGATCGTATTTTGAAAGGCACAAATGTTGTTAACATCAGAGAAATGGAACTTTTTCCCTCTTCACCGTCAACAATCATAGATTGGTTTCCTGCCTTATTCTTTAAACTTATGGATTCTGAATAGAAAGCATAGCAAGCGTGGCAATATAGAATAAATCAGTCTAGCAATCAGTCTTCCGAACAGCCCCAATGTTTGCCGATTGGGTACGGCCTTGAATGTGTCTTTACCAAAATGTCGAAAAATTCACTCCTGTGCCATCACTGATAACATTGGGGGGGGGGGGGGGGGGGGGAGTGAGATTCTGAGATTCCTATTTTGAATGCCTGGTTCCTATGACACTCCAACTAAGGTTGGCATCTCTGTTTTACACATGTAGACTTCTAACTGTTAACTTTGTTTCAATTGCCTTTGTTTTTTTAATGTACAAAATACAAATGTATCATATTCATAAGATAAAGCATAAATTGTTGTATTACGTATAAGCCACATTAAAAAAAAACAATGTTAGTGACTGTCCTGATTTTTTTCCCCACAAAAATATGGGTGGGAGGAAAGTTTTAATTTTGTATTGTAATTTTATTTAAACAAAGTAGAATATACTCTACAAGGCAAGAACTTCACCACAGAAAGACTTTCTCCATTCAGTGGCGTAGCGTGGGTTGCCAGCGCCCAGGGCAAGGCAAGTATTGTGCCCCCTAACCAGTGAACCATTAGAACACCCCGAGTCCCTTCCACAAGTCCAAATTTTTGCACCCATGGCAACCTCCCCGGTGGTCCCGCCCACACTACGCTACTGTCTCCACTATTTCATGTTGGTGAATGTTTTGGGATGCAATATCTGAGAGGAAATGCTATTTTCAGCAAGTTTCTACAATTATTTTAGTTGTTTATACTTATTTTCATGCTTATATCCAATTAAGGTTCAAGCACACTGTCCTGGGTATGCACACCTCAGCTATCTCAGCTATCTGGGCTGTCAGTCCAGGACAGTAGGTTAGTTGTTAATGGTTAGTGAGAAAGAAGTTGGTGTAGTAGCCTTATAGCTACCGGTAGTCATGGAGTTGTTAAACTCACTCTGGGTAAGAGCAGGTATCGGGATATGAACCCAGTACTTACCAGACTTAAGTTCAATGGTTTAACCACTACATCACCAAGGCCAGTATTATAGCTAGCAGCAGTGGCGTAGCGTGAGCGGGGCCACAGGGGTAGTTGCCCTGGGTACAAAATTGGACTGGTGGAAGGGACTCGGGGAGTGCTAATGGTCCACTGGTTAGTGGGCACAATACTTGCCTTGCCCCGGGGGCGCTAGCAACCCACGCTACGCCACTGGCTAGCAGTGGGTCACAGCTTCTTTTTTTAAATCTAGCTTGGGGCCTTTTCGGGTGGGCAGGTATAGATATGCTCAACATTTTTTTTTTTTAATGTGGCCTTAAGAGTTGTACACATTAGTAATGTTACATGACATCAATGTTGTTACTCTTTGTTACAGTTGTTGATATTGTTATGTTTCATAAAAAATGCTTGGCAAATGTGGTCCAATAAACATTACATAAAAAAAAAACCCTCTGTTTTTGTTATGTTAATTGAAGATTATCATAAATCAAGTGGTATAGTGGGTGGGGTGGGGGGGTGGGGGGGGCACAGAGTCCATGTTCCCCAATCGAAAATATTTTTCAATTTATTTTTACTGTGTTAAATTTTATAAAATCATACATACATACATAGTGTGGGTTGGCCCCCCAATAGTGGGTTATCACCCCCACAATCTAAAATCCTGGCCCAGAATATACCCGGGGTATAAAACAGGCTAGCCCAAAATATACCTCTCTTTTATGGGCTGTTTTTCTTTTAAAGCGTTTATTATTATTATTTATTTATTTATTTATTTATTTTGTATACAGGTTAGTAATAAAAAATGAGGGTTAGGGTTAGGGGTATAAAACAGGCTAGCCCACTTTAACCCCGGGTATAGTTTGGTGGGGGGTATATTTTGGGCTGTTACAATGGTATTATATGAGCTTGTGTGTCAGACCGATTTTATTAAACAAGTGTCAGAATTATTGTAATACATGAATCATGACAAGAGTTTCATAAAATCAGTACGACTCACACTCGAGAGTAAAAATTTCTTTATTATCCATATTATAATAATTTTTTTATGAATAACAAGGACAGTGAAATACATGTAACTAGAAGGAGATGATGAAATGACGTCACTGTCAGAAATGACATCACTATCGGAAATGACGTCACTGTCAGAAATGATGTCACTGTTGGAAATGACATCACTGTCAAAAATGACATCACTGTCAGAAATGACGTCACTGTCAGAATGATGTCACTGTCGGAAATGACATCACTGTCAGAAATTACATCACTGTCAGACATGTCACTGTCGGAAATGACGTCACTGTCAGAAATGACATCACTGTCAGAAACGATGTCACTGTCGGAAATGACGTCACTGTCAGAAATGACGTCATGTTGATAAGCGATTACAATATTTTACATGCATCAAGCTAGAGCGGGGGAAGTAACATCATGGTATGACATTATTAGCTTCACAAAATTACGTTATTAGTTAGTCACTTGTTTTGTTTTTTATTAACTTGATTGTTTTAAACCACGTGGATAATAATGAGATTGATGTCAAACCTGTAGTTAAAATTAGACATTCTGTGGTTTTGTTACTTCAGTGTCAAGAATATTGTTAACATATTTAAAAGTTAGTGTACCTAGCCACCATGCAACACCCACACCTTTGACATCCAAGTTTGACATCCAACAGCCGATAATAAATATAAATCAATACGCTCTAGTGGTGTTGTTAAACAAAACAAACTTTTAACTTTTACTCATTCACACACACACACCCACCCAACTCCCACGTATACAGACAAGATTATTTCATTTCTGGAAGAATATCAGACTTTACACAAGCACACGTGCACTCTTTGACACACTCCAGAACTTAGACCGAGACAAGTTAAAAATTGATTTTCAACTAACCCCACCCACTAATGGTGTCCAATCAATACCTGGAAACACAATCTGACAGTTATTTAGACTCGAACACGCTGACCCACGAACACACTGGACAATTAGATGCAATTTGTGCCACTCTTTTCCTATGGAATTTGTGCTTGACACATGGCAGACTACATGTAGCTACTCCAAGAAGCAAATCTGACTGCAAGCACAATGTATCATGTAAATCTCTATATAGCATTATGCAACAAAATTAATGTGGTGTCAGTATTTATTTTCTTTCTCGTAGGTATAATGTGTATAATCTTTGTCAAATTATGTAATGTAGGCTAAAGCACAAACTGGGAAGGACAAGGAACAACATCTACATGCTGGAAGGAAAGGGAAATAATTATTTTTAATAACGGCAATTTAGTGATGGCAATACATGGTTATTTGCAGGCATCGAAGTAAGCAATGTCTTTGGCAACCCATGTACAGATTACCACAAATTACAGACCAGGGCCCCGTTCCATGAAGCGATCTTAGCCCTAAGATCAACTTAAGTGCATAGGGTAGCTACATGTATGCGCTTAAGGTAATTTTTGGGCTAAGATTGTTTCGTGGAACGGGGCCCTGATAACGTATCTAGTTTATAACACATTTTAAAAATTGTCTTAGTTTTTTCACCCTTTTGGGCCCCACTCCTCAGGCCCCTCGTTGTGGAGGACAGAAGGAAGGAAGGAAATGTTTTATTTAACGACACACTCAACACATTTTATTTACAGTTATATGGCGTTGGACATATGGTTATGGACCACACAGATATTGAGGGAGGAATCCCACTGTCGCCACTTTATGGGTAACTCTTTTTGATTAACAGCATGGGATCTTTTATATGCACCAACCCATAGACAGGATAGCACATACCACAGCCTTGATATACCAGTCGTGGAGGACAGAAATTGCAGTTTCAATGCATTCTTTATTATAATAATATAATAATAATATATAACTAGTCAATTTCACACCCCTCCTGAGTGGCCTTGACATTAATAACATGAAGACTGGCATTTTTGGAAGTAGAGAAGAAGATTTTTTAAAATGGGATTAATTTTCCCCTTTTAGGTTTCACACATCAGGCCCCTGGGAGGAGGGATGTGAATGACTAAATTCATAAGGAAATTTAGCTTGCAAAAAATTCAGTTGGAAATGATCAAGTAGTTTGAGAAGGTTTTTTAAACATTGGCTTAATTTTCCTTTTTTGGGCCACAACCCTCAAGTATCTTGGGGGTCAGAACTATCATATTCATGAATTTGTTTCTCCATGTGCCATGGAAGCTTCCCACAAAATGTGGTCGGAATGGGTTAAGTGAGGGTGGGGGCGGGACGTAGCCCATTGATAAAGCACTCACTTGATGCACGGTCGGTTTGGGATCAATGCCTATCGGCGGGCCCATTGGGCTATTTCTCGTTCCAGCCAATGCACCATGACTGGTACATATCAAAGGCCATGGTATATGCTATCCTGTCTGTGGGAAAGTGCATATAAAAGATCCCTTGCTGCACTAGAAAAAAATGTAGCGAGATTCCTCTGATGACCACATGTCAGAATTACCAAATGTTTGACATCCAATAGCCAATGATTAATTAATCAATGTGCTCTAGTGCTATCGTTGAACAAAACAAACTTTTTGGTTAAGTGGGTTTGGTGAAGAAGTCTACATACATGTATATGATGAATATTTGATTATATTGTACATGTATATATGTTTTTTAATTGGCTTAATTTTGTTTTTTTGGGCCTAGTAAACTTCACCCCCAACTCAGGGACAAATGGGGGACCCAACTTTAATGAAATGCATGAATTAGATAAACCATCTGTTGACCTTTACATATATGAAGACTATTCGGTTATGGCATTTCTGGAAGTAGAGAAGAAGATTAAAACAAAATTGGCTTCATTTTCCACTTTTGGGCCCCAAATGTTTTCTCTATGTGCTTCCCACACAATATGGTTGGAATTGGACAAGTAGTTTTGGAGAGGACATAAAAAGTGTGATACGTTTATGCACAACAGATGATACACAATGCATAATTATCTAAAGAGCAGCAGGGGGCTTTTATATACACTTTTCCATAGACATTGAGTTACATCCATCCACAACCTAAACTGGAGTGAGTTTAAATGTTACACCGAACATCATTACAGGATATTAAACAAGTTCCCATTCGGTACCAAGATACATAATGTCCCAAGTGAAATAATTTTCATATTTTGTCATGTGCTCCAGCTGGCACTTGATGCCTGTATGCCGAGTTTTAATTAGATCTGTTTTCCTTTTCTGATTTCCTTGAAGTAAAATGGTGATATTCCAAACCATAAATGATAAACCTGCATTGCTGTAATAACTTGTTTTGGGGTGGGGGGGTGGGGGGGGGGGGGGGTAGGGGGTGGGGAGGTGGGGGGGATGGGTCCCTGAACAATGCTGTCAAAAGGCCAATTCTCTTCTGCCATGTAAAACAATTAGCGGTGATTGACATCTTATATTCTGTTCAAGTTTCACCAATAATTACTGAAAAATAATCATGTACTATCCTGTCTTTGGGATGGTACATATAAAGGATCCCTTGCTGCTAATCGAAAAGAGTAGCCCATGAAATGGCGACAGTGGGTTTCTTCTCTCAATATCTGTGTGGTCCTTAACCATATGTCTCACACCATATAACCATAATAAAATGTGTTGAGTGCGTCGTTAAATAAAACATTTCCTTTCTTCCATTAGTCAGTGGTGAAATCTCCTTTCCAATGAACCAGGGCCTCATTTTACGAAGTGATCTTAGTGCTATCATCAGATTATGTCGCTGAGATCTGCCATCAAACTTTGTGATTTTAGGTGATTCTAGCACCAATATCGCTTTGTAAAATGAGACCCTGGATCCTCCACTTATAATTATACTTCGTGTCATTTAGGGGATGAGATGTAGCTCAGTGGTTAAGTTCTCGCTTAATGCGCGGTCAGTTTGGGATCGATCCCTGTCAGTTGGGCTATTTTTCACTGCAGCCAGTGCATCATGTGTGCTACCCTGTCTGTGGGATGGTGCATATAAAAGATCCCTTGCTGCTAATCGGAAAGAGTAGCTCATTGCGTGGCGGCAGTGGGTTTCCTCCCTCAATATATGTGTGGTCCTTAAACATATAACCATAAATAAAATGTGTTGAGTGCATCGTTAAGTACAACATCTGCTTCCTTCCTTCTTGTGATTTAAAGAACGGACACACATTATCGACTGACACAAATCCAAGTCTGAGTGGGATAATGGATTTGGAACTCAAAAATGTCAAGAATGCAAATGAGCACAAACAAGACAATTAATTATAAAGCAATATGAGAGCGGTTATTCCTTGTCATTCTCTCTAGGTCTGTTAATTGAGCCACTCATCGGAAATACGTCATTCAGATGTGTGTATACCGTTTGGGATATTATGCTGTGTAAGAATTAGGATTGGCGTAAAACTATTTTAGAACTCTATAGATGTGTCGTGTAATAAAACTGTTGGATGTTAGTAAATAGCAAATATTCAAGGTGACCACACAAAGTTTTCTACATGAATGAAGGAGGAACGAGCATTCCTTGAGTATTGATAAAACAAAACATGCATATTACCTACATCTAGCCTAATAAATGTTCTTATCTCCTAAATTCAAGGTCCATAGACCTCTGTCAAAAATGTGCAAATCATCATAAATGTCAAATTTGATATGTAGCTGTATATGATAAAGCTATACACAAACTTTCAGTTCAATATTTTGAGGCATAGCAAAACAAAAGAGCAAAATAATATATGTGGGACAGATGGACAGACCGACAGAGAGACAGACTGACAGAGAGACAAACTTGACAGAGAGACAGAGAGACAGAGAAAGAGAGACAAAACCTATAGTCCCCTCTGGCTGGACTGGTAGGGGACTATATTAATGACATGGAGGCAATTTGTGTTAACTGTGGACCAAACAGAGCAGGAAAACATTTGCTATGCTAGTTTTGCACCGATTGAATAACATCAGGAACATCATTTGTGAGTGTTATTGTTATTTGCTGTCGCTAGTAGCAGCCCAATTGGCAGTCATAGAAATGTGTTATTTAATGATGCACTCAACACATTTTATTTACGGTTATATGGCGTGAGACATATGGTTAAGGACCACACAGATATTGAGGGAGGAAACATGCCGTCGCCACTTCATGGGCTACTCTTTTTGATTAGCAGCAAGGGATCTTTTATATGCACTGTCCTATAGACAGGATAGCACATACCACAGCCTTTGATGTACCAGTTGTGGTGCACTGGCTGGACCGAGAAATAAAAGGCAGTCAAATAAAGCTATTTAAGATATGTTTGCTATAACGCCTACTAGCACTGTTCTTACCAACCCATCTCCTTTTTATTATTAAAAAGATGCATTTAGTTCCAACCCCTTTCTACTCAAATAACGATAACAGATAAAAGGTTCTCCATATCAATATGCAAAACATTATTTGTTTTGGTGGAATTTCTGGGGCATAGCATGGTCTGAACCAGGGTGGGTTCTAATCTGAACCTAGTGGACCTTTTGTTTTAGCTTCAGCTGGGGGGAGAAGGTTTGTCCAAACCTTCTCACCCCACCAGCCTATGCCCTTGAATTTGCCATAACAGTTGAGATAGCTTAATGACCTAAAGATCAATGGAGGTGGGGTTTGTCCAAACCTTCTCACCCCACCAGCCTATGCCCTTGAATTTGCTGTAACAGTTGAGACACTTAATAGTCTAAAGATCAATATTATATTGATATACCTTACTTAAAGATATTTGGATGATTTAAGCTGATGATCCTAGAGTCTTGGTCTTTTATTGGACTCTTAATTTAAGAGACAGACATTCCCAAGAGAATTGTGTTCAGGAACAGAAACCATGTCCCTCTGCAGCTGTAGTGGTAATGTGTGTTTGGCACACCATTGCTAGTATCTCATTCAGATAGCACACTGACACAAATATATAATACAGTATTATAGTATTTGCATCAAAAGAAGAAGAAGAAGGCAATGTTTTATTTAACGACGCACATTTTATTTACGGTTATATGGCGTCAGACATATGGTTAAGGAACACACAGATATTGAGATAGGAAACCCGCTGTCGCCACTTCATGGGCTACTCTTTTCGATTAGCAGCAAGGGATCTTTTATATGCACTATCCCACAGACAGGATAGTACATACCACGGCCTTTGTTACACCAGTTGTGGAGCACTGACTGGAGTGAGAAATAGCCCAGTGGGTCCACTGATGGGACTGACTGCGCATCAAGCGAACGCTTTACCACTGGGCTACGTCCCGCCCTGCATCAAAAGAAAACCAGGGGCATGATCCAGCTCAGTGGGTAGATCGAGCGCTAGGCTGAGGAGCTTGTATCTTAGGATCGAACCACCTCAGTGGACCCATATCTCTGACTGTTTCCATCCCAAACATCCCTATGACTGGTATATCAAAGAATGTGGCATGTGCTATCCTGTCGGTGGTAAAGAGCTGCTAACGGAAAAATGTAGTTAGTTTTCTCTAAGACTATCAGAATGATCAAATGTTTGACATCTACCAGTAATAGCCAATGATTAATAAATCAATGTGCTCTAGTGGTGTCATTAAACAAAACAAACTTTTAACTTTCAAAAGAAAACCATGAGCAGGATACATGTAGCTCAATAGTAGAGTGCTCCGCAGAGAGAACATTACATAACATGGCCTTTAATAAACCAGTGGCCACCTCTTGAGAGCAGATGGATTAAGTGTTATGCCAATGATTCCACCTGACCAAATGTGTCATTCCATATAAAACCTATGTTACGGTTGATTTAGAAAGTAATATATGGTTATTTGTTGTCACAATGGCTATTTTAGTGGCCATCTTGGATTTAAATGATCATGTAATGTCTAATTTAGCATAGTGTTGTTATAAATGAATATTATGAGCCATAATGTCCAATCACTGACATGATTGTTTTGGCTATTTCCAATATTTCCAAGGAAATAACTATTTTCATGTTTAACAGTCATACTGGTGGCCATCTTGGATTTAGATAATGGTGAAATGCTCTGATTAGCTAAGGGCACTTAAAACTGAATTCCTTGACCCTTAAAACCAAGTCATAGACCTCAAAAGTTTTATTCTAGGTGATGTAGTATCCGGAATATTGCAATTTATATATTTTGGTAGCCATCTTGGATGCCATCTTGAATATTTTAAAATGCTCAAGGGTGCAAAGTTTGCACCCCCCAGATTCTCAACCAGTACCCATCAAAGGTGCAAAAACCACAAAGAACAATTATGGGTACCGAACTGCAAAGTTTCACTAAAAATTAGGGTTTGGCAAACAGACTATATAAATGCTTAGAAAAGTGTAGCAGGTTTCCTCTAAGACTATACAGTTGAATCCCACTCAATGTGATTAAAATTAGCTCTACTGGTCTACCAGTAGATCTAACAACATTGTGTGGACTCCCATGTCCAGGTGACATTTCATCTATAAATAAAAATGTAAATATCAACCAATTACACTTCACCTTTTATAGCGTTATTTGGGAACATACAAATTCTAAAAATATCGGGCGAGACTATTTATGCAATAGGCGAACTTGTTGGTCTATTTCAACATTAAAAAAGCAGGGGGAAATTGCAGTAATAAACTCTGGATTGTATACTAGTATAAACAGATTATATGGCTATACCATCACAAGTTTTGTTGTTGTTTTTTTCATTTTGAAACGAATTTTATATAAAATTTTATATTGAAATTAGTTTCCAGCATACTTCGCAAATCACCTGAATCATTTTATATACCCTCGGCATAATCCCGAATGTTTTCAAATTCTGTTCAAATCACTGGCATGATTATGCAAGTAAGGTTTTGATTGGTTGAATGAAAGGTCAACTGGACATGAGCTCCAACGGGGTGCTGTTAGATCCACAGGTAATAGTAATTAACCAGTGGAGCTAATTTTAATTAGATTGAGTACAGCACCAAAATAAAACAATCAATTTGAATAATTTATTGCAATTGCTTGGAATGGTGTAGCAGATTTCCTCTAAGGCTACTAGTATACAGTTGAATCCTGTTGGCTGAACCCAATCGGTGATGGAGAAAGTGTTTGACCCATCGGGTAGTTTGACCAAACCATTCGGTCAACAATGTGTAAGTGTAACATATTGATTCAAGCATGCATTGCGGTGTATTGGACTCTACGAGTTTGACCCAATGAGATTCTACTGTATATCAGAATAGGCACATGTGCAAGGGTAGGGTTACAGGAGTTGCAACCTCTCTCTGCTCAAGCAAGGTTTCTATTACTATCTGACTTGATCACCTTATAAACTTCACTTGCCACGGTCTAGACCCTTCTCTGCTAAAATTCCTGCACACACATCTTAAGAATTACCAAATGTTTGACATCCAATACATTTTATTTCAACTTATTTTTATGATTATATCCAATTATTGTTCAAGCACACTGTCCTGAGCACACACCTCAGCTATCTGGGCTGTCTGTCCAGGACAGAGGGTTAGTTATTAGTTGTTAGTTGTTAGTGAAAGAGAAGAGGTGTAGTGGTCTTATACCTACCCATTGAGTCGTTAAAACTTACTCTGGGTGAGAGCCAGTACCGGGCTGTGAACCCAGTACCTATCAGCATTATGTCTGATGCCTTGACCACAACACACACCAAAGACTTGCTTAAAATACTTTTAAAAAACCATTCTCAAGTTTGCTGCTTTGAAAGAATTCCAAGCACTCCAAGCTTTGTCACAAAAGTGACATCCCCATAAATAAGAAGACATTCTGGACTTGTCAAAGATTTGAACTTTCACGACTGTGCTGAATACATAACAATGTCAAGTCTGATTTTGATCTCTGTTATCTGCCTAACACAAAATCTTTGAGTAAAATTAATACTAATGAGAGGAGATGACACTCTGGACAGGTGGGGCAAAAACGGCAACACGTTCTTGACAGAATCAATCGCTGCTTGTGGATCCTGCGATGCCTACTGTCATTGTCAGCTGTCGTTTACGAGCACTTGTGAGAGAAAAAGTCATCATAATGATTACAAACACATAGATTTTCTAGCCTTAATTCTCCAGAGGTGCAGGCAATGTCGTGTTAATGCACTTTCTAAATTTCAGCAATCAGACTCACTGATTCATGATGGCAAAAACAAAATGAAGGTAATTGTAGGCTCTGCAGGTCTGTTCTATAGTCAACCAGAATCAAAAACGATCTGGCAACTTAATAAATTTGCAGAGTTAAAAGAGGTTCTATAATAAGAAACATGCTAATACTAATGGTCACTTAAGTATGGGGGATATTTTTTCTCCCCAGTACCATCTCCAAACCAGAGTGAGTGCACCAGTACTTAGGCTCAATGGAAGGGTCACATACACTGAGATTCACTCATTTCACAGATGTGATTATGGTATGTCTTCCAAGTGTTTAACCCCAAATGGGGGATGATTTTAGCTTGTTTGTTTTGTTTAACAACACCTCTAGAGCACATAGATTAATTAATCATCAGCTACTGGATGTCAAACATTTAGTAATTTTGACATATAGTCTTAGAGAGGAAACCTGCTACATTTTTGCATTAGTAGCAAGTGATATTTTATATGCACTATCCTACAGACAGGATAGCACATACCATTGACCATAATATGTCTGAGGATCACACAAAGAATGAGAGAGGAAACCCACTTCTGCCACTCTATGGGCTACTCTTTGATTAGCAGCAAAGGACCTTCCATATCCACCGTTCCACAGACAGAATAGTACATGTACATACAACAAGCTATGTTACGACAGTTACAGTGGAGCACTGGCTAGCAGCAAAGGACCTTCCATATCCACCATTCCACAGACAGAATAGTACATGTACATACAACAAGCTATGTTACGACAGTTACAGTGGAGCACTGGCTAGCAGCAAAGGACCTTCCATATCCACCATTCCACAGACAGAATAGTACATGTACATACAACAAGCTATGTTACGACAGTTACAGTGGAGCACTGGCTAGCAGCAAAGGACCTTCCATATCCACCATTCCACAGACAGAATAGTACATGTACATACAACAAGCTATGTTACGACAGTTACAGTGGAGCACTGGCTAGCAGCAAAGGACCTTCCATATCCACCATTCCACAGACAGAATAGTACATGTACATATACAACAAGCTATGTTACGACAGTTACAGTGGAGCACTGGCTAGAACCAGAACTAGCCCAATGGGCCCACCAACAGGCTTTGATCCTAGACTGATGGTGCATCAGTGAGTGCTTTACCACTGCATGCATATAGGGAAGAGATCAGTGGAAGATTAAGGATACAAAATCTGTATTTGGGCACTTCCATAGCGACTGACGTAACATTTTCAGGTAATACTTTTGTATCAAAGAACATCTTACTATTATATTCATATATAGGCTACATAATGCTGTAATAAAAATCCATCAGCCTGTCTGATGTGGTCATTTAAGTAACCATGACTTAACATTACCAAAATTTCTCTTTTTTGTAACGTCAGTCACGGTCAGTTAAATAACCATGAAAGTATATTAATTTTAAGTTAGTAACCTGTTAAATAGCTTTTTATGGTCATCTGATACAAGCACAATAGCAAGCTAGTCTTGGTTGCAATAGTAATACAAAACAGGTAAACTAAAATGAAAACATTGGCTAAAAATGTAACATCAGTGACCACAGAATTACACAGCTGCTTCATTTACAGGACTGCCACCCTGTATGACATACATGGTAAAAAAACCCAACATATTGCAGTTCTCACTTCAGGACAGCTTGTAGCATTTTTATTTTTATTATTATTTTGGTTCCTCTCGTTACTCATCTGTTGATCATGGTAAGAAATTAAGACCTGCTCTCATACAGAGTTAGCTGATTTTGACAAGAACTGCAATTTTTGGAGGGCATTACTTTCAAGTGGATAATTAAACAAAAACATTATGGCACTGCAAATATCATGAGTAAATTGGTATCTAATGATTAAAGACAAAAATAATAAAATTGAAATATAGCCTTTTTTCATAGTTTATTAAAATAATTTTATTGAATTGCGGAGGTGATCAGTTTCAGACGAATTAAATTATTAAAGCCGCACACCCTAGTTCCATCCAGCGAAAATAAATTATAATTTGGTTAATCTACAGACCTGTAACACACTTAGATCATGTTTTTATCAAATGGAGTGAAAAAGCAGGTTTTATATCGATAAATACCATGGGAATCCCCATGTCCCAATTGCTTGAAATAATTTTGAAAGTTAGTATTCTGATGTCACTGGTAGATGTCGCTCGAAGCACAACAATGCCTACGTCACGACAAATTTCACAGACTTGGGGTGCGTTCCTTTCACCTCTCCTGGACATGTTCCAACTGTTCTGTCCTGGTTGTATCCCCTCTCCAGATATCGTAAGACTTAGCAAAATTATTGGTTTTAAGGGTTTGTAACGTTTTGTATTGAGACACTTACTTGTCTGAACTTTATTGTTACTGAAAATTTTCACGAACTGTGAAGAAAAATCTCACAAATGAACAACAAGCAAACAACAACAAATCGGATGTTGAATGCGCGAACCGTGCACGATAAAACAAACCGAACCAAAATGATAACGGTCACGTGGTATACCATCGTCTGTGACGTTTACACAGGAAGATTCCCTCTAAAAATAGATTGGACCTCGCTTGCTTAACGTTTTTTTCTCGAGTGCGCACGGCTTTTTAAGAAATACAAAAAAAGCATTTCGTGGTTTTACAAACATCAGGATTACCAGGATTACCAAAAAGCACTTCAGGTGAATGGAATGTGTATTCTAAATAATAAAATGTAAGTAAAGTGCAATTTTATTTGTGAAAAAATGGGTTTAATAGCGAAAAACAACGCTGTAATGGTTAACAACTAGCCTTAACTAGGGTGTGTCCCTTTAATACTTAGCAATCCCATTCATTACTGTAAGTTGTAATAATAAAATGTTTTCATGTTTCAGGGGTTTTTTTTATATGTTAATGCTTTGCAAATATAGTGAGATAACTGATAACTAATGATCAAGGACGAAAATAACAGAACTATTATGTGATCGTGTCTAAGAGTTTCTCAACATAATTTTATTGGATTTGTAAATTAATTCTTTATTGAAAAATATGCATGTGTGTGTGTGTTCATGTGCATGCATGTGGGTGTGTGCATGCATGTGAGTGCATGTGCATGTATGTGTGTGTGTGTAGTGCTCTGTAGTTTCCCATATATCGAGAGAGGACTATCTGAAGCCTAATGTTTTACTACTGGTATACATTTAGCTGCAAAATATCTTTCTTAATGCACTTTTCCAAAGACAAGGAAACCCATATCACATGGTGTATTGACCAAAGGTGTGTGTTGAGTGAAATGGGAGAGATGAATCCTACAAGTTCTCTCAATTCACATGGATTCTGGAACCTTGGGGTTTGATGTCACATACAAATTTGATACTTTCATTCTTAAAAGATTCACCACTGCTCCATAAAATATAGTAGAGTTCTTCCAATAATGACCCTGTGAGGAAAGAGAGTGAAGGTAAAACCAGCCTCAGTGGTGTCATGCTAAAGCCATCGGACATAAGGATGGTAGGTACAGGGTTCGCAGCCCGGTACCGGCTCCCACCTAGAGCGATTTTTAATGACTCAATGGGTAGGTGTAAGACCACTATACCCTCTTCTCTCTCTGCTACTAACAACTAACCCACTATCCTGGACAGATATCCCAGTTAGCTGAGGTGTGTGCCCAGGACAGCATGCTTGAAACTTAATTGAATATAAGCATGAAAATAAGTTGAAACGAAAAGAATGAATGAGTGAAGATAAAGGAAAGGAATGTGTGTTTAAACGACACCTCAGCACATTTAAATTAGAACTATTTGGTCTTACACATGGTTGTCGACACTGTGTCGAGATATTAAGATAGGAAACCTGCCACATAGGCTGTGCCTACAATAAAGCAGCAAGAAATCTTTTATATGGACTTTCCCATAGATAAGACAGCACATACCAAACCCTTTGATGTTCCATTGTGGGGGGGGGGGGGGGGCGGCTGGTTGGAATGGGAAAAACAAAACCCATTAAGAGTGATGAATCATGAAAGCCATTACACCTCAGGTGAACACTCTACTGACTGAAACAAATCCTGCCTAAAACGAGTGCAAAAGTCAGATAAATACTTTTTTAAATACATATTGCGATTTCTGGTTATGGTTGAAGTTTGTTTTGCTTAATGACACCACTTGAGTACATTTATTAATTCATGGTCGACTACTGGATGTCAAACAGTTTGTAACTATGACAACATTGTTCAGAGGAAACCTGCAACATTTTTACAATAGCAGCTGGTGATCTGTTACATGTACTTTTCTTCAGACAAAAACGCCTGTCTGGAATTACTTTTAATGCAAGAAATTATATTCTTTAATTTCTTTTCTCTGCATTTAGAGGTGTGAAAAAAACATATCAAAAATCTTCTTCCTTACACCCCTGACTACCCCCTATATTTTATGTGATCGTTTCTCGAAGAACTGTAAAAATCTTTGACTTACTTTGATTACAGTATGGTCCAAACATGTTTTTCTGAGAGCATCTGTCACATGACCTCCCCATGAAGTTATCATCACATGAACATGTGCCATTGCCATAGTATCCATCATTGCACTAAAAATAAAGAGATCTATGTATTTATCTTTCAATTTCTACATTCATTGCCAAGATGTGATGATGAGAAAAATTTCTATATTTTCAGTTAGTGATAAAAAAAAAGAAAAAAGTCTGTCTCAACTATATTTTAATTACTTGCCCTTGATAAAATTATTTGCAATATATATACACAAATTTAATACAGGGTTTGTTTCATGATAAAATTAACAAAATGTGCATACTAGTACAAAGACTAACATTGTGTATCATGCATGATGTCATGGGGCAATGGGGTAATTGCCATTTTGGTTTTAAAGATGGTCTTTTTACGGAAAAGTTCATATATTGATGTTCCCCAATTCCAGTTTTACCGCACTCCTCCCCTCACCCCACCCTAGTTATTTTAGTTTAGGAGTGTGATCAATTGTTTGTGATGTTTTACTTCATTTTATTTTATTTTTAAATTAAATAAATTAATAACAAAAATTCTGTTGACCTAAGTCTCACTCATAGTTCCATCAACAGACGCTCATCTCAATGCACGTTAAAGGAATAATTTTAAATTAATTTTATAAAAAGAACTATTTCGTGATATAAAATGTATGACTAATCTAATTCTTTAAAAAAAATAAGGGACTATAGTAGGTGGTTTCAAGTGTGTCTTAACAATGCCAAACATAACTACTGAACACTCTCCGAAGTGGTCAGACTAAGCCCACAGCTAAAATTGATTGGAAATAACAGGTGTTTGCCACAAATAGACACAAGAGACAAGCACCTGTTGTGGTTGGTGAGACAAGAACTGGGATGTGGAGTTGGACAATGAAAAAAGTTGAAAGATAGGAGTTGCCAGATCGGGCGAAAATAAGATGGAATTCAAGGGGTAGTGGGATTTAAAAAAAAAAAAGACTTTGTTATGGCGAGACAAAAATGTTCTTTACCATTCCATGCTTGTTACATGGCTTCTTGAACCCACCAGGACAGGGAAGACAGTCTATGCCAAAAAATCCATCACAGCATCGGCGTGTCTGAAACAATAAGCTAAATTCAATAGTTGTCTCAAGAAGACAGAAAAAAGATATAGATATTAAAAAATAGAATATAAAAATATAACTATGGTATGCATTTAGAATCCATGTAGACAAATAATATTGACTACCTCATTACGTGTGGGAGGTTTTGACAAAACATTAATACCAAAACTTCTATTTCAGTTTTCTCGATTATTTAATATATATACATAGTAACAAAACTTAGCATACAATACAACATGTACATGTAATTATAGATCAATCAATATTGACTACTACATTTATATATTGGGGGGTGATGGTAATTGACAAAAGATTAATGTCAAACATTCTATTTCTGCTTTCTCAGTTCAAATAATAGTAACAAGACTTGGCATATAATTAATCAGTATTACTGCTACATGCACTACTATATAATAAAATGTTTTATTTAGACAAGGATGTGGTACTGATAAGACACGGTAATATATATATACATATACTGTCAGAGGCGGATCTGGAGGGGGGGCAGGGGCCTGGTGCCCCCCCTAAATTTTGCGAGTTATAATTTTATTATATATTAATTTTCACCCCCCTCCAAACCTCCCCCAAAGTTCCCTTGGCATTCTGCCTCATGTCATTGCCCCCCCTCCCCAAATGGATTTTCTGGATCCGCCACTGATTGTACCTATTTATGAAAACATGTTAAAACCTTAGACCAACATCAAAATAACCTTCTCTGAAGAGACCGGCCTCGGTGCCGTCGTGGCAGGCCATCGGTCTACAGGCTGGTAGGTACTGGGTTCGGATCCCAGTCGAGGCATGGGATTTTTAATCGAGATACCGACTCCAAACCCTGAGTGAGTGCTCCGCAAGGCTCAATGGGTAGGTGTAAACCACTTGCACCGACCAGTAATCCATAACTGGTTCAACAAAGGCCATGGTTTGTGGTATCCTGCCTGTGGGAAGCGCAAATAAAAGATCCCTTGCTGCCTGTCGTAAAAAGAGTAGCCTATGTGGCGACAGCGGGTTTCCTCTAAAAACAGTGTCAGAATGACCATATGTTTGACGTCCAATAGCCGATGATAAGATACAAAATCAATGTGCTCTAGCGGCGTCGTTAAATAAAACAAACAAACAAACTTCTCTGAAGAAAACTTGAACACTAAAAACATACTGTGTAGGTTCTCGTGCACATCCTGGCACAACCAATGTGGGCGACGTATTGACCTCCTATTGTTACCCAGTAACGACATCCTCTGGTAACCTGGGCCTAAAAACACACAACAGGTCAAAGACATTGTTTAAGTGCATTAAAAATAAAATAATTCAAATTGTTTGTGTTACCACTTTAAATGATACATGTGTATGTATCTATATACTGTATAATACTTTATTTTCGCGTGGAATTTATTTTCGCGTTTTTCGCGTATGAATGAAATTCGTGAAAATATATTCCACGCGAAAATAAACTTTTTATAAAGGCCGACAAAAAAAAATAAAAATATGTACTCTCGTTCAACTATACTACAAAAAATCCAGACTGGGCTATGTTCAGATGTTTCACAATTTTATTTATATTTTTGGCCTGTTAGCCAATCACAAACCGTTTTGAACTAGTATTCTGACGGCAATAAATATTGTTTCAATCAAACTTAAGTTACTGAGTACTAGTAGCTTGTGCCTTGAAATTTCGTTTCGTTTGTTTTCGGTTTTTGTTTTTATAACAATTATAAGGATTAAGAAAAACTGCACGCGGTAAGCACCTTCTGTAAGCTTATTAACTTGTAAACAATAAAGTCTTGATTGGTTAAAGCAGGAAAACTATTGTTTTATGTGTATAGCACTCGTGTGTACATGTAGGATTAGTTGTACAGATTAGCGTAACAACCGGCAAAACTAAGTTCCGTTTTTAAAACAAAATTATTGACATCTAATCATCATCTGTACTTCGTTTTTTTATTGATGGGGGTTGGGAGATTCGCGAAAATAAATGTTAGCGAATTGACCCATTTTCATTAAATCGCGAAAATTTTATCCAACGAAAATAAAGTATTCTACAGTATCTATCTGTGTCCTTGTTTGTCTGTATATATACATATATTATATATATTTATAGACTCATGGAAAAACGTTCCTGTGCATTTTAGTGTTACCACTTTAAATGATATGTACACTATGTATCTATGTCTATGACTGTCTGTCTGTCTGTCTGTCTGTCTGTCCGTCTTTCTATCAATATATATATACAGTGAAACCCCTCTAAACCGGACACCCTCGGGACCAACAAAAATGTTCGGTTATAAGAGGTATCCGGTTTAGAGAGGTTATATTCTGTAATGATTTTTAAAGAAAGACTGTAAAAAATGGCCGGTTTTGGAAGACTTCCGGTTTACAAAGGGTACGGTATTGAAAGATTTCACTGTATATAGATATATATAAATTTATATACTCATAAAAAAATGTTCCTATGCATGTTTTTCCAAGGTAAACATTTAACCATAATGAATGAAAAATTGAATCGTTTTCAAGATATTATTTATATTTATTACTGGTTAGTAAATACGAAATGATTTACAAAATTTTAGTATGATCACACATGTCAAAACTTTCAACTATTTACAAACTTTACAATTGGTTTGAGACCATTTTATATACATACAGTGAAACCTGTCTAAATTGGACCCTAAACAAATAGCAATTCTCTCAAAAACCAGACTTTTTGTCTTGCTTCCGAGGATGTCCGGTTTAGAGGGGTTTCACTGTGTTAAGTCTTACTAATTTACCATGGGCACATCATTTGGGCCTGGACATATCAGTTTTCCGTGGCACACAGAACACGAACCCTAAATGAGAATGAAGAAAAAAGGAATATTAGATTAATAACATCTCAACCACTGTCACCACATAGGCTACTCCTACCAATAAAGCAGCAAGACACATTTTATATGCACTTTCTCACAGGCCGGACAGAACCAAAATATATGGCATGGAGGGAGGGAGGGAGGGATGGAGGGATGGATGGAGGGATGGAGGGATCTATGGAGAGATGGATAGAGGGATAGATGGATGGAGAGAGGGAGGGATAGAGGGATGGAGAGAGGGGTGGAGGGATGGAGGGAGGTGGAAGGGGATGTAGGGAGGGATGAAGGGATGGATGGATGGAGGGATTGATGGATGGACAGTTGAATGGTAGATGGCTGAATGTAAGGTCAGATGATTGGATGGAGGGATTTACGGATGTATGAATGTACAGATTAATGGATGCATGTCTAAGCCTATAGATAAATGGATTAAACAGACGTGTGCATGCATATGTATATGTGTGTGTGTGTGCATGTGAGTGTGTGTGTGTTTATGTGTATCAGCATGTGTGCCTGTGTGTGTGTGCGTGCGTGTGTGCGTGCATGCATGTGCATGAGCATGTGTGTGTGTGTGTGCACATGTGCATGAGTGAGCGTGTGTGTGTGTGCATGTATGTACATGTGTATATGTATTAAATGCTGTATGTCCAACATTACAACATTAATGTGGGGATTAAGGGGCGGGGGGGGGGGGGGGTTTGGGGCGATGGGCACAAAAGGAAGACTCACCCGGACCGGTCTGCTGGTCTTTAAGTCACACCTGTTGGGAAGGATACCCCCCATCTCGGGTGGTGCTAACACACTGTCTATATGGTAATACAGCCCACCACGAAACGGGATGTCTGTCTGCGATATATTCACATTTCCATTCAACTGGATCTGACCCTTTCAACAGAAAAATCATTGGCATTTGAAAATATTACATTCCAGCTAAAATAAACACTACTGATGCAAGCAACATTGTATCACTGTACAATTGTGAGTCTGAAAAGGATATTTTAATAAAATTATTATGACTACAAAATCCCTATAAGACTAAGCTCTTTCCATCGTATTAACTGGGTTTGTTAAAGAAATATATTTTCAGAAGACTATAGATTTATAAAATTTCTATAATTACATGTACACAAACCTTTATTACTAGCAACTAAAGAAAAACATTCTTAAATGAATTCATTGTACCCAAAATACAAAAACACATCCTCAGTATATGTTATATTAATGAAATATTCACATACTGTTTGCTATAGACTGCAGGAAAATATTTTGATCAACATCACATCTGGATGGATGGATGGATGGATGGATGGACGGATGGATGGATGGTCCACTCAAAGACATAATCTTGAACTTAAGTTACAAAACTTGTTATTTTAGAAAATTAAAAGCCAGTATTGATGAAATCTTTCCAAAATGAGAACCAAGTATACGGTTTGGGTAATATTAACGAAGTATATTTTTTAAAATATAATTTACCACATCCGTGATGCTGATACTGGCAGAATAACCAGCCAATGAATGAATCCGTTTCATATTGATCAGGTCAGCAACTGGAATCTACAATGAAATTAAGTTAACATTAAAATTTGTTTTAACGACACCACGAAAAAACACATTAATTTGTTTACCGATTTATCAGCTTTTGGATGTCAAACATTTTATTATATCGATGAGGAAACCCACTATCTTTTTCCCTTTGTAACAAAGGATGTTTTATATACTCTTTTACACAGACAGGACAACACATACCATAGCCTTTGATATATCAATCATGGGGCACTGACTGGGATATGAAAAAACAACCAACTGATGTTTTATTTTTGGGATATATGTAACAGGGAATAAAATGTATTATATTAGTTTAATATTTAAAATCACTAAAAATACTTCTTTTTTTTTAACTGTAGTTGACAATTAACAAATAAATAAAATACATAAATATGTATATTTGGGGTTTTGACAATAGTGGTCTTGACTGGATTATGTTTTGACAGGGAGGGTTAAAGTTTAAAGTTTGTTTTGTTTCACGACACGACTAGAACTCATTGATTTATTAATCATTGGTAATTCTTGGAGAGGAAACCCGCTACATTTTTCCATTAGTAGCAAGGGATCTTTTATACGCACCATCCCACAGACAGGATAGCACATACCACGATATATACAAGTCATGGTGTTATTTAATGACACACTCAACACATTTTATTTACGGTTATATGGCGTCAGACATATGGTTAAGGACCACACAGATAATGAGAGAGGAAACCTGCTGTCGCCACTTCATGGGCTACTCTTTTCGATTAGCAGCATGGGATCTTCTATATGCACCATCCCACAGACAGGGCAGTACATACCACAGCATTTGATATGCCAGTCGTGGTGCACTGGCTGGAACGAGAAATGGCCCAATGAGCCCACCAACGGGGATCGATCCCCGACCAACCGCGCATCGAGCGGGCGCTTTACCACTGGGCTACGTCCCGCCCCTGCACTGGCTGGAACGAGAAATAGCCCAATGGCCTTTACCACTGGGCTACATCCTGCCCCTGACAGGGAGGGGTTTTAACAGGGAGGGGTTTTGACCTGGATTCTTGTCTTGTGTACTCATACCTTTCCATGGAATACGTGATTCTCCAGTATAACCTTTAGCTTCGTCTTCCCCTGTAAACAAATAGCATAAAGTGAAGTCATATATATATTTTTTTAATAATTTCGTATCTTTCACAAACATAAAATAAAATTCAACAGCTTTAATAAACTTGAGACTGTGCATGTCTGCTGGTATTTCGTTCACTGTTATTGAAACAGAATCATCCCATTCCCTAAAAATCAAGGTTAAAAAGAGCATAAAATTAATTTCTGACATCGTAAAATTGTATTTATGCCACACTGCTAAATGTTTAATAGACTATTGCATAGCCACACAGTCTAATTCATTTGATTTATACTTATTGTCATACAAATATCCAATTAAGGTTCAAGTACGCTGTCCTGGGCACACACGTCAGCTCTCTGGACGGTCTATTAAGGATGGTGAGTCAAGTGTTTAGTTGTTAGTGGTTAGTGAGAGAGAAGTAGGTGCTGTGGCCTTACATTTACTCACGAAGTAATTAAACTCACTCTGGGTGGGATCCATTATCGGGATGCGAACCCAGTACCCATCAGCTTTATAAGCATTCCGATCACTTAACCACTGCTTTACTGAGGCTGGTTCACATGCAGAATCTCAAGTATACTAGTGGAAAAAAGTTCCTGTGTATTACTAAAAGTGGTGTGATTTTCTTATTTGTAAGTAAATCAACACAATTATTTAACACATTATTTATTTGCTATTTACGATCAATACCAAATCCAGAAAAAAAACGTCTGGCATTGTCGTTACCAATCTCTGGGGTCATGAAGAGGGGTGGTGTCGAAAGTGAGTACACAATGTCAATACTGTGTATGGCCACCGTGTGCGTGCACACAGGCCTGACAACGACGTCTCATTGATGACACCAGATGGTTCAGAAACCCTTGTGGGATGTTGTTCCAGACCTGAACAAGGTCACGACCCAGTTGGTTCAAGGTCAACGGCTGGTTTGGCAGGAGACGTAGGCATCTCTCAATTTCGTCCCATAAATGCTCAATAGGCGACAGGTCAGGCGAAACACCGGGCCAAGGCAGTGTGTTGACATTCTGCTGTCCCAGGAAGTCGGTCACTACATGTGTGACATGAGGGTGAGCGTTGTTTTGCTGCAACATGACGGCGCCATGTTGATCTTAAAGGAACGGAAGCACATGCGGTCTTATCATCTCATCCCTGTAGCGTATGGCAGTCAGATTTCCAGCTACAATCACCAGCTGCGTCCTGCCGTGTGATGTGATGCCTCCCCAACCCATGACACTCCCACCGCCGAAACATGCATGCTACACAACGCAAGCATCAGCGTAGCATTCGTTAACACATCTGTAGACTCAATTTCAACCGTCACTACCGTCCAAATGGAATCTGGACTCGTTGCTGAATAGCATACCTGACTAGTCGCGACGGGTGAATCGTAAGTGCTGTCTACTCCATGCTAGACGCACATTTCGGTGATGTCGTAGCAGAATAGGACGCATTGCTGGGCATCGCGGCTGCTCCAATAAACGGTTGCGAACTGTCCTGGCACTGATTACTCTCAACCCAGGGATGGTTCTGGCTGTCAAAGTTGCCGCCCGAGATCGATTCAGAAGATGTGTTATCCGAATATGGTTGTCCTGTGCTTGTGATGTCACATGCGGGCGACCTGAACATGGTCTGTCTCTGGTGTTGCCCTGCTGTTGGTAACGTCGCCACAAATTCTGTATCGTGTTTCGATGCACGCCAAAACGTCTTGCGATCTTGTTATGCGCCATTCCAGTTTCAAGCATAACGACCGCGCAGTGACGTTCAAATTCAGATAGGCGTGGCATGACGTCAACGCCGTTTAGAATTAATCAAAGTTGTTTTTCTAGCCAGTGGTTTTGTCCTCTACCGTTTTCCGTTGCAAAATGAACAAGGACATGTGCACCTGTAACCACATGATCAGCAAATCAGGTTACGAGTCGTGCACGTGCGACACATGAACAACACGTGCCATTGCAATATCGAGGATAAAGTTTTGAACATAATGGTTGGGCACATGTCTCCTAAAAATGTTATTATTTTTCAATTTGCGATTATGATTTTATTCAACGTTTTACCATGCACAGGAACCTTTTTCCCACAAGTTATAGTTTTCAAGGCAGTTATTATAGACTCAGCCTGAAAAGACGTTTTACACTTGTGTTTTACAAAAGTCATTTTGGACTATAGTCCATCCCACCTGCCTACAAAAATGTTTTTTTGTAAATAATTTCATTTTGGTTTGACTTGTAAACATGTTTTGGAAATAACAAAAAAATACTAAAATTGTGTCCAATTTAGAAAACAATTATCAGCTCAGAAATCAATAACTTGTAGTAAATTCCATAGTATGAAACAGGCATTCCTTGTGGGAAGGACAATAGTATATTAATTTTACTTTATTTTAGATCCAGCTGTATCACAAACAATCCATTCACTCTTTAAAGTTAGTTATCATAACCATTAAATTACAATTAAGTACAAACTTTAAAAACGAGAACAAAAGGAAGTGAGGGTGTTTCAATTTGGTTATATCAAATTATATCACAGATAACATTTCAAGCTTTGTATATTGGCATGTGGTCATTTGACACATATAAAGAGTTTGTTTTAATGACACCACTAGAGCACATTGATTTATTAATCATCGGTTACTGGATGTCAAACATTTAGTAATTTTAACATATAGTCTTTGAGAGTTTAAATATGCCATTAGTGTAATGATGTACACACACACACACACACACACACACACTTTCTCTCTCTCTATCTCTCTCTCCTGCCTGTCTCTCTCTTGCTCTCATGTCTCTCTCCACCCTTTCTCTCCTCTCTCTCTCCCCACTCTCCCCACTCACTCTCTCCCTTCCTCTCTCTGTGTCCCTGTGTGTCTGTCTTTCTATCTCCATATCTCTCAACCAAGTATCAAAATAATCATGTTACGATGCTAAACAGGAGTAATTTCAAATTTTCTAGGGTGTTGTTAAACAAATATTTCCTCCTTAATGCAGTACAATTCAATTAGAAACATACAAAAATTCTATACATGTACAAAGTTCATATACAATGTGAGTCAACTTACTTCATTGCTCTGTAGGAATTCCAAGGTTCCCTCTGGTAATGAGTCCCAAACTCTGTTGCTGGGAACAAACACTGTGATGTTGCTCGACTTGAACACAACCTCCATTCTCAGGTACTGCAACACAAAATCACCTTTTATTTCTCACCAATGTTTACACTCACAGTTACAGGATTTAACGGACCACCCACCAAAAACAACAAACAAACAAACAAAAACAACAAGCATTTTGAGAGTCCTGCTAAAGCAATACATGTCCCCTACTGGGCCCAACAATTTTTTGTATCACCTAAATTCAAGGGCCGTAACTCTGAAAAGTGGATAAATCACCATGAAACTTCAACTTGATCTGTAAAGCTATATACAAATGATAAAGCAATATATATAATTTCATTTTGATATCTCCAGGCAGTGCAAAAAACTGGAAAACAAATTTTCACATCTCCTAAGTTCAAGGGCCATAACTCTGTGAAAAATGGGTAAATCATGAAAGTCAGACTCAATCTGTAACACTATATCTCAAAGCCTTCTTAAAAAAACATCCGGAAAACATATATGGGACAAACGGGACAGACAGACAGACAGAAGGATGGAGATGAAACCTATAGTCCTTTCCAGTTGGACTAGTAGGGGACTAAAAACCATGTAGCAAAATGTCTGCCCCTTTTGTCTAGTTGGAGAAGACTCTACATTACAATGATTACTTTTTTATTGTCTGGACATGTATATATGATGTACCTATATTAATTTAGCACCCCCCAATTTTTTAAAAATTATTTTCATGTGCAATAAACCGATATTTAGTCTGTAGTCTGTGCAATTAACCAGATGTTTTGTAGTGTTAAAAGGGCAAATGGTTCCATGTTGGGTGAAAATAGTCGATCCCCGTCGGTGGGCCCATTTGGCTATTTTTCGTTCCAGACAGTGCACCACGACTGGTATATCAAAGGCCGTGGTATGTACTACACTGTCTGTGAGATGGTGCATACAAAAGATCCCTTGCTGCTAATCGGAAAGAGCAGCCCATGAAGTGGCAACAGCGGGTTTCCTCTCTCAACATCTGTGTGGTTCTTAACCATATGTCTGACGCCATATAACTGTAAATAAAATGTATTAAGTGCATCGTTAAATAAAACATTTCTTTTTTCTTTGAAAATAGTCGATTAACTGAATTATGCTATAAACTAATATGCAAATAAGTGGAGTTGACTGTACCTATATAGTAGGACCAAAAGGACCCCACAACACAAATCACAACAACCCAGTTGGCTAATAACCAGCCAATCAACATCGTTAGACAATCACACAGGATAGGACACCACTAAATATCACCTATTTTTTTTGCAACATCCCTCAGTGGTCCAATCCAACTGTAAATAAACTGCACGAATTTGTCTTTGCACTCGCACCATGTTCTTTATTACTGGTGCATGAAATCCTAGCTGACTAAGGTAAGTCAACTAGGGCTCCAGAAGAAAAAACAAGCAGGAAAACCAGATAACCTGAAGACAAACCAAGTAAGACTACTAAGATATTCTATTTAGGGGGCGGGAATCAAAATTCTTCAAACTAAGTACCTGTCTGTCACTGTTCTACTTTACAATTGCTACCTGCCACTGTTAATTTCGTTTCATTCATTGGTAATAAAGTTAAGTATGTCAAGCACTAGGCTTTTTAAACCAATACTTACACTATAAGGGTTCCACCCTTCAAATTAGATAGCTAGGCTAGTATAAATCCCCCTCCATCATTGTATTCAATGTTATACAAAGACGGAGGGGGATGGGTGGTCATGAATGACCGGTGAACTCACTAGAATAGGGACTTAAGACAATAGGTACAACCTTAACACAAAACTAGGATTCACACACAGACTACACGCTCACTGCATCAGTACACAGGGTGCATTGACTAACAATGCACCCGCACTCATTTAATGGTCCAGCACGTGCTCTAATAAGGAACCGGACAAAAGAATACCGGTTCCGAGTACACAATTGCAATGCACCTGGGGGAAGCTGAACAAAAGAATATCAGCCTCCCCTACCCAAACTCCCAATACTTGCTGCTGGTGATAACTTGTTCTTGATGACACTAAAGAGGAGGACACGGAGGACTATGCCAACAACATCACGTCGACCAACCTGGAACAACTGCCTTGCCTGCCAGTGTCAACTACACAATTGCACGAGTCTCCCCTGGGTTGTCATGCCACGACCAGAAGCGGTCAGGCCCTTATAAGGGCCCTATGGGCAACCTAGGGAGACACCCAGCACCATAGAGGTCTATAATTAACGAGCTACTCTCGATTCACTAATATCAAAACCTATATTAGCTCGGCCATTTACCTTTCGACCGACCGTTCAAAATTGCGACAAATTTTCTCAATCAAAATTGCGCACCCCTTTCTCTTTGGCATTAACGGCTCCATTCAAAATTCCATAGCACCACCACCACCCCCACCCGCCTGCTACCAATTCGATTGGGCTGCTGGTGCTCCCTTGCACCTGCCAGTGCAGGTGGTCCCTCCTCTCCCCTCCCCCCACCTTTCCTGTCATGGACGGAGGAGCCGGCCAAGGCCGGCTCTTGTGCCCATGACGGGTGTGCGCTACAACAGCTTGTTCTGAATGTGCACGTAAAACCCTATGACCTGACCCCACAACACAAACCAAGTAAGCCACAAATAAAAGTCTTCTTAATCAATAAATCCAATGGATATTTCTTATCATATCTATATGGTTTAAGACAACACACCATCATTCGCCGTGTCGATGCTTGTAGCAGCTTAATGTAGTCCAGTTTAGGAAATAGTGCCTCATTAAAAAAAATACTACAAAATTCTGATATTCCTTTTGAAATCTTTCTTTGATGATTAATGGTACAAGTAGGTTGACCTCTGTAGTATTTAAATAGCCCATTGTTAAGAAGTTACTTGCTATATGTAGTACTATCTGATGACAACTATGCAAGTGGTATGTGTCACTTGTATAACAACACAATGCGGTGCTCTGGCATGAGGGTGGCTAACTGAAACATTTTGTGGTCGACCTGTGTTGAATTGTTTTTACCACGGTACTTGTCAGTTGAGAGCACTCCCTAAAATTAGTAGTCGCATGACCCTCTCAGTAGTGTTGTATTTTTCACAGAATGTATTCTGACAAAGAAATTGTATTGAACTGCATGGAGTAATTAATGGTGGTGTGGAACCTTAAGGAATTTAAAATTAAAAAACATATTTCAACAGTTCAAATTAAATAAAGTAAACATGAAATAAACAAAAATACTTACAGTAACCAGCATAAGAAATCTGCGATACCGTCCCTCTGTCTGTATCAATTCCAGTACTGTTTTCTAAACACAAAATAAAAATTATTGTTACAAATTATCACATTTTCTGTTACGTTTATGACTGGGTTGTTGTCTATATATAGTTGTTTGTTTTCACCTACAGGGATGGGGGATGCATGGGGGTCAGAATAACTTACAAGAACATAGAACAAAATTTAGAGTACCAAAAGTTATTGTAACATGATCCATAAATAGTTTGAATTGGCCTCAGTGGTGTTGTGGTTAAGTCATGAGACATAAGGCTGGTAGGTACTGGCTCAGTGGGTAGATGTAAGGCCACTACATCAAATTCTCTCTCACTAACAAACCCACTACTAAAAATTAACCTTCTGTCCTGAACAGCCAGCCCAGATAACTGAGGTGTGTACCCAGGACAGCATGCTTGAACCGTAATTGAATAAGCACGAAAATAAGTATAAATGAAATTAATATAAAAATAAAGATCAACTTGCCATAACATGGAACAAAACTTTAGAGTAGTAAAAGACATAGTAACATGATTCATAAATAATGTAAATCAGGAAATGTTAGCGAGCATAAAAGTTTAGCAAATTTAGTGAGGCCATGCAAGATGCTAATATTTCGTGACGCTAAATTTAAAGAGACATACATATACAACAGACCCTCCCCAAACATTTGTGTAACTGAATTTTCGGTGATTAACTGAACTCACAACAGTGGTTACATGCTACTGATTAAACCAAAACAACAATAGTTAGTTAGCATGCACATTCTGCAATTTTCTACTAAAAGTCAGCTGTCTGTAAGCTGCATAATGTCAAAATAGATCAACAGTATTAATTAACCTGATCCTACAGCTTGAGTTTTTTCTTTTTTTTCAGTTTCTGATATGAAGACCTCGCTAATTTTATGTAGCTAATATGTCACTTATTTGGATTTCATTAAATTTTAAGATCATTAATATTTTATGACATAAATAGTTTTCTAAAAATTACCGTAATATCTCCAACAGCGTTTGGTTGACTGGTCAGCAATGAGTTAGTGACGTGGATGATGCCATTGGCTGCGACGATGTTGCCTTCAATGATTTTAGCCTTGTTTCCAGACCCATGAATACGGTACTTGAACACATCGTTCCGCTTTAAAATAAAACATAAAACAGAATCAGTGGCCGTTCACAGTTGACTGGTATTAACATTTTCATAAGCATAAAAACCAAATGCTGGTGGGAGGAGATGGCAGAATTTGAGATGCGGTGTGTGTGTGTGTAAAATATGCTTTACAAAATCAATATTTTGTATATATGTTTTTAGAAAGGGTAGTAAAAAAGAGTGGGCATACTATACTCTGCACTTGGTTGGTAAGAAAATAGTAATGTGGCTAAACTGATATGATAGCCCTGTAACAAATAATAACTGTTACATAGAAAATTAAAGCTGCTAGCAGCAATGAACGATCTCCAAGTTTTTATCCAACAGTATCCAAATGTGCAATTTCAAATTCAGCATCCCCAAAAACCTTAACATAATTGTCTCCTACAGACGGGTTTATTGGCCAGTGACGTCAAAGTACTGTGCATGGTCATGTTTAGAATCACGTGATCAGTCCGCCATCAAGGGAGTGAAACTCGCACAATAATAACATGTGATAACATTGCATCTGGTTGCATTTTCAGTATTTATTACCTTTTTAGTACATTTTCTAAAAGCAAAACCAGTATGTCGGATAATACACCTTCATTTAAAGATTGTAGATTCATATCAAATTTGGTGGAAATGTGTTGATCATTAAAAACGTAAATAATAAAGCATGTATATACATGTGAATACAAAATCATAACAAATAATTTAAACTTATGCAAGCAAATATAATTTCCCTGGACACCTGTATAGCCTAATATATTGAACTTTTAAAACAGTATTTTAGCCTCAGCGGATGGGGTATCAAATGACCCACCTCTAGCCCCACTCCCACCCCCACCCCCTAGCCTATGCTCCTGATTTGTTTGTCTTGGACATCATGAGTAATTGTAAAAGGGGTTTGTATATAGAACATTTTATGACTAATAATTAAGAGGTGCGTTTTCTGGGTAATTTAGTGTTGAATATTGTGGATGATTAATTCAATTTAAAAAAAAATCCTATAAACAAAAAATAATCATTTTAAAAATATTTATAATAATAACAAATTAATAAATTAAAAAAAGTAAAAAAAAAGAATTAATTAATTAAAAAATAAATATAAATAAATAAATAAAATGAAAACTAATAATTAAAAAATAAAATTTGACAAAGTGGGTAGGGGTGCAATTTTTGCTACATCAGTAAATTATTTATTTATTATTTTATTTGCACACATTTAACACCATAATAACTTGTATATATATATATATATATATATATATATAAAAAACAAAAAAACAAAACAAAACAAGAGAGTAATATTTATCAATGTGAACTGCACACCACTTCAACGCCATGTGATCACATCTGGAATAGCCCAGAGCAAGTAATAGTAACGGCTAAATGTTGACATCTAGATCTAAGGTCAGTCTTTCTTTTTTAAAATGGTACACCACGTTTTATACAAACCTACATAACTGAAATATTTTTCTATATTTTAGGATGCATTCAGTAAAGTTTCACTTAGTAACCATCAAACTTATTTACACTTGCGTGTGTTTAATTTATTTGCCCCCTACCAACTTACCCCAGCGTTTGCTTAACTTGCCCCAGTGTTTGTACAACTCAGCCCAAACTTTACTGTCTGTAAATAATTGTGACGAAATTAAAAATGGATGTCTACAACTTTGGTGTCATTTTATTTATTAATACATGTATTACAGTGAAACTCCACTATTACGACCATTTATAAAAATGGTTGTATATTGGGGAGATCCAATAATCAATTACAATGAACTGTCAAGCCTATTTTTTAACGACGTTTGTGAGTTTGTCCCTTATATCCTCAAAGGAATGATCAGGCAAGGCACTTGGACTATTGTTATATTTAATTAATAAAATGGTAATGTTATGAGTTGACTAAACAGTGTGGGGCGAGTTGACGAACGGCTGGGGCAAGTTGGTTTAGGGGCGAGTTGACCTGCTCCCCTTTTAACACATAATTAGAAACAGAAATGGCAGTAATATACACATGTATTAGTGTAATTTAGATTTGTTGCTTGTTTTAGCATGGTGCAGTGCCATACCTCAATAGTCTAGCACCAACTTGCCTTAATCAGCGCCATGCTGCCCTGAGATTAAACAAGCCTTTTTCAGTAATTAATTCTAAAATTGCCTTTATAAAACACCCAAAAATGTATTATTAATTAATAAAATATGCCTTTTATATCTTTTGCCATTCATTTATTTAAGTAAGCACATAAATTACATTAATGTTTATTTCAATTAATTTTTGTGTATTTTTAATGAAATACAAGTGCTCCAAAAATTGTGAAAATGTCCCAAAAGTGTTTGCCTTGCCAAATTTCTAGGGAAATCACTATAATATACTGACCATTTTAAAAATGAGCTCAGCTGAAAGGTGTAGAAGAATGCGTGATTCTGTAATTTCTAGGGCAATCACTATATACTGACCATTTTGAAAATGAGCTCAGCTGGAACCTCCTGTAGGGTGTAGAAGAACATGCGATTCTGCAACTTATAGGTTGCACTATACCAATTAATTTCCGGCTGGGTCAAAGTTCGAGGTGTACCGAACTTTTGATAGAGAAGTTAACACCACAAGTCCTGTGATTGGTTATAAATGTGAGTGTGTTGGTTGTAAAAAAAATTAGTTTCATCTGGGCTAAAAACGTATGCAATTTTATTTGATGTAGTACCACCGTGTCA
This sequence comes from Gigantopelta aegis, assembly GCF_016097555.1. Classification (NCBI taxonomy): domain Eukaryota; kingdom Metazoa; phylum Mollusca; class Gastropoda; order Neomphalida; family Peltospiridae; genus Gigantopelta; species Gigantopelta aegis. The sequence continues at coordinate 76,841,794 of NC_054701.1, forward strand.
AGTAGCCTTGTGCTTGGAACATGTATGGGGTACCTGTAAAAAAAAGTACTCAAATTTTGTGCGAAACTAGGGGTGTTGCAGAAACATCTGGTTATATCGAAAATGAGCCATGAAAGGTACCATTTTCTGCAGTTAATACTTTGAGGTAGGGGTTGTAGTACTGATATTTATGGGTCACAGTTTGGTTGATATATTGCATATAGTGTTTTTAAACACAAACGATAACATGGTCGCCTATGGGATTTGAATTGGTATAGTCCAACCTGTAGGGAAATCCCTATATACTGACCATTTTAAAAAAGAGCTCAGCGGGAACCCCCTGTAGGGTGTAGAAGAATGTGTGATTCTGCAATTTCTAGGGAAATCCCTATATACTGACCATTTTAAAAATGAGCTCAGCTGAAAGGTGTAGAAGAACGTGTGATTCTGTAATTTCTAGGGCAATCACTATATACTGACCATTTTGAAAATGAGCTCAGCTGGAACCCCCTGTAGGGTGTAGAAGAACGTGTGATTCTATAATTTTTAGGGAAGTCACTATATACTGACCATTTTGAAAATGAGCTCAGCAGGAACCCCCTGTAGGGTGTAGAAGAACGTGTGATTCTGTAACTTCTCCAGCGAGAGCTGTCCGATTATCATATGTTGTCTCAGCACCTGTCTGGCCTTGTCTTCATTTTTCAGGAAAGAGTCAAACTGAATTATTAAAAAATTCAATGATACATAATGCACATTATTGCTTAATATCAACAAGTATAATCGTATAGTTAATTAATAAAATGGTTAAATGTGACAGCTATTATACGCCCTCTGGCAAGCTGGTGGTTACATAATACCTAACGTGTCATGTCAGAAATTAGTCTTCGAACTGAAGAAACAAAACATACCTGATTTTTGCGGATACAATGTTCTGTAATAATATCCATCCCAGTAACATAGCAACGTGTATATATGTGGTTTATTTTTCAATAAAAAATAAACCACCATTGTCAAAGTGTTGAAATAACTGTATTATGTTTTGTATATAAATTAACCCACGTACTGAAATAATAGTCGGAGTGTTTTCTTGGTTAATTGGTATTTTCTTTCCATGGCCTGTACCTGTGGTTCTTGATTGTCAGGTGTATATTTAGATGGTCCACAGACACTGTGTCTAGACACACTAAAAAGATGTACCTCTTTTATTAAGATCACAGGGTATTGTGTGATAACCTCAAATCGTAATGGATCTTACCAGCCGTCTTGCTGCTTTATCAAAGTAATTCTGTAAAACCCTTGATTAAGTAGACGTTCCCATGTAAAATCACAAAACTGACCAATTACGTAGTCCAAAGAAAAAGCAATGATGCCCTTGATATTACATATAAACTATGATAAAGATTGGCAAATTGCACAAACTGTAGAACAAAAATAGACCTGGACCGCCTGGCTTGTAGCTTTGGAGGCCAGGTCCGTCAACCAAGTTAAGATATTGTAAATACACACCACCTAAGTCATACACACTAATAATATAAAGAAAACAAAAATACAAACATGCACTAATTAAAATATATATTATTTTGAAACAAGCACTTACACTCATATGTAGATCTTTATTGGCCACATTCAAGGAGAACCTGGTTTATTGTAAATAAGGATGTTTTTATGAAATAAATGGGGCACCCGGCATGTTCGGGACATGCCTGAAATTTAAAAAAAAAAAAAAAAAAAATTATCACTTGGGTATCATGAGTGGTCGTTTTTGCTCGAATATATCCTACCAATAGGCCTAATAATATGCATATTTTCTTTGGATTTTTTAAAAGAAAAAAATACTATAACTCCATTTCGTTATATTGATGCAAATTGAAATATATTTAGTTAAATAGTTTATTATACTATCAAGTCATTTGTGTTATTTTACAAGTCAGGTTGATGAAAGTGAAGCGCCTTGTCGTAAATTATAATGTTTGTTTACACTATGCATAATAGAGAAGTTGGACGGAGCTGACGTCACTTCGCCCCAAGCCATACCACCAGATGTCACAAAAATGAAACAAAATGGCTGCCCCCAGTTAGCAGAATAATCATGTTTTTTGTATTAACTCTAAAATTATGTGTTTTTCATTTGTTAAAGTGTCAGTATGTGTTGGTGGTCCAGGTATGCATCTTTCCAACACATAAGGCTCTCGTTGGAGTTTAGTCTACCTTTAATGGTCATAATCATTTTCCAGGAAAGATTCAAACTGAATTTTTTTTTAATCAGTTATTAATGGTCATCATCATTTTCCAGGAAAGAGTAAAACTTAATTATTAAAAAAAATCAGTTATTAATGGTCATCATCATTTTTCAGTAAATATTCAAATTGAATTATTTTTTAAAAGTCAGTTATTAAAGGGACACACCCTAGTTACGTTTATGTGTTAACCATTACGGCGTTGTTTTTCGCTATTAAACCCCATTTTTCACAAATAAAATTGCACTTTACTTACATTTTATTATTTAGAATATACATTTCCATTCACCTGAAGTGCTTTTTGGTAATCCTGATGTTTGTAAAACCACGAAATGCATTTTTTGCATTTTTTCACAAAATGTGTTGTCGAGAAAAAACCGTTAAGCAAGCGAGGTCCAATCTATTTTTAGAGGGGATATTTCCATTTCAATGTCACAGACGTTGGTATATCACGTGACCGTTATCATTTTGGTTCGGTTTGTTTTCTCGTGCACGGTTCGCGCAATCAACATCCGATTTGTTGTTCATTTGTGAGATTTTTCTTGACAGTTCGTGAACATTTTCAGTAACAATAAAGTTCAGACAAGTAAGTGTCTCAATACAAAACGTTACAAATCCTTAAAACCAATAATTTTGCTAAGTCTTACGATATCTGGAGAGGGGATACAACCAGGACAGAACAGTTGGAACATGTCCAGGAGAGGTGAAACGAACGCACCCCAAGTCTGTGAAATTTGTCGTGACGTAGGCATTGTTGTGCTTCTACCGGTGACATCAGAATACTAACTCAAAATTATTTCAAGCAATTGGGACATGGGGATTCCCATGGATGGAACTAGGGTGTGTGGCTTTAATGGTCATCATCATTTTTCAGGAAAGATTCAAACTGAATTATTAAAAAACAAATCAGTTATTAATGATCATCATCATTTTCCAGGAATGATTCAAACTGAATTATTTTGAAAAAATCAGTTATTAATGGTCATCATCATAAATTTTGATTTTGATCAAAATAGAACCTACATGTATTTTCAATGTTTTAAAACTTATATTACTTATGATATTTCATGGACTATTTTGCTTTCAAAATCTTGATTAGCAACAGTTGCTGATAAATTATAAATTTATTAGCAATTAGTATTTAAAGTTTCAAAATTGTGAGGTGGTTTCTGAAACTTGTGAAACTTGCAACATGATACTGAACACAATTTCCTCTATAATTGCAGGATGAATTCTATGTCCATTTATGCTCATCTGTGTAAAATAATGTGTGCAGACATATAGTGAATTAATCAAGATTATTAAACAAGCTTGTGTGTGTTACTGATTTTATGAAATGAGTGTCATGATTTTTGTATTGCCCGAACATGAATCCTGACACGAGTTTCGTAAAACCAGTACGAAGATACACACAAGTATAATAATTTCATTATTATCCATATTATTATTTTTTAAAAATTTGTTATAAATAACAAGGCTCGTCACAAAATGTTTTAACCACAACTAGAAGGAGATGACGAAATGACGTCATATTTCACATGCACAGTCTGCGCTAGGGCTGGGGAAGCAATGTCATGTCATGATGTCGCTTCCCAAAATTACGTCATAACATTTGTTATTACACGTGTGCTTCATATGGTTTTTGTTAACTTGGTTATGTTGAACCATGTGGATAATAACACTGGCCACTGTCTTAAAAATATTGGCATTATCCTGTGAATGTTAGAATGGTGAATACTTTGACACTCTACTGAGTGGCATTATTAATGTACAGGTCTCTGAGGTAATAAAGAAAAGAAAATTTAAAAACAAGAAATAGCCCTACTCACCGAACCAGCTCTAACAATTGACTTAAATCCCCGATCATTAGCTATGAAGACGGTAAAAGGTCCATGTTTCGTGAAGGGTTCTTTGTACACTGTCTGTATCATCTCGATGGCAAAATTCAACTGGTACTTCAACACAGGATGGTTTTCATTCAGGTCAACTAAACGCTACAATATATATATTGTATATATGTCCAAGTGAAAAGCCTGCTTTTTAGGGGTATCCAGTTTAGAGAAGTTCTGCTCTGTATTGATATTTAAAAAAGGATCATAAAAACATCTGGTTTTGCGGAAATTCCGGTTTACTGAGGGTTCAGTTTAGAGAGGTTTTACTGTATAATGTACCCAAGGTACATAAAAGATGAAATATTTTCAATAAATCGATTTTTGATATATTTATTGAAAATATATAAGAAAAGTATAAACAACACAAATGTTACATATAGAGGATGAACATACTCCCAGAATATACATGTGTATATCTTTTTTAATTGTGATTTTTTACGAAAAAATACTTAAATTTGTAGTATGAAATTCTTTTTACTGTTTAAATTCATAAGATGAAATATAATAAGAAATACAATAATGCTACTGTTGCTATTTGAAAGAAATCATACTGGATATGAAAACACAAAATGAATAAGTGGTTCAAACCTGTAAAATATTTCCATAGCATTCTGTTCCATCGCCAACGAGACCGGCATTACAAGTACACCTGTAACAGAAGTTAAAGTTAAAAGTTAAAGTTTATTTTGTTTAACAACACCACTAGAGCACACTGATTTATTAATCATCAGCTATAGGATGTCAAACATTTGGTATATTTTTTACTCATAGTCTTAGATGAAAGCCGCTATATTTTTCAATTAGCAACAAGAGATCTTTTATATGCACCATCCCACAAACAGGATAGCACATACCACACCCTTTAATATACCAGTTGTTGTGCACTGGCTGAAATGAGAAATAGCCTAATGGACTGATCACAAACTGACCAGATATCAAGCGAGCGGTTTACCACTGGACGATGCCCTGCCCTAATTTTAATAGATCCCTGGACATGTTTCAAGCAGAATAACAGTTGGTACATGGATACTAGTTCAAATTAAATTACGGGAATTTACCCGCCAGATGATACAACAACTTATGTCAACAAGTCTGTTACCTATCTCACCAGAATTACGGGAATTTACCCGCCAGATGATACAACAACTTATGTCAACAAGTCTGTTACCTATCTCACCAGAATTACGGGAATTTACCCGCCAGATGATACAACAACTTATGTCAACAAGTCTGTTACCTATCTCACCAGAATTACGGGAATTTACCCGCCAGATGATACAACAACTTATGTCAACAAGTCTGTTACCTATCTCACCAGAATTACGGGAATTTACCCGCCAGATGATACAACAACTTATGTCAACAAGTCTGTTACCTATCTCACCAGAATTACGGGAATTTACCCGCCAGATGATACAACAACTTATGAGAACAAGTCTGTTACCTATCTCACCAGAATTACGGGAATTTACCCGCCAGATGATACAACAACTTATGTCAACAAGTCTGTTACCTATCTCACCAGAATTACGGGAATTTACCCGCCAGATGATACAACAACTTATGACAACAAGTCTGTTACCTATCTCACCAGAATTACGGGAATTTACCCGCCAGATGATACAACAACTTATGTCAACAAGTCTGTTACCTATCTCACCAGAATTACGGGAATTTACCCGCCAGATGATACAACAACTTATGACAACAAGTCTGTTACCTATCTCACCAGAATTACGGGAATTTCCGCCAGATGATACAACAACTTATGTCAACAAGTCTGTTACCTATCTCACCAGAATTACGGGAATTTACCCGCCAGATGATACAACAACTTATGTCAACAAGTCTGTTACCTATCTCACCAGAATTACGGGAATTTACCCGCCAGATGATACAACAACTTATGTCAACAAGTCTGTTACCTATCTCACCAGAATTACGGGAATTTACCCGCCAGATGATACAACAACTTATGTCAACAAGTCTGTTACCTATCTCACCAGAATTACGGGAATTTACCCGCCAGATGATACAACAACTTATGTCAACAAGTCTGTTACCTATCTCACCAGAATTACGGGAATTTACCCGCCAGATGATACAACAACTTATGTCAACAAGTCTGTTACCTATCTCACCAGAATTACGGGAATTTACCCGCCAGATGATACAACAACTTATGTCAACAAGTCTGTTACCTATCTCACCAGAATTACGGGAATTTACCCGCCAGATGATACAACAACTTATGTCAACAAGTCTGTTACCTATCTCACCAGAATTACGGGAATTTACCCGCCAGATGATACAACAACTTATGTCAACAAGTCTGTTACCTATCTCACCAGAATTACGGGAATTTACCCGCCAGATGATACAACAACTTATGTCAACAAGTCTGTTACCTATCTCACCAGAATTACGGGAATTTACCCGCCAGATGATACAACAACTTATGTCAACAAGTCTGTTACCTATCTCACCAGAATCAGGCATGGTCTTATTTAATGCGACATTCAAAGTTAGGAAGGAAACAAATGTTTTATTTATCGACGCACTCAACACATTTTATTTACAGTTATATGGCGTTGGACATATGGTTAAGGACCACACAGATACTGACAGAGGAAACCCACTGTCGCCACTTCATGGGCTACTCTTTTCGATTAGCAGCAAGGGATCCTTTATATGCACCATCCCACAGACAGGATAATACACACCACAGCCTTTGATATACCAGTCGTGGTGTACTGGCTGGAGTGATTCAAAGTTAGATGCACTTTGAACTTCGACCTCATGAGATGTTACCGAGTGTAGTGCTACCATCTCACCTCACCTGCGATGAGCGTATTTACACAGAACTACATTACTGGCTTTGGTGGTGTCCTGTTTAAGCCATTAAACATAAGGCTGGTAGGTACTGGATTCGCAGCCCAGTACCGGCTCCAACCCAGAGCAAGTTATAATGACTCAATGGGTAGGTGTAAGACCACTACACCATCTTCTCTCTAACTAACAACTAACTCACTGACCTGGACAGACAGCCCAGATAGCTGAGTTGTGTGCCCAGGACAGCGTGCTTGAACCTTAATTGGATATAAGCACGAAAATAAGTTGAAATGAATGAAAAGAGCACATAGAATAATAATTAATCACTGGCTATTGGATGTCAAATATTTTGTAATTCTGACAGTCAATACAGGAAATCCGCTACATTTGTCCTAATGCAGCAAGAGATATTTTATATGCACTTTCTCACAGACAGGAAAGCACATACCACGACCTTTGACCAGTTGTGTGAAATGAATGAATGAATGAAGAATTATGTTATGACATACGTGAACTCCCCTGGACGGACAGTCAGACAGGTGGCGTTGGTGTGACACTGGTTTGGTTTCAGTTTGCAGACATCAGTGAGGGAACAGCCAACTTGCGGCTGATAGTTCTCATAGCCAGTAATACAGTCGCACTGACTCTGAAAAAGAAAAAAAAAATTGTGTCACACATAGCAATACTACATAAGGAGCTGTTCAACAATTACATAATGTTTACTGGAGTAGGGGTTATAAAACATTAGAGTTAAAAATATTAAAGTTTGTTTAATGACATCACTTAATCACATTGATTAATTAATCATTGACTACTGAATGTCAATAGTTAGGTAATTTGATGTGTAGTTGTCATAGGAAAACCTGCTACATTTTTTCAATAGCAGCAAAGGATCTTTCAATTTATCCTATAACTTACTCATGATATCCATGTCATAAACACATGTCATAATTTAGTGTATTAATCTGTGTAATAATGGTATGCAAATTTAAATGTATATGCAAATTTGCAAGGTCTCTAGATAATAATGTGTTGCTGTCAATGGATCATTTGTTTACAAGCCCAAAAGTCAAGCTAATTTGTGCTAATTGTGATGACAACATATTACCAATGGAAGCGACTTTAATACTGTGACTTACTAAATATCGAATGAAAATTTTATTTTAGAAGTGTTATAGGATAAACAGAAATTTGCTTACTCGTGTTTTTAAATATGTAAAATATCAACCTCGCCTAGTTAACCAGTATTTGTCAAGGCTCTAGGTTGATATTTCCCATATTAAAAAACCCACTTGTGACGAATCCTCTATATATGCACTATCCAACAGACAGGACAATCACAGCCTATGATATACCAGTTGTTTGGCATGGCTGGGATAAAATACAAATAAATCAGTGGATAGATCCACCAAGGGGATTCGACTCTTTAATCCAAGCACCTCAGGAAAGCATTCTACCAACTGAGCTAGATCCTGCCACTTTGAGTTTTGGGATGAGTACACAAATATATGGGAAGTCCAATTTGAAATACTATGAATATTAGGAACTTAATTTGTTTTTAATTTAGCGACACCTCAGCACATTTTAAACTATGGCTATTTGGAAGAAGGAAATGTTTTATTTAATGACGCATTCAACACATTTTATTTATGGTCATATGGCATTGGACTTATAGTTAAGGACCACACAGATATTGAGAGAGGAAATCCACTGTCGGCAAATCATGGGCTACTCTTTTCGATTAGCAGCAAGGGATCTTTTATATGCACCACCCCTCAGACAAGATAACACATACCATGGCCTTTGATATACCAGTTGTGGTGCACTGGCTGGAACGAGAAATAGCTCAATGGGCCCACTGATGGGGATCGATCCCAGGCTGACTGCTCATCAAGCGAGCACTGTACCACTGAGCTACGTCCTGCCCCCATGGCTATTTGGTGTCTATCATATTGGTTACGATATTTTAACATCTGGTCGACAAAGAGAAAGAGAGGAAACCTATTGCTGCTTTGTTTTACCAGCTGAAAACATCTTACAACGGCTATGAAAAGTTGAAGTATGTTTTGTTTAACGACACCGCTAGAGCACATTGATTAATTAATCATTGGCGAGTGAATGTCAAACATTTGGTAATTCTGACTCAGTCATCAGAGGAAACATGGTTCCTACTGCAGTAAAAGATGTTTACTATGCACTTTTTCACAGACAGCAAAGCACATACAACTGTACCACAACCTTTTACCAATTGTACTGCACTGGTTGGAAGGAGAAAAACCCCAATCAGTTGAATGGATCCACTGAGGTGGTTCGATCCTGCGATGCAAGCACCTCAGGCAAGCACTCAACCGACTGAGGTAAATCCCGCCCCTAACAATAGCTATGAAGTGAGGAATTACCTTTCAAAGATAACCACATACTACATATACCAGTAATATCAGTGGCGGATCCATTAAATCTATTTAGGGGGGCCCCAATGACATGAGGTGGAATGCCAATGGAACTTTGGGGGAGGTTTAGAGGGGATCGTAAAAAAAATGAAAATTAATATATAATAAAATTATAACTGTCGCAAAATGTAAAGGGGGTCCGAGCCCCTGGGGCCCCCTAGATCCACCTCTGAATATTGATCATCATGTTACCTACCACGTTTGGTGCCATGTACATGCAGGTTGAGGAGTTGGTCACACATCCACCATGGTTAATCCGACATGGGTTAATGGCTTCACAGACCTTCCCGTCACCAAGGTAACCAGACCGACAGGCACATTGGTACTGACTGGGGCCAGTTGACAGGCACGTGGCGAACTGAAGACAGGGACTGGACACGCAGGCATTTATTGCTGAATTAAAGTGAGAAAAGTAAGATGCTAAAGTTTGTTTTGTTTAACAACACCACTAGAGCACACTGATCTATTAATCATTGACTACTGGATATCAAACATTTGTTAATTTTGACATATAGTCTTAGAAAGGAAACTTACATTTTCCCATTAGTAGCAAGGGATTATTTATATGCACCATCCCAGACAGGATAGCACATACCACAGCCTTTGATATACTAGTCGTGATGCACTGCCTGGAACAAGAAATATCCCAATAGCCCACTGATGAGGATCGATCCTAGACAAAACGCGCATCATACCCTTTATACCCCTCTTTTAAAGGAAATGTTTCCCTTGGTGCATCTCCAACTTGCCTTGGTGCCCTAATTTCTATTATTAAACCAAAGACAACACTTGCTGTGCCCCCCTCCCACATGAATATTTTTGTTACACATTGATAAAACTTTGTTACATATGGATATATAAAATCTTTGTATTTCACTTGGATAAATGAAATATTTATATTACACATTGATAAATATAACATATATATATATTACATATGGATAAATATAAAATATATATTACATTCATGAATAAAATATTTGTACTCTACATGCATATACATGTATCAAATGTTTGTGATACAAATATATTTGTATTGCAGCTAAATGAGTAACATAAGGATAAATAAAAAGAAATTAAATTATAAATGAACAAATAAAATATGTCTAACAGATAAATAATTTAGATTACACATAGACAAATAAAATATTTGCATTACACAAGGATAAATAAGATATTTGTATCACAAATGGACAAATTAAATATTTGAATTATACATGTATGTAAATATGTTTATTATAAAATATGTTTGTAAATAAAATATTTGTACTACGCATAAATGGAATGCGTTAAAAGAGTAAAAACGGTCTGCCACAGAAGACAACTTTTACTACTAAAAGGTTTTTAAAAATGTATTTTTCTTACGAATACAACTTCCATTTTCACTGCTCTCATAACCTGCCTCACAAATGCAGGTTGTGTTTCCGTCAATCTCTTGACACCGTGAATTATTTTGACACGTCACATTTTCACAACCAGAAATAACTAAAAATAAAAATAAAACACACACAAAAAAATAAAATAGCAACGATAAACCCGAAATTACGATTTTGCTTTTATTGTTACCACATATATACATAAGTCAGATTGTGGTAATAGAATGGTAATATTTATATTATCTTTGAATCTAATGTCCTTCCCACTATGGAATTTACTACAAGTTCAACAAGTTATTTATTTCTGTGCCGACTGTTTTCTAAAAAAAAATCTTTTTTTTTGGTGTCATTTCCACAACATTTTTACGTATCTTTTTACATCAAACCAAAATTATTGACAAAAAACATTTGTATAGGTTGATGGGACGGACTATAGACTTCATAATAGCAATGCCCATTGTGCCAACGGAAGCACCTTGCTGTGCTTCAACGTACACTGTCAGTCAAGCACTATTAAATATTGTAGATCGGGGTCGGAAGAGGGTGGGAGATGGAGATGGAGGGGGGGGGGAGGTGGAGGGAGCTGAACTTTTAACATGAGATCTTTAAAAAAAAGACAAAAAAAAAGAAGACAATCCATTGTATTAATTTGCCAAACTGGATTTTTCGAAATTCGGGGAGTGTCGGTGCGTACTCCCAACATCCCCTCCTTGACCCGCCCCTTCTTAATTTAAAAAATACATTGGGTGTTTGTCACTTTGCAATGCCATTAAGGATAAATACTGAATACTAAACGAGCTTGCCTGTCATACCATTTTTATGAAATGAGTGAACAGTTTTGGTATCTGACGAGCGAAAGCGAATCAGATACCAACACTGTTCACGAGTTTCATGAAAATGGTATGACAGACACGTTAGTTTAGTATTTTATTTATTACAAACCAACTGCAAACAAGCCGCAACGCAAAAGTAAGCAGATGTGGAGACCTACTACATGTTATTTGTCTACGAATTGGGTCAGCAAGTGATCTACGTCAGGCTCACGTCACGCCAATATTACACTAGTTAGATATTGAGTGATTGTCATGACATGAGCAATATCTTACACTGGTGTGTAATAATTTAAAATATACCTACGCTCATCACAGAAAACTCCAGTGTAGTTTGAATAGCAGTCACATGATCCATTGCCATGGATGTCACCATCACAAGCTCCATTGACACAAAGACATTCTAAAACAAAAATTCGCATTATAATATTAGTTCTTAAAATAGTTTAGTATTCAGATAGTTGGGTACACACAAACACTATATATGAGCGGCCGACCTATATCATTTATCTTACAAGGACTATTACTAGACAAATATGGCACTGGTCGAACACGAATATAAGATTTTGTTTCTTATGCTAGTGTAAGACTGCCAACTGCCAGCAGATAGTTTGCCAACATTCTGCTCTGATGACTTCTACAACGGTCCAGTTGTTAGTCTGAGCGTTCTTACCACTCTATTCTCGTCGTATAACCCATTATAAAATTGTTAATCTGAGCGTACTTATCGTAATTCGGGAGTCGGGGAAATTAATAATGCAATCGTCTAGTTGGCCAACTTTCTTCTGGTAACCAAAATATGTGGGATATGCCCGTGTGATGCCGTAATTATTAGATAATTGTTTTGTCACCAAACTGTGTAAGAGAATACAGTAATAACAGTAAACCCCCCCCCCCCCCCCCCCCCCCACCCCCCACCACACACACACAAACATATATGCCACGACACCACATAATTCCTGAGTTATATAGGGACTATGTTTTTATATGCAGTACTTAACTGTTTTTACAAACTCGTTGGAACTAATACTTTAATTTGTGATATCACACGGCAATACCCCACATACACATGCATGTACGTACGTACGTACATTGGAGATCGATTAAAGATTATCCGACTGGCTGCTTTTCATTCATTCATTTCAACTTACTTTCATGCTTATATCCAATTAAGGTTCAAACACGCTGTCCTGAACACACACCTCAGCTATCTGGGCTGTCTGTCCAGGATAGTGGGTTAGTTGTTACTGGTTAGTGAGAGAGAGAGGGGGGGGGGGGGGGGGTATAGTGGTCTTACACCTACCCACTGAGCCATTAAAACTCGCTCTGGGTGGGAGCAGGTACCGGGCTGTGAACCCAGTACCTACCAGCCTTATGTCTGATGGCTTAACCACGACGCCACCGAGGCCGGTACTGGCTGATCCAAGACCACAACATAAAGACCAAAGTCAAGCAAATTTATGATGTGGGGAATGAACTGGGTTGTTAATTACAACATGGTAGATATAAGAGTTATGCAACTGACAGAACCATACCTAGAAAAAGGTGGGGCGGGGAAGGCAGTATTTGTTTAAAAGTGTATTCTTTTTTGTAGCTGGAGAAGACTATAATTGTATTACCAGAGGTGGATCTAGGGGTCTGCCCCCATCCCCCACCCCTACATTTTGCGACAGGTATAATTTTATTATAGGCCTATATTAATTTTCTCTCTTTTTTTACAATCCCCTCCAAACCTCCCCCAAAGTTCCATTGGCATTCCGCCCCCCTTTAATGGATTTTCTGGATCCGCCACTGGTTGCTATGTCCTAAATCTTTCTTAAATGCCCCCAGTCGCGGATTCAGGGTTTTTTAATACAGGGGGCCCAAAACCCATTTCTTTTTTAAAAAAATAGAATTTAAAGGTCTTTGACAGGGAAACGGAATAATATGTATTCTGAAATATACATTGTTTTGCCAAAAATAGGGGCGGGGGACGGGCCCCTTGAGTACACGCCTGAATCCGCACCTGGCCTCTCACTGAGCAATAATTTTAGGCTAGGTACGTACGGCCCTGGCTGAATAATTTATAATTTATGCTACCTTGTGTGCAGTTGGGGCCGTACTTCGTAGAATCTGCGCACATTTCACAAATGGTACCATTGAATCCTGGCTGCAATATTAAAACATAATATTTATTTTACAAACATTTTAGCCTAGTTAGAACCGGGCAATAAATATATAAATACATCTTAGCTTTAAAAAATGATTTTTTTTTTTTTTTTTAGCCTAGTTAGAACCGGGGGATGGCGATAAGGGAGGCGTATGCTCTCCACTTTAGGCCCAAAAATGTTATATAACCCCCCCCCCCCCACTAAGGCGTATGCCCCCTCCCCCCACTTAAATATCAAGATGTAACTTAAAGGGACTGTCATGAGTTTGCTACCATTATAAGATGTTTACGACTAAAATAATTATGCTTTTAATCTTTGTCTTGTTTAAAATATCGGTGTCTCTATATTCAGTGTGTTTTTATTCGTCCTAATGTTTATAGCAGCTTAAACTTCTGTTTTTTAAACATTTTTATTTCCTAGATCTATATTTCGTACATACAAAAATATTGCCGTGAGATAAAATCAGATAATTTCGGGCAAAATGTGCTAATCTGAGACCTTTTTACCATGTATTTCCATAATTCTACACTCACAATTTGTTATAATACATGTAAATATGCGTAGTGATTCGTTTGCAACCATATATAAATGTTTGGTAGTAATGCTAATATTCTCGTTCCAGCATATGCACCACGACTGGCATATTAAAGGCTGTGATATGTACTACCCTGTCTGTGGGATGGTGCATATAAAAGAACCCTTGATGCTAATAGAAAAAAGTAGCCCATAAAGTGGAGACAGCGGGTTTCCTCTCTCAATATACAGGGGTATGTGTGGCCCTTAACCATATTTCTAATGTCATATAACCGTAAATAAAATGTGCTGAGTGCGTCATTAAATAAAACATTTCTTTCTTTAATGCTAATATGAATAAATGCTGTTATACAGATTCGGACATTTTCGTTTAATTCGGGCAAAATCAGCCTCCCCACACACCCCTACAAAAATGGGAGCCCGTACGCCTATGGAACGACCAGAACACACATTGAATATACAGACATTGATATTCTAAACAAGAAAATACATTGCATATTAGAAAGACTCTATTAGTTGTAAGCATGTTCCAATAGGAGAAAACGCAAGGCAGTCTCTAACATTTCCTTGTGAGTAACAGGAAGGAAAGATATTATATAAAACAGTATGCATGTAAACTACCACGGTTTCCTGTGGAATAATATGTATGGTTCCATGTGGTTGATTACGGATATGGTGAAGAGCTATGGCCGATACAGTCTCATCGCGTGCATTATAAATATAGTATCTGTGATAAGCTTGCAACAACCATACTCTTCACAGATGGTTAACGCAGACTAACATGAATTAGGATTATCAAATATTTAATCCTAGGACAAAGTCACGAAGATCACGTTATTCACATCATGTGGGCCCTATTATTTATCTGTTAATGTATTTAATGGCGTTAACATTGCCAACATGTTGATACGTTTTACAGTACAGAGTGTTAAGATGTCAGTGTGAAAGTATATAACTTTTATTGTGATTCATTTTTAATCTTAAGGCTTATATAGAGTGGATGAGGTGTGTGCGTGCGGTCCGGCTAAAAATGAAATGAAATGTTTTATTTAACGACGCACTCAACACATTTTATTTACCGGCTAAAAAAAAAAAAAAAAGAAAAAAAGAAGAAGAGATATACTAGTTACAATGACATCGTCTAGACTAATTGTTTGCGATTCGTACGTCTGCAAAACGCAAGCGGCCAGCCACAATGAAATAATCGTATATGGTATATATGCCCAAAACACAACAAGCCGTAGACGCCTCAGATGCAACAGTCGGACTGCACAAACGCGCCGCATCCAGTCTATATGAGCCTTTTTATCTTATTCCTTGTGCTTACGTCACAGTCGCAGAATCCGAGGCCATCGATCCCTTGGCTGCAAATCCCGTGATTACTACAAGACGTGTTAGCGCCACCTGGACAAACTGCAAGCATAATTGAAAAAAAAAAAGTGAATTTGATTTTAAATAACAACTTATGCTGTACGTCATGAGGGAATACAATGCACAGCACTGTTTTTTTTATTATGGTAACGGTTCTAATTAATTAAACAATTAAAAAGTGAGATGTCTTAGGTAACAGACCCAAACACTGCACAAGAAATATACGTATCTCTGCACAAGAGAGATGTCTTAAACACCTTTTGACTGCTTTGTGCAGAGATACGAATTTTGAATATGGGAACCGATTAGGTAAACAATATAAAAGATATTATGTTTTAAGTAACAAACCCAGACACTACACAAGATATATGTCTTAAACACCTTTTGACTCTGCTTTGTGCATAGATATGAATTTTGATTATGGGAATTGATTAGGTAAACAATACAAAGATATGTTGTAGGTAACAGACCCAGACACTGCGGACCCCAGTATCCCTCACAGCAGCGCTTGTTGACAGCCTCGCGGTAACACTGGTGACGGCATCCGGACATCTTGATCTTGAACTGTGATTCTGAAGGGATACCAATAAACGTACAGTCCGCCAGACCGCTCCCCGACGTCAGCTTCTTGCTTCCTCTTGGACAATCGACGTTCTCGATGAGGACGCAGTCCGAACACTTTGTGTAGAACTTGTAGCTCACTCTCCTGGAGCAGAAATTGTCTGCAGACAGTCTCGGCAACGTGCAGACGCTGAATAGTGTAAACATAGCCATGGAAAGGCTGTCACTTGGCTTCATTTTTAAAAAGACGATGTGGAGCAAGAATTGAACTCAGTGAAAGATGTTTCAAGGAGCACGTATAGGGTCTTTTCAAGATCACAAGATATGTTATATCCAAGACCAATGAAACTGAATTAAATAAAAAATGTCTTGAGAATTCTTTATCGGGTCTTTTCAAGACCAAATTACTAGAATGAGAAAAGTGTTCAAGATCCTTTATCAATTCTTTTCAAGACCACAAAAACCCCATTATATCCAAATCTTGTTTAACAAATAGATATACACATTCACTGAAAAATACCCTTTAAAGATCCTCTAGAGCTTTTAAAATAAGAATATTTTTATGCAATACTGTATAACTAATAAATATATTTGTGGGGGGGTTTCTTCACCAAAAACACCACAATTATCTCAGCAGACACATTTTAAAAAGAGTATTTAGCTTTCGTTTTAAAAGCAAATTACTATGTAATATCCAGTCCTGTATAACGAATAAATATTATAAACTGTCAATAGCCACATAACATCAAGGATTACATCAAACGTCCTAAAGACATAAATATGTATTATACGCAGTTCTGTATAATTATGTCAAGCTCACAGAACAACACAAAAGCACAGTGCAACATTTAGATGTATTCAAGATTAAATTAACTTTTACAGCGATCAAAACGGCATATAAGCCTATTTGATTCAGTAAAGAGAACTGGTACAAGTTCAAAGAAAAGACACGTTTTTCAAAGATTCGTTAATATCCCTACTGAATCGCGTTACTGAAAATGAGGAACGTTCAATGAAAACACATTGTGTACAGTGCCGTCAAAAAGTACTTTAAAATCCGTTAATCACTGGTTTCTGAGATATGTTGATCCTTCTTTTAAGAAAACAATACAGATGTTCATACCAGTACAACTAATTAGTATCAATATGCCCACTGAACACACATTTAGCACGATTCAAACAGTAGTTTTAATCCGATAGGTATCAGAATTAAGATCACTTAGCCCTCTTTTCTTGAAGACCTCAATGC
Source organism: Gigantopelta aegis (assembly GCF_016097555.1). Taxonomy (NCBI): domain Eukaryota; kingdom Metazoa; phylum Mollusca; class Gastropoda; order Neomphalida; family Peltospiridae; genus Gigantopelta; species Gigantopelta aegis. Next base: position 76,859,255 of record NC_054701.1, read on the forward strand.
ACATATCCAATCCATGAAAGTGTATACCAAGACATTAAAAGAGTTTTGACACAAAATCCTATTGATATACCAATATGCACAAACATTTACATCGAACGAGCTGTTGAAGCCTACAAGAATTGACTATATAAGAAGTACTAATGACACTTTATAATTGTGGATTGTTAACAGATTTCATCAGAGCTATGCGTATGACAGATACGATCAGCTGGCAAGATTAATTGGTCGTATCAAAACACACGAGTTCATTAACTTGCGGTATATGTATGACAGGAAACACAATTACTCCGGAATGAATTTGTTTTTAAGAAAATGGAGGTCGTACACCCCACCTCTCCTTCTCCACATGTCTGAAGATTATGCATTGGCTCATCGTGAGGTCGAATTAATATATAATTACCTCCGCCCCACTCCAACCCAGTTGCTTGTATCTTGACGACTATCGAAATTGTTTACTAGTATTGCTGGTAACAATTAATGAACATGGGCTGGATGGAACTAGAAATGTCATTTGAGCCATGTCTCAAGCCCAAAGACAGTTTAAGATACTGACTTCCCCCACGCCTACGTTTTTTTAATCGCGACTTGTTGTATCGGACAAATACACGATATACCCAACGTCTTATATCAATACATTTGATTATGTGCTACGTAAGAAGTTCGCAGTTTTCAAAACAAAAGGCAGAAATGAATCCAGGGCGGTGGTACTGGGGGTGTTTAGTGTATATATGCATCCCCAAACTTTGAAGTGTCCCGAAATTCCAGATTTCTGGGTCAAGGGTGTGGATGAGTGGGTAATATCTTCGTCGGCTAGATATGTACATGAGTGTATGCCTACATTTATGTACATGGGTGTATGCCTACATTTATGTACATGAGTGTATGCCTACATTTATGTACATGAGTGTATGCCTATATTTATGTACATGAGTGTAGACCTACATTTATGTACATGAGTGTAGGCCTACATTTATGTACATGAGTGAATGCCTACATTTATGTACATGAGTGTAGGCCTACATTTATGTACATGAGTGTAGGCCTACATTTAGGTACATGAGTGTAGGCCTACATTTATGTACATGAGTGTAGGCCTACATTTATGTACATGAGTGAAGGCCTACATTTATGTACATGAGTGTATGCCTATATTTATGTACATGAGTGTAGACCTACATTTATGTACATGAGTGTAGGCCTACATTTATGTACATGAGTGTAGGCCTACATTTATGTACATGGGTGTATGCCTACATTTATGTACATGAGTGTAGGCCTACATTTATGTACATGAGTGAAGGCCTACATTTATGTACATGAGTGAAGGCCTACATTTCCATATTGTACGTGTCTTTTTAGTTTCATTTTCTTTCTTTGAAAGTCTTGTATCCACCTCCTGAAGGTTTTCTTTCCTTTCTTTCTTTCTTCTTTCTTTCCTTCTTCCTTTCTTTCTTCTTTCTTTCCTTCTTCCTTTCCTTTCTTCCTTTCTTTCTTTCTTTCTTTCTTTTTTTCTTTTTAACTTAAAGTTGAATTATCTCTCTATGACAAGCCTGCACCCACCTCCTAGAGGGTTTTTTTCTTCGTCTTTTCTTCTTCTTCTTCTTAACATAAAGTTAAATTAACTCTCTATGAAAAGCATTCACCCACCTTCTGATATTATTTTCTTTTTCTTTCTTTCTTTTAAACTTAATGAATTTATGATGATAAAATAGTGATTGTGGAGTCATTATAACTGTTTCTATTATTTATTGTTTTGAGACACGCCCTGAGGAGAGTCAAGTAGGCGGGAATTAAGTCGGTTGCCAGACTTCCATGCGACTTGAGACGATGCGGAAGGAACAACTTAGTGGGAGAATATAGTCAAACAGAATTACACTGGCCTAACGTAGTTACATTATATTACACAACACTTCGACCAGCGTGCGCATACATGCAGAGTATGTACACTATATCAGTGAAAAACATTGACGCTTTTTTAGTATAAACAGAACCCCCCCCCCCCCCCCCCCCCCCCCCCCCAAAAAACCCAAAAAAACAATTTACATTATATTACCTAATAATTCGACATGTATGCTTATGTATTATATGAACAACTATCGGTGGAAAAACTGAGATATTAACGCTTTTTTCTATAAAAAATTACACTAAATATATATATATTACCTAACAAATGGACCAGTTTGCTTAATGTAGTGTAATACGAACATTATACTGGTGAAAAACATTGATACTTATTTATTTATTTTATTTTATGTATTTAATGTATTTGTCCTTTTTCTAAATTCTTCCTTTTAACCTTGACTGTTGCATAGAATTACAGTAACTGCCCATAAAAGCTACATGAATCATCATTGCTGAATATTAAAATGAGCTAGGCCTATATATATAATGTATTTACATTGGGATTAATGTTCACCACCTCCTCTTGAACTCCGAAGCGCCACGAAAATCCCATGTTTAACGAAACGCATTTAATAAATTTATGTTTTTGGGGCAAGATGTATTTAGCGTGTATTTAGGGTTCGCTTGTTGCGCGGTCGGTCTAAGAGCCCATTATTGGGATATTTCTCGTTCCAGTCAATGCATCACGACTGGTATATAAAAGGCCGTGGTATGTGTTATCCTGTTTATGGGATCATGCATATAAATGATCCCTTGCTACTAATGAAAACTTTGTGCGGGTTTCCTCTCTAAGACTATGTCAAAATTACCAAATGTTTGACACACATTAGCCGATGATTCATAAATTAATGTTCTCTAGTGGAGTCGTTAAATAAAACAAACTTCTTTTTTAATTTTTTTATAAATTCATGTTTTTCTCGGTGGTGAGGGTATAATATCGTGATCGGCTAGGTAATATCTGTTGTATGTGTAATGTATGTTAGTGTACTTTGGATCGAATCCTTTTGGTGGATCTCTTCTATGTTTTCTCCGGTCCTAACCAGTGCTTCCAAATATCGTAGTATGTGCTGTTCTGTCTGTGATAAAGTGCATACGAAAGATTTCTTACTGCTAATGCAAAATATAACGGGTTTCCTCTGACTACATGTCACCATTGACATCCAATAGTCAGTGATTAATAAATGAATGAATGTGTTCTAGTGGTTTTATTGAATAAAACAAACTCTACATGTATATTAATTTTTGAAACTCTGTTCGTTGTCCCTTAAGATGAATCCCTCTCTGTTAAGTGTGCATACTAGTTGTCTTTTAATAAGTTATAACCTATATACACAATCATGAATACGCGTACGAGACTGCTCCCCTCTCCCCCACCCCCGCCCCCTGGTGCTGGAGAAAATCCTTAAATTCATGCAAAAACGATAGAGATATTCGGGCAAAATTAGCTTCCCTGAAAAACCATGTATTCCTATCATTCTAACAACAATATTAGTTGTAATCCATTGTAAAAATGCGTAATATAACTGTTTGGCAGTAAATAAATGTTGTTATCCTGATTCGGGCATTTTCATTTAATTCGGGCAAAAATTAGCCTGCCCACTTACAAAAACCCCCCAAACAAATGGGAGCCCGTACGCCTATGCAATCATGTCATATAACACATAACAGTAGACTGCTTCATGGGAATTTAAAATGAAGCAGTCATTTGACTCCCCCGAATTGACATCGATTGTAAAGCTGGAGTTGAATGACCTCTTGTCCCAGTACCGCCCCCAACTCAAGAGTTCTCAGCCGCTAGTTTTTCACATGGTTGATGGGAAGAATTAAATTTAAATGTGTAAGCCACTTACATTTGAACAATGCAGAAATGTTTTATTTAACAACGCACTCAACACATTTTATTTTCGGTTATATTGCGTCAGACATATGGTTAAAGACCATACAGATATTGAGAGAGGAAACCCGCTGTCGCCACTTCATGGGCTACTCTTTTCGATTAGCAGCAAGGAATATTTTATATGTACTGGCGTAGGAAGCGGGGGAGAGGGCATGTGCACTCCACTTTTCAGATATTTTGCTTTCTAATAGTGTAATTGTGTGTAAATATAAAAGTGTGCACCCCACTTTTTGGCACCTTCCTACGCCACTGATATGCACCATCCTACAGACAGGGTAGTACATACCACGGTCTTTCATATACCAGTCGTGGTGCATTGGCTGGAACGAGAAATAGCCCAATGGGCCCACCGACGGGAATCGATCCCACACCGACCGCGCATCGAGCTAGCGTCTTACCACTGGGCTACGTCTCGCCCCTGCATTTGAACAATGCTACACGTCTAGTATATCGTGGTATAAACCGGTCTCCCCCTGTTTCTCCCTCTCCCCATTTACCACCTTAAACTCCATCAGCAGTCTTCACTGCTTGAAACGTAAATGAATGTAAGCACTAACGTAAATAATTAATTCCAATCTACGTACATTGTATAACACACATTTTAAGTATAAAAGTAATAGTTGGCACCGGTAGAACAACCAAAAAAAAGAGAGAGAAAAACAGTCTTATTTCAGTCACTGGTATGGTAGAGCAGACAATTCAAAATGCTATAATCTGTAGAAACTATACCTCAGAGAACTTTTTTTTTTTTCTCCAATTTCATTCCACTGCTATATTAAAGGCTGTGGTATCTGCTGCCCTGCTCGCTGAAAATTGCATATTAAAGCCATTTTTCGTCACCACGCGCTACCTTTATTTCCAGCAGGCCACACCCGAGGACGAAATATATATATATATATATATATATATATATATATATATATATATATATATATATATATATATATAAACACACAATCTGCATTGTGCCCCCTCCGCCTCCTCTTATATAGGCATGCATTGTGATTATTACACTGTCGCACTAGTGTATGCTTTTTCAAAGGATCTTTCACAAATGCTGAGCTATCAGTCACGTAGTTCCAACCAATGAGGGACTAAAAACTGTGTAGTCTTCAAGTCTCCCTGGCCAATAGGAATATTCCTTAACTTCTACCCTAGATTAAAGGCTACGCCACTGCCTACAATAACTCTGGTTTTCCCCATGACTGGTATATCAAAGGCCGTGGTATGTGCTGTTCTGTCGGTGTCTATGGGAAAGTGCATATAAAAAGTGACTACTAATGGAAAACAAAAGGTTTAAGGTGGTGGGTTTCTTCAAAGATTACGTTAAAATTATAAAACAAATTTTAATTTTAGACACACATATATAATCTACAGAGGCTGTAGAGGAACGAGCATATTTAATATCTAGTTAAAAACGAAAAAAACACAAAAAACGAACTATATGATTTCAAGATTTGTTAACTTTCATGAAATGGTAAATTATAAAGGTACGAACAGTCTAATGTTAAGCCGATAAACATACCTCAACTGACTATAGATTTAACAAATAAATGCAACATTTAGATACATACATGTATATTATACAAATCTATCATCAGTCATAATTACTACACATTGTTTGTTAATGCAGTGTTTTTTTAGTGTTTATCGTACACTTCGTAACTGAATTTGATGGATCCTTCTTCTTGCTCTGTGTCTGGCAGCCACTTTGGGTTATCAGTCTTTCTGAAAGATTCGGCGCTTATGTCCGGCATAAAGGTATCGCAATGAAAATCTGCCAACACCCGGGTCAAATAAACCCTGCAGCTAGGCCACGCCATTGCTTCTCTATAGACGGAATATCCACCGATCACAAAAATGGATTCCACGCGATCGGAGAGCTCTCCATTGTTTACCAAATCCATCGCCTCTTGGAAACTTCTCACCAAGTGCACGCCGATCGGGGATTCCTTCATTGAGTTACTCAAAACAATGTTAAATCGGTTCGGTAAAGGTCGGAACTTTTCCGGAATTGAGTGCCACGTTTTTCGGCCCATGATGACAGCATTTTGCTTGTTGTCGTTCGTAGATGATGTAATTCTTCTAAACATCGCCATGTCCTTTTTCAGACGCCAAGGAATGCGCCCATCTATGCCTATTCCTTGGTTATTGCAAGCAGCAACGACGATGTTTACACGTTTTGCCGCCATAATTTTAACTACGATTCACTGAATGATTCAGTTACTTCCCTTATTTTTGTTCGACTTCGGTGACTTATACCGTGTAGAGTTTTTACACCGTGTACACAGCTCTCGCTCTCTCTCTCTCTCTCTCTCTCTCTCTCTCTCTCTCTCTCTCTCTCTCTCTCTCTCTCTCTCTCTCTCTCTCTCTCTCTCTCTATCTCTGCGTGCGCATTTAGTTGTCTATGAATAAATTTCAAGATTATTTTTATAATAAAAGATTGTCCAAATATATGCAGTGGCGGATCCACAAAATCCATTTAGGGGGCCCCAATGACATGAGAGGCGCAATGCCGAGGGAACTCTGGGGGAGGTTTGTAGGGGGTTCGTAAAAAAAATGTAAAAATTAATATATGATAAAATTATAACTGTCGCAAAATTTAGGGTGGCCCGGGCCCCTGCCCCACCTAGATCCGCTTCTGATATGTAACTTTAATAATAATTAAAAAACCCAAAACAATTAAGATATCACTCAAAGTTTCACAGGGCCGCATAGTGTATCGAGACTCCTGAATTAATTAAAGGGACTGTCCTGAGTTTATTTACTACCATTGTAAGAGGGGCGGGACGTAGCCCAGTGGTAAAGCGCTCGCTTGATGCGCTGTCGGTGTGGAATCGATCCCTGTCGGAGGGCCCACTGGGCTATTTTTCGTTCCAGCCAGTGCACCACGACTAGTATATCAAAGGCTGTGGTATGTGCTATCCTGTCTGTTGGATGGTGCATGTAAAAGATCCCTTGCTGCTAATCGGAAAGGGTAGCCCATGAAGTGGCGACAGCGGGTTTCCTTTCTCAATATTTGGTCCTTAATCATATGTCCGACGCCACATAATCGTAAATAAAATGTGTTGAGTGCGTCGTTAAATAAAACATTTCCTTCCCATTGTAAGATACGAAAGGAAAATATAAAATACAGTGGTGGGGGGAGGGCATGCCACCTCCACACCCTTTGGCTACACGCCTGATAAAAAAAAAATATATATGCTAGATAAAATTTATATTGTAGGCTGTAGACAAATAATGAAACACGAATGACCCAGACTACAACTGATAACATTCCAGCGTTGCGACTTTGAGATACAACATGGTTTAGTACTGCGGCGAAACCTGACTGACAGGCTATAGAGACACGGGTTACATTAAGTTTACTACGACAATATGGCGTCCAGCTCTTGGCTTTTACCTTTCACCGTCTTTCTGGGATTCTGTTTATCAGGTAAAGTAGTATTGTTACATGAAAACCCATATACACGTATCTAATAGTCCTTGTTAGAACGACAGTAAACACAAGAATTCGTATAAACATTGACCAGAAGAAGAGATAAAAGGCTACTTCATTCAACTAAAACCACCTGGTCAGGTAGGTTTTACCTGGCAGTATAATTTTGATATCTCTGAGTCACTGTTTTGTTGTTGTTTATTTTATTTTTTTCGCGTACTAATTCGACTCAATATTCTGTGTCTATTTATGATAGTGGAATTGGAGGGTGTGGACTTCTTCCCACCTTCTGTGCTATAAAAAGTTAAAGTTTGTTTTGTTTAACGACACCACTAGAGCACATTGATCTGTTAATCATGGGCTATTAGATATCAAATATTTGGTAATCTTTTACATATATAGTCGTAGATAAAGACATTTTTCTATTAGTAGCAAGCAAGGGATCTTTTATATGCGCCATCCCAAAGACAGGATAGCACATACCACGGTCTTTCATATACCAGTCATAGTGCATTGGCCAGAACGAGAAATAGCTCAATGGGCCACCGATCGATCTTGGATCGACCGCGCATCATGCTAGCGATTTATATTACGATTAATATTGATCTACGATCCGCCCCTTCTTTGTTATAAAGCAAAAGAGATTCCAGTATCTTTCCCTACGAATCTTGTGAAATTCGTAGCCTTCAGTCTTTCGATCAAAACCTTGTCGCAGTCTCCCCAGTATTAAAACCCCGCGTATGGGCTATTTCGCTTTCCAGCCAGTAGACCACGACTGGTATGTCAAAGGCTGTGGTATGTGCTATGCTGTCTGTGGGATAGATCCCTTACTACTAATGAAAAAATGTAGCGGGTTTCCTCTCTAAGACTATATGTCAAAATTACCAAATGTTTGAAATCCAATAACCGATGATTAGTAAGTCAATGTGCTCTAGTGGTGTCGTTAAACAAAACAAACTTTAACTCTATCTACTAGTGGGTGAATAATAGTATATCCTCATTTCATGCATTGTCGACGTTACATATATACTAGTACTTTATCAAGATAATGCGCACGAGGTTTGACATCCAAAAGTCGATGATAAAAATCAATGTGCTCTGGAGGTATCTTTAAACAAACTTTTTTTTTTTTCTTTTCTCGCGCAGGTCTTGAAGCTATACTGTGTCGACGCACCAGAACCTTCAACGGCCTGTTTGAAAACTCCATCGAATACCGCTACTGTCCTTATTCCTGCTGCGGCCATTACTACCACCAACACTGCTGTGGAACACGGTCAGTAGTGCAGGCAGGGGGGCCACGCTCCCCCCAATCAAACTTTTTTTTCTTTCTTTTTTTTAAACTGTATTAAATTTTATAAAATCATACATGCATGCATACTTGTATATGAATTTTTTTTTGGAGTGGGGGTGGTGGGTAAAAAGTTGAAAAAAGTAATAAAATCGGGGATTTGGGGGAATATTTTAAATTATGCTTATATTCCTTTTTCGTTTTTGCATATATTCCTTTTTCGTTTTTGTTTTATTTAAATGATCAAATAAAGACTATTTTTAATTGTTTTGTATTTCAAAATAAAGAAATTATTTAGTTATTTCCATAACTAGCAGGTGCAAATCCAGGGGTGTCAAACTGAGGTGGTGGGTTGGGCGCAGAGCATGGCTAGAGGTGTTTGAATAGGTTTTTATTACTTTTTACTAGTGCGAAACAAAGGGGGAGGGGCATGTCTCTTGACACCCCATCCCCCGGATCCGCACCTGAATAGAAAACCTTCCGCCCAAATAAGGTACAGTGGTGAACAATGCACGACATTATTCACGTACATGACATAACTGCATGTTAATTAACTGGGCTATCTGCAGCTATTGTATAACAAGGCATACTATTAACCCCATGTTAACCAATGTCAGATATATATTGCTTTTGCATTTTACAACATTAAAATAGCAATTGGGCCTTTATAAGAAAACTCTAGCACTGATATTGCCCATGCATGTTAGAACATTCACAACCATCAATTGGATCTTTCCGAGGAAACCATAACACTAATATTGTTTTTACCTTTTGGGACATTCATAATTTTCAAATTGATCTATTCCCAGTCTGGAGTTCGTCGCGGTAAAACGTGTTTGTGCACACTGCACGTGCTTTCGCGGCTCGAGTTGGGGATCCTTCACTTTTGTTGTTTTTGTCAACGAAGTAAAGTTTTCTACTGGGATGTATGCGGCCATTTGAACTGACTGAACGCTGGAACGCTTCGACAGTCTGCACCACCAGGTTGGATTCTTTTTTAGCGAGATTCCTTGCCTCCACGTCATTTCTCCGTCTGACTATGTTGACTTGTTTTTTTTCGTGACTCGTATGACGGCCATTCTGCAGAACGCCACGGTTGTTCGCGTTTAGTCTCTACATGTCCGAGCCTGTCCTAGCAGCACTGGAAGATTGACCGCCCCACTCTAAGAAGAAATAGGAAGCGGGGTCGGTCCCTACTACTCTTTTCTAGACTTTACTTTGTTTTATTGTGATACCATCTCGTATCCTCCGGAGTCGGGCCCGTCCGCACCACTATACCAACCCATGACGACTGGAATATACCCTAGTCTGATTCTCTCTCTCGTTCAGACTGTCAATCTAGGGGTTTTCTTGACGGGATGCAACCCATCTCGTCCCTACAAGCTGTGCACCATAACGGCCTTAACGAGGCCACTCACGTGGACATATAGATCGGAATTTAAACGTTTAGACCTTCGTTCAAAAATTGATGTCGAAATTACTTTCTTTTTTTAATATTATTAAATAGTCCGATCCTCTCTTCTTTCTCTTATTTATTTTTGGACTGTCCTTCTAAAATGCTCCAAATTATATAAATATTCGACCGAGCAGTCAATTCTTTTTAATTTTGGCTTGGAACTTGTTTTTTTTTTGTTTTTTTAAATTCTGCCCATTTTCAACTCTACCCCCACCCCCCCTCCTCCATCCCGAGTCAGGCAACCGATCATATCTAATTTCTTTTTGACCATCCAATCTAATCTAGCGACCAAATTTAATGAGTAGAATTTTCTTTATTAATTATATTAATTAGAGATACGCATCAAAATTTTAAAGGCCCACTATTTAATTTTTGGATGTAAATTTCAAAATTGTCCTCTTAATTGTTTTCTGTCTCGGGACAAGCCCCTGGCTATCCAGTGACAGGCCCCGGGACGGACATGCTCGAAACTCTAGTGGTATATGAGCATGTAAAAATTATTCGCACTCACACTCAAATTGATCTATCTAACGAAACCATAAAACTAATATTGCATGTTTTCAAACCCCAATCCTTAAAATCAATATTTTAAACATCATCGTTAAGAGATTTACTGTATGAATGTATCTGAACAGTTAGAAATATACGCATACGGACATTACTGTTCTTAATACACTCTACCTCACACATTGCTATGAACTATCTGTATTTTTAAAGTTAACCGTCATCACACAAAAGGTTCGGACATAGATGCTGATACTGTAGAATCACTTGTATTCGTTGTGGTCAAATTCTCGTGTAATTCGTGGACTAATGCAGTCAACTAGTAAAATGAAGCTATGCTGCTACCTTTTTGATCCACGAATTTAAATATCCTACGGAATGTGTATTTTAGGACAACGACGAACATGTAAGCCCACGGAAAAAAAGAGTTCACATTATATTTGGCCCTGTAGCTACTGATCAAGTATTAACCAATAGACCAGAGAAATGAAAGCTCATACGCTAACATCTCAAGCACTCCAACGTTCAATATTTTTGCAATTAATCACTTTCATAAGACAAAAATATAGAAACCTTTACCAAAGACTGATTAAAATAAAAACTCGGAATGACAATAATGTATGTTCTTATTTCTGTGATCCAAGGTAACGATTTCTTAAGTTACTTAAAATTATTTAAATTTTTATATTTTGATGAATGGTTACAGTACTTAAGTTGTTTACAACCTTGGGCAGTGGGTGATGATTACCGGGACCAGTATTTGTACTCATATTGGTACATGTTGCTGTTTTAACAGTCGTCGGTGTACTATCTATAATGTAGATGATCATCAGTTTGCCACATGGAATACTTCACGAATGTGTATATGATAATTGTATAGTTAAAAGGCCTAAAGCAATTCAGTCAGTTACAATCAGGTACACTCCTTGAACTTAATGAAACATATTGCACAGACGTCTTACGTCATACAACGCTGGCCAGGTGAATATTATGCTGATCACAAAGAATGAATTGCTACCCATATCAATACCCGTTGTTGAAACAAAAACAAGATCCAAAGGTTACTCTGAAATTAATTGGCAAGTCAGTCTTGATTGTTGACTGGCAGGTATTGGATCAAACTCCGAAACCCGAAGGGTACAAAATGTTTGCGCTACAAGTCTTTGTTAACCAAACTATATAAAATAATTAAGTGCACAAATTAGTGATATACAAACCTGTAAGAAGGATACCAATGCCTCATAATTAGTTAACAGAAAGCAATGTTAACTTAGCTAATTTCCTCTAAATTTGGTGGGGGTTTGAGGAGGAAGATGCAGTGTAGAGTTGTAACATTGGGCTGAATGTTGGACAACCTACACGAGGAATCTGATGCCAGACTAGAAGTTCATGCAATTCACTGATCAAATCTATCTGACTAAATATTGTTGTACACTGATGTTCTGTTAGCTTTTGCTTTTTTCCCCACAAGTCAAATATCCATGAAACAATTGGATAATTTCTGAAAAACAATTCCTATAAACTTAATACTGGAAACATACCTCTTAGTATTGGGATGATGAGTTTGTTTGCTTTTCATACTCTGAGATGCAGTGATACTAGTTCATATGTTGTTGTTTTTGTTTGGGTTTTTTTGTGTGTTTTTTTCTGTTTGTTTGTTTGCTCTAGTTCGGAAACTGAAAGGTCCAAAATGTAATATTCGCAGATGAGTGTACATGCTTCATGTTATTAAAATACAAGTTGATGGATGGAAGCTTACCTGTATATACAAATAATTAGGATTTAGTGACACAGTTTTGGCCGTTTCTCTTACCAGCCAGTGCACCACAACTGGTATACCAAAGGCCGTGGTTTGTAGTATCATGTCTGTGGGATGGTGCTTGTAAAAGATCCGTTGCTACTAATGGAAACAATATAGCGGGTTTCCTCTCTAAGACTATATGTGAAAATTAACAAATATTTGACACCCAATTGCCGATAATTAATAAATCAATGTGCTCTAATGGTGTTGTTAAACAAAACCAACTTTAACTGATGGTTTTTTTTTATATATATATATATTTTATTATTTGCATTTATGGCAACAAATAATGCCCTTCATAAGACATGGATGTCAAATTTTAATAATTTGTATGACAAATGGTCGCCATTTTGTTTTCCGCCATCTTGTTTTTCATCATTTGACCATAAGAGTAAATTTTAAGATTCTCAACATAGCTTTTTTTTTATAAAATAAATGTATACACATGCTTATGTGGCAATATCAAGTTTTATCTGTATATAATGGTATTTTATAATATTTGTAATGTTTCCTGTAACTAATTAAATTATTGTTATTTACAGGTAATCATTGTATGTTATGTTTTTAATGTTTACTATACCTAATTAAACCAATGTCTCTTTTAGGTAATTCTGAAAATGATAGTGCTCCTTTAATTTAAACATTTACTTTTAATACAGCTTCTTTATTCCGGATGCTCTATTTCAGTCAGCTTGTTAACTGGTGATATGTTGATTAAAAACACAAGCATGAATCTTGCACAAGCACCTAACAATAGCATTTGCATTTTTGCGCTGCGTCTGTCCTTTTTTTCTAAACTTTGAAGCTTGGGTCTACTATAAGCTGGTATTCTGTCTTAGTGTTTCTGTTCAGCTTCTAGTTACATGTATATAATCTTCAGCATAAATACTGAGAGCTCTTGTTCTCAGTGTGGTCACTATTGCTGTGATGTCGTATTCTTAGATGATTTCTAAGGTTAGTTATTTGTATTGGTTATTTGTAGTATTCATGTTTCTTATCTAGTGTATTTGTTTACAGGCAGGTACTAAATGTAAATTAATGTTTGTGGATTAACTCGGTACATTATAATATAATGCATTAATACGTAAAATAACTCTTCTGCAACTATATTTATCTAAAGTAATTAAATTACAGATGAAGTATATTAAATTAAGTTCTAATGTCTAAATGGTAATGCAGTTAATATTATGATTTCTTATCACTAAATACTAATGGGTTTTAACGTTAAATTCATTATGGTGTGATAGTTAACTGAGAGTAAGGTGTTTGCACAGTTTGTATTATCTCAGAAGAGATAGTTTATTTTATGCTATGATTATTATTGCTATTAATATAATTATGGACTTTGGATTATAGTGTTTATACGATACTTAGTGCGTTTTATTATTTTATTTAAATCGCCAGGTGTTACAACCTTAGTTACACACACTTGGTATGTACATGACTGTGTTGTTGTTATATGTGCATATTTTTATGACGTTGTAATGTATATGAATGTGTTATTAGGAAAGTATGGATTGTATTAAGGAATAACAGATGGTGTTATGTCATGTATATTGTGAATTTATTGTTTGATAGGAACCATGTATTAGTGATATGTGATTCGATACATATGTTTAATTATTTATGACAGTCTAGGAAATGCCATGTGTCATATGTATTTCTTATCGTAATGTCATGTATTCTGTTCTTGTTGTATTTTAATTTATTGTTTTGATTGTTTCAGGGTTTTAAAAATACATTATGTGTGATGTTGAACACAATGCCATTGTCCTGTACCATGCAGCTGTTTGTCGTCTGTTTTGAAACAAATCTAATGCTGTTACACTAATGCCACAAAAATGCTATAAAGATTGCTGGAATACCAATTTTTAAAAATTATTATTAAACAATTCCCGCTATTTTTTTTTTCTGCCATTTTGAACCATAAAATATAATTACTCATTTGACCAAAATATTTTGGGGGAATTCAACATCTTCAAATTATATTTAAAATATATGTTGGACCAAATCCTAAATTGGACCTGACTTAGAGACTTGTTTACTTTATTAAAAAATTGTAATTTGTGTGTTAAATAAGCATTTCATAATTCTAAATTTTACTTATTTAACACCAGAAAGCAACATTTTATGTTTGTTTCTATGTCCTTTAATGAGAAACATCCAACATAGAAGGAATATAATCATAATATAAATTTATAAAAATATTCCAAAAATAACATTTTATTTTATTTTTTGTTTAACTTTTTACCTCCAAAATCATATTTAGCACGCAGTTTCGAGAGCGGATTTTTAATATGTTATACTAGATACATATATGAAATCAAAAAACTAAATAAAAACAATTTCTGTTATACTTTGTTTTGAGTTTACGTAATTTTTGGGTTAAATTGACTGGACTATTACGCTGTACAAATAACAGATATACTACACATATATTTTACGAGTTAAAATGATCATATTGTAAATTATATACTAAAAGGCAAAGGTTATTGTGACATGGATTGTTTGGAGGAATAAATTTGTGAATGGATTTATGGATGTAAACCAGAGAAAATGTCCATGAAACAGCTCGAAGAAATGCAACCAAGCAGTTATTGCAGGGATTGCATGCTTTGTGCAAGAAACATGGAATATTCGGGAGAAATCCTGTCCAGTGTTCACCATAAAAGGCAAGACATTCAGTCGCAAATCATTGCCACTCAGTTCAGCCTTCGGAAGTCCAGAAGTAAGAAAAACACCATTAGTGAACTGTTTGATGCAATTTCGCCATGCCACCCCTCATTGAAAATGACAGATGGCGAGTCATAGGGATGCTTGAATCTGGGACCTCACAGCGTGACGTCGCACGTCAATTCAACGTCTACAGAAACACCATATGGCACTTATGGCAACGATATCAACAAAATAACCAGGTCAGGGACTGTCCCCGTAGCGGCCGAGCACCCGTGACCACCCCTCTGCGAAACAGGTCTGGAATGGCACTCCCATGAACGTTCACCAGCGTTTAGTGGCCTCAGTGAGACGACAGTGCCAGGCCTGTATAAATGCTAAAGGTGGACACACTCGCTACTGACTGTGTGAACTTCGCTCTGGACCCCTCTAGTGAAGTGGCTCATTTGCATATAGCAGGTGCGCCCTTTTCATGAACTATTGCTCGTTTTCATACCTTCGGACATTTCTCTTTCCATGTTATAACGTTTCATACACGGCAGTAAAAACTTATCATCAATTATCTTTGTCTTTTGTGTGACACAATAACTTTTGCCTTTTAGTATACTTCACATGACTTTGTGACTACAAATTACTGCCAGGTGTAATAACGTAGTCACCAGCAATTGATTTCGTATAGTCTGCGTTTTCTAATTTGTCATCTATAAAAGTCGAATTTGTAATATTTGTTGTGTCTGTTATTTGTACATGTATATTGTAACTGGCCATCATAATGTTAATGCATTTATCAAGTTTTAATTTTCATATGTAAAAAACAAAATCGTTTTCGTATGTAAAAAGTAAAATCGTTTTCATATGTAATAAGCAAAATCGTTTTTATATGTAATAAGCAAAATTGTGGTGAAGTATAATTTTGATAAATACTTTTTTTTTAATATATGCGAACGTGCGCGCGCACTCACTATCACACACACATGGACGGATCAAGGCTTTTGTAAAGGGACCCCCATTCCCCGCCTCCCCTCTGGATCTGCCAATGAACTTATTGGACGAAAACTCACCTACTTAAACACACATTAACCGTTCTGATTTTATTTCAGGGTTGGGCTGATCATTGGAGCTGTTGTTGGTACTGTTGTCCTCATAGTGGTCGTCATCACGGTGTTGTGCTGCTTCTGCTGTCGTCGCCGTCGTGCCAATGGAACGCTCATGACTAGCTCCGCACCGGGCACTGTCGTTTACCAAACATGTGCGTCTGTACACACACACACACACACACACACACACACACATATATATATATTTGCATATTTGTTATACGAAATTTTTGAAACGAGTTCGGGAATTATTTTATTCCCAGTGCGACAGCGAGGGGGTATAAAACAATTCCCAAACGAGATTCATAACTCGGCCATTTACCTTTCGACCGACCGTTCAAAATTGCGCCAAATTCCCTCAATCAAAATTGCGCACCCTTTTCTCTTTGGCATTTAACTGCTCCATTCAAATTCCCTAGCACCACCACCACCCCCACCCGCCTGCTACCGATTTGATCGGGCTGCTGGTGCTACCTTGCACCTGCCAGTGCAGGCGGTCCCTCCTCTCCCCTCCCTCCACCTTTCCTATCATGGACGGAGGCCGGTCTTGTGCCCACGACAGGCGTGCGCTGCAACAGCTTGTTCTGAATGTGCACGTAAAACCCTATGACATAACATTACATAAGATTCATAAATTTTGAATGGCACTCCTGCAAATGTTATAATTTATTTATTATTCATAAACCATGTTTTAGGACAAACGCGAACTGACCGTAATAACATCCAGCGATGTCAAATACAGTGACGTGGATTGATGTCAATTTCAGAAACGGCGACTGTCGCAAGTTTGCAGATGCCCCATGTTTAGCCCGAGTACGCGGACTGTCATCTTCATAAATCAAGGCTAATATTCGTCCCTGAATACGAGGAACGAATATTAGCCTTGATTTATGAAGATGTCTGACTGTAAGAGAGCTAGACGGACATTTGGAAAGTTATATGCTCTCATTACACCGTATAACCTTCCAAATGTCCGTCCAGCTCTCTTACGGTCAGAGTACTTGGGCTACCCCATGTTCAGCCAACAAACGTTTCGCTAACCAGGGGCGTAACTACGTGTACGCAATGTACTCATTTGAGTACAAAATGTTTCTGCTTATACACAATTTAGCTATTTGAGTACACTTTTTTTCAACAATCACACTAAATTCTCAACGTTACGTATTAACGCTCCACTTTAGGGGAATCCCCAACGTCATTCAAAGCTTGGGTTTCATGAAGATATGACAGTCGTCATACGAATTTGACCAATACAAGCGTTTGTAAGAAAATAAGTTTTACAGACTGGAATTACTAGTGACTGAATGGCACGATTTTGAGTGGTTTCGCCATTTTCTTGAGTACACATTTCAAAAGTCTATTTACGCCCCTGCTAACGTTCGCGAACTATTTGATTTGTTCCCAACGTGGTCATTTGGTTTACCGCGAAGCGCATAAACCAGTATAGCGACACGTGACGTCAGCAGTGTGCAATAACAGTTTCAAGGTATTGTTATGACCCAGGCAATACAGGTTATTACCGTTTAAATAAATTTCATGCGTTTTGATTGGTCAATAGCTAATGCTTACCACAAGTACACTGTGTCATTTGCTGGAAAATACAGGATTTGCTGGAAAATACAGAATTTGCCGGGGTGTACGAAATGTCACGTGATTTGCGTAGTTATTATGGTTAGTGTATTATTAAGTGGGAAAATACTATATTTATATGACCGTTTATTGTATAACATATGGGTAATTTATATACTTAACCAATTTTTTCTAATTTTTTTTAGCTATTTCGTGAATTACAAAATAAAATCGGACACTGGATTTAATCGAGGCATCATTTATCAGCATAAGTAACATGAAATTTTCAATACAAAATAAAATGTGATTGTCACGTCGTTAAATGGTGTTTGGGAGTCCATACACGAACAAATCAGAAAATTGTCAGTAACGTGTCTGAGCTAATAAGGAATTGACAGTGGTACAAGGTCGTCACATGCACTGAACATGACCGATGTGGTAGTAGTGGCGTCTTGGTGTGGGCAGGAATTCATGACATCGGATAAAATAACCTAATTTTCATCATTCATGGGAATCTGAATCCTCAGCATTACAGTGATGAAATCATCACACCAGTTGTCATTCCGTTCATGTAGCAGTATCCAGGCGTTTTGTTTCAACAGGACAATGCACGCCAGCATTCAGCCAGACCAATGACTAGACTTCTTCAGAGGAATAATGGAATAATACTGAGGCACTAAACTGGCGTGCAAGATCGCCTGACTTGTTCCTTATTGCACAGAAATGGATTTTGTTGGGTCGTAGTGTGCGAGAGAACCACACGCATATTCAGAACGTCCACAACATTAAACATGTTTTAACTCGAGAATGGATCTCTATCACTATTCCAGAGATCCACCGTCTCATCGGAAGCATGAACCGACGTTGTACCGCTGTCAACTTGCAATGTCCAAGGTGCTCAGACACATTCCTGAAATTTTTAGATTTTCATCTATGGACCCCAAGCACCATTTAACGACGTGGCAGTCACACGTTTCATTTTGTATTGAAAATGTCCTGTTAGTTATACTGACAAATGATGCCTCAGTTACATCCAGTGTCTGATTTTATTTTGTAAGTCACGAGTTTTCTTTTATTTAAGCACATTTACCAAATTGCCAAACGTGTGTGTGTATATGTATATACAGGACAACACTTACCACGGACTTCAAATATACCAGTCATGGTATTTACTGGCTGGAACAGAATTATTTCACTGCATGTGCTGTTCCTCTCCGTGATCAGGTCAGGTCAGGAGAGTGTTTAACGTGCACATTCAGAGCAAGCTGTTGTAGCGCACGCCTGTCCTGGACATATGTGCCGGCCTCGGCCTGCTACTCTGTCCAGGACAGGAAAGGATGGGGTGTCGCCGTGGCAACATATATTCTCGTGGGTTTTCCTCGACATCGATTAACACGTCACACATTCTCCCGTGTTAAAACAAGTTCTGTAAACACCTGTGATGTTTCCAAATATATACTTGTTCATCGTTTTGAAATGTCGCATGGTAAATTCTGTCTGTTTTATGCTTCCAATGGCCTGACCACCTTTGACTTTGTCTTTCTGAGATTTTGGCGGGGTTTCTTTTTTTTTTTTTTTTTTTTTTTTGGGGGGGGGGGGGGGGGGGGGGGTTGGTATGTTTTATGTTGCATTCATATGCGTCGTTGTGCCTTGAATAATTGTGATGGGGACGGAGGGAGGATCCAGCTCAGTCGGTAGAGCGTTCGCTTGAGGTGCTTGCATCATAGGATTCAATCACTGAGATGCTTGCATCATAGGATTCAAACACTGAGATGCTTGCATCATAGGATTCAATCACTGAGATGCTTGCATCATAGGATTCAATCACTGAGATGCTTGCATCATAGGATTCAATCACTGAGATGCTTGCATGATAGGATTCAATCACTGAGATGCTTGCATCATAGGATTCAATCACCTCAGTGAACCCATTGTCCCCCCATCCCAACCAGTGCACCACGACTGATATAACAAAGGCCGAGGTATGTGCTGCCCTTTGTGGGAACGTGCATATAAAAGATCCCTTGCTACTAATGGAAAAAATTTCCTCTCAAAGACTATGTCAGAATGACCAAATATTTGACATCCAATAGCCTATGATTACTAAATCCATAACTGACTCTTTGACAGGTATTTGCGCTGTTTTATAAAGTTTGTATACAATTGTTGATTGCCATAGCCTATGTATTTCTGATGCCGAATCATTCATTCATTGCATTTTGGAGTCTGGAACACACACACACACACACTCTCTCTCTCTCTCTGTTATTTTATAGTCAGGAAGGAAGGAAACGACGCACTCAAAACATTTTATTTACGGTTATATGGCATTGGACATATGGTTAAGGACCACACAGATATTGAGAGAGGAAACCCGCTGTCACCACTTCATGTGCTACTCTTTTCGATTAACAGCAAGGGATCTTTTATTTGCACCATCCCACAAACAGGATAACACATACCACGGCATTTGATATACCAGTCGTGATGCACTGGCTAGAGCGAGAAATAGCCCAATGGGCCTACTGGCGGGGATTGATCCCAGACCGACCGCGCATCAAGCGAACGCTTTACCACTGGGCTACGTCCCGCCCTACAGCCAGGAAGGAGTCACCATACAAACAGTACGCAGCATATCAGATCTAACAAAATCATGGTGTCTTAAAAACAAAAACTAAGCCCTCATGTCATTTTAATTTTTAACCATCACTATAAATTAAAACCTATAACATTGACAAACATTCAATAGGACGAATCGTCACCCACAGGTGGTACAAATTGCCCAAATTTTGGGTCCTGGCTTATGGACTAACAGAAATATCAATTATTATAATTTCAGCATCGACCACGAGCGGATACCCGATGACGACAACCACCGTCCAGTATCCTATATCACCATATAACGCTCCTCCGCCATCCTATGACCAGGTTGCAGCACCACCAATACAGACTGCAGTCGCACACGATAACTACGGATTTAAACACTAGAGAATAGTGGAAAGACTTTATTGCATTGCAGTCTGGAACCCCTAGGCCCAACAGGCGTGGGGTTTTTTTTAATAGAGGGGGCCCAAAATCCGTTGTTGTTATTTTTGAAAATAGAATTTAAAGGTCCTTGACAGGTGAACGGAACAAGTTTGCTTTTTTTTTTTATAGTGTATTCTGTAATATACAATGTATATTGTTTTACCAAAAATAGGGGGGCCAGGGCCGCTTGGGCCCCCTTCTGAATCCGCGCATGCCGATAGTTGAATTTTTTAAACTTAATTTGATATGTATGTGTACCCCTCTGCTAATTTTGTTTGACCTTTGGATCACCTGAAGTAAATTGTGGGCCACATGTTGCTAAAAGATATAATATATTGTATTAATAATGCACATCTTAAAGAGAAACTGTGCGGCTTTTGTTGTGATTCCAGATGTGTTAAAGGGACAGACCCTAGTTATTTAAACACTAAGGCATGTTTTTCACTATTAGAGCCGTTTATGATCACTGAAATCAAACATTACTTATATTTTGTTGTTTAGATTATCCATTTCCGTACAACCGAAGTGTTTCTGGTCATCCTGGTGTTTCTAATACCACAAAATGCATTGTTCATATTTAAAAAAAACCGCACGTGCGTCTGAGAAATAAGGGTTATGGAGTCGCGGTTTAGTCTATTTTTTAAGGATATTTCAACGTCACAGACTCTTGTTTCAATCTGTTGTATCCAAATGTGTTACAGGTTTGTAAAGTAACCAAACATAGTGTCCATTTTTACGGGTTGAAACTAGGGTCTGGGTGAAAAATATGCCTTAGTGTGTAAAAACTAGGGTCTGTCCCTTTAAAGTTGATAATTGAAATCAAACATTACTTACACGTTATTGTTTAGATTATACATGTTTGAAAAATCGAACTGTTCTTGGTTATCCTGATGCTTGTAATAACATGAAAAGCGATTTTCATAATTCTTAAAATACAAGTAACGTTTATGGAGACGATGTCTTGTCTATTTTTAGGGGATATTTCATAATTCTTAAAATACAAGTAACGGTTATGGAGACGATGTCTTGTCTATTTTTAGGGGATATTTCATAATTCTTAAAATACAAGTAACGGTTATGGAGACGATGTCTTGTCTATTTTTAGGGGATATTTTCCCGTTTCAATGACACAGACTCTTGTTTCACTCTCTTGTAACTTTATCCAGATATGTTACAGGTTTGTCCATTTTTACGGGTTGAAACTAGGTCTGCGACTTTAATATTGTGACAATATCGCCTTCTCAACACGTGCCCACTAATTAGCCGGGGGTGGAATCGAATACAAAACTAACCTTTCTGTCTGGGTCCGGCTACCCCTTTCGATCGGGCCCCCCTAAAGTTTACGACAATTATATTATAGATAAATTTTCACCCCCCCCCCCCTCCAAACCTCCCCTAAAGTTGCCTTGGCATTCCGCCTCATGTCGTTGGGACCCCCTCCAAAATGGATTTTCTGGATCCGCCATTGCTATATGACTAGAGAAAAAACTTTACTACCACTCACACTTTATCTCCTCTAATTATTTCTTTCTACTTGCTGCTAATCGGAAAGAGTAGCCCATGTAGTGGCGACAGCGGGTTTCCTCTCAAAATCTGTGTGGTCCTTAACCATATGTCTGACGCCATATATCCGTAAATAAAATGTGTTGAGTGCATCGTTAAATAAAACATTTCTTTTTTTCTTTCTCTCAACCCCCAAGAAAAAATAATAACTACGCTCAAAACATTTTGGAATCCTCTCAATGGTCAATATAAAACAAGATTATCAATTTGTTCTAGGTTTTACGGTAATGCGAAACATGACAGTATTCCCTCTACACTAAATACAAATTTATTATTTAAATTAATCAGTAATTTCCACATTAAATTAATGCCTGGCTGTCAGTTCACATATAATAAGTCTAAAAACAATTAAGTAGAGAGGGAGGCATTCGCCAATCAAAATATACAAAAATAAACACCACACAAAAATATAATTATCACCTCGGTTGAAAATACAATAGAAAGAAAGAAATGTTTTATTTAACGACGCACTCAACACATTTTATTTACGGTTATATGGCGTCAGACATATGGTTAAAGACCACACAGATTTTGAGAGGAAACCCGCTGTCGCCACTACATGGGCTACTCTTTCTGATTAGCAGCAAAGGATCTTTTATTTGCGCTTCCCACAGGCAGGATTAGCACAAACCATGGCCTTTGTTGAACCAGTTATGGATCACTGGTCGATGCAAGTGGTTTGTTTACACCTACCCATTGAGCCTTGCGGAGCACTCACGCAGGGTTTGGAGTCGGTATCTGGATTACAAATCCCATGCCTCGACTGGGATCCGAACCCAGTACCTACCAGCCTGTAGACCGATGGCCTACCACGACGCCACCGAGGCCGGTAAAAAAATACAATAGTGACATAATGTCGTCACAAATCTTCGAGACAAACTCACATGACACCCCTTTGTGAAAATAACGAAGATCAACGACTTCAATCAATTCCACAATTGCCGAAGATGGTCGAATGTTCGACTAATGATGGCGTATACTTTAGATTAATTATCATTCCTAATGGTTCTCAAAACTACAATATAATATTAAATTACTTCTAAAATTCCCCCAACTTTCAAAACTTACTAATAATTAGAAAATCCCAATCAAAATATACATGGTCTCATACCACACGTTTAATAATCGAAAACATTGAATGTTCTTCCCGGCATCTTTCACAAGATAACAATCTGATTCCAAGAACTGAGTATTAACGTTCAAGAAGGATGAAGAAAGATGTTAGTATTAGAAATGCAGATACCAAGAATAAAATCAAGAACCAAAAAATAAAATGAGAAAAAGGACAGCAACTGCATCAGATTATTCAAGTGAAATAATAGCGGAAATATACAGATTTGTTACAATATAACTATGTACTAGCTGTGATTTTAGATCTATTGATTTGAATTTGCATATATAATATTCCTTATCTATAAATATCGTGTTATCAGAAACCATTATCTGTTTTTGTTGAGATTTGATATATCCTTCTAGAAGTCAAGACACCATAGAACCTAGTTCAGACGTTAGAATGGGATGTGGCCATGTAAACTGATGATTAATATTGCAATCCAATTAAAATCAGTCCCACTGGTCTGTAACTATTACCTGTGATAGACCAGCAGAGCTCATTTCAGTAAAGTTGAATATTACTGCAGTTTACTCCAGGGGCGTCGTGAGCATGGAGACCGGCCTCGGTGGCGTAGTGGTTACGCCATCGGTCTACAGGCTGGTAGGTACTGGGTTCGGATCCCAGTTGAGGCATGGAATTTTTAATCCAGATACCGACTCCAAACCCTGAGTGAGTGCTCCGCAAGGCTCAATGGGTAGATGTAAACCACTTGCACCGACCAGTGATCCATAACTGGTTCAACAAAGGCCATGGTTTGTGCTATCCTGCCTGTGGGAAGCGCAAATAAAAGATCCCCTGCTGCTAATCGGAAAGAGTAGCCCATGTAGTGGCGACAGCGGGTTTCCTCTCAAAATTTGTGTGGTACTTAACCGTATGTCTGACGCCATATAACCGTAAATAAAATGTGTTGAGTGCGTCGTTAAATAAAACATTTCTTTCGTGACCATGGTGCGTATACTAATGATCACAGAAGCTTAAATACAGTGGGACGATTGACGGAGATGGTAAGAGAAACCCATTACCGACACGTGGTACTCAACCGACTAGCACCAATAGATTATATAATGCAAGGAATAAGCGAACACGGTATTGCAGACTAAATTACAGGAACGATTAGCATGGTAATACGAGACTGTATGTCTTTAATACAATTAACTTCCTAACACTATGAATGTCTGTAATACGTTCAACTTTCTTACATTAAGGTTGGGCGTTTTGATTGCAATCACTCTTTCCAGTTACGTCTTATTTCGTTCTATCAGCATGCAATATCCTACTGACAGTTTTTTTTGTTGTTTTTTTGTTTGTTTTCATATTAATAACTGTTTATTTTTTTCTCGACCATTCCCTTGTTGACAAATATCAACCCATGCAAAGGGAGAAGACATGGGTTTTTACAGTAATTTTATATATAATTTATACACACATAATATAGTTACTACTTTATAGGCAGACTTAATTAAAATAATATATTCACAACGACCTGGATTTTAAACAAATATGCAAACACATACACACACACACGCACGTGTTTTGATTATGTACATATTTATAATTATTTATAACAACATTTCAGTGGTCTGTAACAAGAAGTAGGATATACAATAGGCATACAGATATGAAGGTGTTTTACTTTACATCAATTTTATGTGACCTGTTGGGGCTGATGGAAACAAATGAATGAACAAAAGTAATTTTAAGATTATATATCAAATAGAGAATGGTACATTGCCCACTTGGTAACGAATTTATTAAAGCAGTTTTTACTGTAGTGAATATGTTTCTGAATCAGGTATCTTTGTTTAACTTCCGTTTTGGAAATGAGTAATGTTTAACTGTACATTTTGCATTTTGCATTTATATATAAAATACTTAGCTAACAATAATAATAAATCAAAAATATTATCTATTGACAGTTTTATTAGGTAAGCCATTTGAGCACCATTAGAATGAAAAAAACCAGTTCACCGAGGGATGCCGCACTTCCATCACAGATCGTTCCACCCTTACACGCCCACAATGCAAATAAACGTACTTAATATAGCAATAGAAATAGGCCTATATAGGGAATAACTGGTTACTGTCTTAAGATATCGGCTTTATCCTGCGAAGGTTAGAATGGTAAATGCAGCAAGGCTCTGCCGATTTGTATGACGCTAGCTACATTCTGTCACATTGAAACAGCGTTTCTAAACTCTAAATCGTAAATAAATATACACGTTTGGTATGGTTATCTCAAAACTAAAAGTTATTTGTATTTACTGCACTTCAACAAATGATTTAACGAGTATGTTTATTGAAAATCTACTCTGAAATACTCCGAGTCGAGTCAAGCTTATATCACGTGACCTACATTTTTGTCAGTGACCGAAAATATAGAGATTTATCTAGTCATCATATCTTGCCAATGTATACAGTGATTGCTGGATATATATATATATATATATATATATATATATATATATATATATATATATATATATATACATACACTGAACACCATTGAAAACGCACCAGGAATAATACACTTATATTTTGGTATATTAATGCACTATAATTATTTCGTTATTCGTTGTTTTTTTAACGTAAGGGGTTTATCTGTTTAATTAACAACAGACGCCGACATCAAAGTTCGTAGAATTTTATTCAGTAATGAAAACTAGAGTGACTATCAAAAACGAAAAGTGAGTAATTTGTGTGGCCACCTCTAGCATTCACACACGCTAAGCAGCGTCGACGCATGGACAGAATCAGCCTCTGGATGAGGTTCTGGGGTAACCTCTGCCATTCATCTTGGAGTGCCTGCTCAAGATGCCGAACGTTGTGAAACTGACGTTGGTGGAGACGTCGTCTCATCTCATCCCACAAATGCTCGATTGGAGAAAGGTCAGGGGATAGTGCAGACCATTCCAGGACAGGGATGTTTGCATTAGCTAAAAACTGCATGGTTAATCTTGCAGTGTGCGCTCTTGCGTTGTCCTGTTGAAAGGTGTGCAGTTCTGGGTGAGCAGCAAACTGGGGTACGACAATTCTTCTCAAGACGTTATCGATGTAATACTGGGTTGTCACCCTTCCATGGCAGACATGTAAAGGTGTTCTATGGTGATAACTGATTCCGCCCCAAATCATAACACTTCCGCCTCCCCATCGGTCAGTTTGGACAACGCACTCATCTTGATATCGTTTTCCACGACGACGCCAAACACGTAGTCGTCCATCAGCATGTCTAAGATGAAATCGAGATTCGTCTGAAAACAAGACACCTTCCCACTGCCGTCTAGCGTGCAATCCTGCTGCAAGTAAGCGGCGTCGTACAGTGTTTGCGCTAACTGGACCACGTCTCCCTTGAATCGTAGGTGCTGTGCGGGCAGCTGTTTGTGTGCGATCACGTAAATGTGTGCGGATGATGTAACGATCTTGTCTTGGTGTTGTAACTCTCTGTTGGCCAGGTCGTGGTCGACGTCGAGTGGTCCCAGTTTGTTGTAAACGACTAAACAGTCTCGATATTGTTGAGTGATGACATCTAAGACGCTGTGCTATAGCGCGATTTGATAATCCAGCATCATGCATCCCAACTGCTCTTTCACGTTCTTGTGGTGTCAATACGGGCATTGTAATAACATTTTGTCACATAAAGGAACAGTACAAAATTACAGTGGCTTTTATAGGCCGTGATCTAAGCTATCACAATTTGCACGCACAGAAGTGCGACATGTGTTGCGTTTTGGTGACTATCTCCAGATTGTAAGGTTTTATGATTTATCAATAAAGTGCATTGTTATAAAAGTTCATTATTTTAAGTTCTTAATGGTAAATTAATAAGTTACAGAATTTACAGTTCACAATTTGTGTGCATTTTCATTTAAAACGTATAACATTGAATACAATACCATGGTGCGTTTTCAATGGTGTTCATTATATATATATATATATATATATATATATATATATATATATATATATATATATATATATATGTAGAAAAAGTGCAGATAAAATTCTGTAAATGGATTTTGGGGGTCAATAAATATACCAGTAATCAGGACTGTAGCTAGCATGGGGGCAAGGGGGGCAGCATTAGCAGAATTAGGAAGACTGCCACTGACGTATGATATAATTATTAATGTCTTTAAATATATATTACATATCCAGACTTCAAACAACTCACTGTTAACTGCTGCGTATATTGATAGTGCAATATAAACTGGTCTACTAACTTTGACCCATGTCAAATTTCTATAACAAGCAGACAACGCTGTTTACAGGTCGGTATTTTTTTTATTTTTCATAATTCTGGACAAAATATTAATTTTAAGTTTTAAAAGATGAAAGAAATAAAAAGTACCTTTTGTCAAATATATCATATAAAACAATTACCGTTAGATATGTTTTATTTATTGTATACGAAGCCACAACAAGGGTCCAAAAAGTGACTGTCGTCGACTTTAGTAAGTCGTCTTCTGAAACCGGAATATAGGCCTAATGGTCATCATATTGCTCCCTATTTGTGTAAATGTGTATCAAAGTACAGATGATATCGCTAACGATCCCGATCAATTTTCACAGGTTTTTATTTCTAAAACATACAAACCAGTAACAAAAAATATTGTACTTAAATATGTAGGCCTATGTCTTACTACAAACTGATCTTCATGCGAAACAGATGCACGGGCCCCGACGTCATGCTAAGTTGTAGGTTTTCGCGTGTGACGGATTAATAGAACTCCATCATATGTGGTCATGTGGGATAGAAAAAATACACCCGAAGTGGTGGAAATTTCGACACCAATTGACCGAATATGATGGAGTCTTTTTCTCCCATCCATTCGATAAATAAACCAGTATTTTACACGAACAAACAAAGATGGCTGAAAAAGTAACTTCTTTATTTGACGTTTTATCAATAGTAAACTACACTATCATATTTGCCGCGTCTGTTTCATGTGTTAAATATAATATAAAATAACACTACAAATTAACATAATAAAGGTGAATAAAATAATGACGGTTTTAATATAAAAAAAATCAAAATATCGATCTAAAACTAATCAACTCGCATTGATATGACGTCATATATTACCAACGCCGTAAAACTTCCCATGCTAAATTCAATGACGTCATAGCCTATGCAAGACATAAGATCTAGTATCTGCTACAGCTACTTCATGCAACTAAGAAAAACTCAAAGACGCTTAAGGCCCTGCTACACGATACAAGTGACCCCAACAAGCAAATCGTAACGTGTGGCATGTCATACGATTGAATCGGCCAGAGTCATGCGTACGAGTCGAAGTTTAGAACCTGCTCTATTTTCATACGATTGAATCGGACGTTTGGTGACGTTGACCAATCAGATCATGGCACAAATAACCTCGACCTTCTGAGTGTAATGGCGGAAAACTTTGTTCACTTGTTGTCGGCACAGACCCAACACCTCATAGAGTTGTATCAGGGGCACAACTCTTTGTGGGATGTGTCCAGTCATTTATATAAAGACAGAAACGTTAGGACAGCTTGTTAGTACACGTTGCTTTCAATGAAGGAAGGAAATGTTTTATTTAACGACGCACTCAACACATTTTATTTACGGTTATATGGCGTCAGACATATAGTTAAGGACCACACAGATTTTGAGAGGAAACCCGCTGTCGCCACTTCATGGGCTACTCTTTCCGATTAGCAGCAAGGGATCTTTTATTTGCGCTTCCCACAGGCAGGATAGCACAAACCATGGCCTTTGTTGAACCAGTTATGGATCACTGGTCGGTGCAAGTGGTTTACACCTACCCATTGAGCCTTGCGGAGCACTCACACAGGGTTTGGAGACGGTATCTGGATTAAAAATCCCATGCCTCGACTGGGATCCGAACCCAGTACCTACCAGCCTGTAGACCGATGGCCTACCACGACGCCACCGAGGCCGGTAAAAAAAATACAATAGTGACATAATGTCATCACAAATCTTCGAGTCTTTCACAGAATGGCTCTCATTTGTCTAAATCAATCACTTGTCTACAAAATTAAATAATGATTGGACAAACTCACATGACACCCCTTTGTGAAAATAACGAAGATCAACTACTTCAATCAATTCCACAATTGCCGAAGATGGTCGAATGTTCGACTAATGATGGCGTATACTTTAGATTAATTATCATTCCTAATGGTTCTCAAAACTACAATATAATATTAAATTACTTCTAAAATTCCCCCAACTTTCAAAACTTACTAATAATTAGAAAATCCCAATCAAAATATACATTGTCTCATACCACACGTTTAATAATCGAAAACATTGAATGTTCTTCCCGGCATCTTTCACAAGATAACAATCTGATTCCAAGAACTGAGTATTAACGTTCAAGAAGGATGAAGAAAGATGTTAGTATTAGAAATGCAGATACCAAGAATAAAATCAAGAACCAAAAATAAAATGAGAAAAAGTACAGCAACTGCATCAGATTATTCAAGTGAAATAATAGCGGAAATATACAGATTTGTTACAATATAACTATGTACTAGCTGTGATTTTAGATCTATTGATTTGAATTTGCATATATAATATTCCTTATCTATAAATATCGTGTTATCAGAAACCATTATCTGTTTTTGTTGAGATTTGATATATCCTTCTAGAAGTCAAGACACCATAGAACCTAGTTCAGACGTTAGAATGGGATGTGTCCATGTAAACTGATGATTAATATTGCAATCCAATTAAAATCAGTCCCACTGGTCTGTAACTATTACCTGTGCTAGGCCAGCAGAACTCATTTCAGTAAAGTTGAATATTACTGCAGTTTACTCCAGGGGCGTCGTGAGCATGGAGACCGGCCTCGGTGGCGTAGTGGTTAGGCCATCGGTCTACAGGCTGGTAGGTACTGGGTTCGGATCCCAGTCGAGGCATGGGATGTTTAATCCAGATACCGACTCCAAACCCTGAGTGAGTGCTCCGCAAGGCTCAATGGGTAGATGTAAACCACTTGCACCGACCAGTGATCCATAACTGGTTCAACAAAGGCCATGGTTTGTGGTATCCTGCCTGTGGGAAGCGCAAATAAAAGATCCCTTGCTGCTAATCGGAAAGAGTACCCCATGTAGTGGCGACAGCGGGTTTCCTCTCAAAATCTGTGTGGTACTTAACCGTATGTCTGACGCCATATAACCGTAAATAAAATGTGTTGAGTGCGTCGTTAAATAAAACATTTCTTTCGTGACCATGGTGCGTATACTAATGATCACAGAAGCTTAAATACAGTGGGACGATTGACGGAGATGGTAAGAGAAACTCATTACCGACACGTGGTACTCACCGACTAGCACCAATAGATTATAATATGCAAGGAATACGCGAACACGGTATTGCAGACTAAATTACAGGAACGATTAGCATGGTAATACGAGACTGTATGTCTTTAATACAATTAACTTCCTAACACTATGAATGTCTGTAATACGTTCAACTTTCTTACATTAAGGTTGGGCGTTTTGATTGCAATCACTCTTTCCAGTTATGTCTTATTTCGTTCTATCAGCATGCAATATCGTACTGACAGTTTTGTTTTTTTTGTTTTTTTTTTTTTTCATATTAATAACTGTTGATTTTTTTCTCGACCATTCCCTTGTTGACAAATATCAACCCATGCAAACGGAGAAGACATGGGTTGTTACAGTAATTTTATATATAATTTATACACACATAATATAGTTACTACTTTATAGGCAGACTTAATTAAAATAATATATTCACAACGACCTGGATTTTAAACAAATATGCAAACACATACACACACACGCACGTGTTTTGATTATGTACATATTAATAATTATTTATAACAACATTTCAGTGGTCTGTAAAAAGAAGTAGGATATACAATAGGCATACAGATATGAAGGTGTTTTACTTTACATCAATTTTATGTGACCTGTTGGGGCTGATGAAAACAAATGAATGAACAAAAGTAATTTTAAGATTATATATCAAATAGAGAATGGTACATTGCCCACTTGGTAACGAATTTATTAAAGCAGTTTTTACTTTAGTGAATATGTTTCTGAATCAGGTATTTTTGTTTAACTTCGTTTTGAAAATGAGTAATGTTTAACTGTACATTTTGCATTTTGCATTTATATATAAAATACTTAGCTAACAATAATAATGAATAAAAAATATTATCTGTTGACAGTTTTATTAGGTAAGCCATTTGAGCACCATTAGAATGAAAAAAAACCAGTTCACCGAGGGATGCCGCACTTCCATCACAGATCGTTCCATCCTTACACGCCCACAATGCAAATAAACGTACTTAATATAGCAATAGAAATAGGCCTATATAGGGAATAACTGGTTACTGTCTTAAGATATCGGCTTTATCCTGCGAAGGTTAGAATGGTAAATGCAGCAAGGCTCTGCCGATTTGTATGACGCTAGCTACATTCTGTCAATTGAAACAGCATTTCTAAACTCTAAATCGTAAATAAATATACACGTTTGGTATGGTTATCTCAAAACTAAAAGTTATTTGTATTTACTGCACTTCAACAAATGATTTAACGAGTATGTTTATTGAAAATCTACTCTGAAATACTCCGAGTCGAGTCAAGCTTATATCACGTGACCTACATTTTTGTCAGTGACCGAAAATATAGAGATTTATCTAGTCATCATATCTTGCCAATGTATACAGTGATTGCTGGATATATATATATATATATATATATATATATATATATATATATATATATATATATATATATACACATACATACACTGAACACCATTGAAAACGCACCAGGAATAATACACTTATATTTTGGTATATTAATGCACTATAATTATTTGGTTATTCGTTGTTTTTTTAACGTAAGGGGTTTATCTGTTTAATTAACAACAAACGCCAACATCAAAGTTCATAGAATTTTATTCAGTAATGAAAACTAGAGTGACTATCAAAAACGAAAAGTTAGTAATTTGTGTGGCCACCTCTAGCATTCACACACGCTAAGCAGCGTCGACGCATGGACAGAATCAGCCTCTGGATGAGGTTCTGGGGTAACCTCTGCCATTCATCTTGGAGTGCCTGCTCAAGATGCCGAACGTTGTGAAACTGACGTTGGTGGAGACGTCGTCTCATCTCATCCCACAAATGCTCGATTGGAGAAAGGTCAGGGGATAGTGCAGACCATTCCAGGACAGGGATGTTTGCATTAGCTAAAAACTGCATGGTTAATCTCGCAGTGTGCGCTCTTGCGTTGTCCTGTTGAAAGGTGTGCAGTTCTGGGTGAGCAGCAAACTGGGGAACGACAATTCTTCTCAAGACGTTATCGATGTAATACTGGGTTGTCACCCTTCCATGGCAGACATGTAAAGGTGTTCTATGGTGATAACTGATTCCGCCCCAAATCATAACACTTCCGCCTCCCCATCGGTCAGTTTGGACAACGCACTCATCTTGATATCGTTTTCCACGACGACGCCAAACACGTAGTCGTCCATCAGCATGTCTAAGATGAAATCGCGATTCGTCTGAAAACAAGACACCTTCCCACTGCCGTCTAGCGTGCAATCCTGCTGCAAGTAAGCGGCGTCGTACAGTGTTTGCGCTAACTGGACCACGTCTTCCTTGAATCGTAGGTGCTGTGCGGGCAGCTGTGTGCGATCACGTAAATGTGTGCGGATGATGTAACGATCTTGTCTTGGTGTTGTAACTCTCTGTTGGCCAGGTCGTGGTCGATGTCGAGTGGTCCCAGTGTGTTGTAAACGACTAAACAGTCTCGATATTGTTGAGTGATGACATCTAAGACGCTGTGCTATAGCGCGATTTGATAATCCAGCATCATGCATCCCAACTGCTCTTTCACGTTCTTGTGGTGTCAATACGGGCATTGTAATAACATTTTGTCACATAAAGGAACAGTACAAAATTACAAAATGTATATGTATATGTATATGTATATGTATATGTATATGTATATGTATATGTATATATATATGTATATATATATATGTATATATATATATGTATATATATATATATATATATATATATATATATATATATATATATATATGTATGTATGTGTATATATATATATATATATATATATATATATATATATATATATATATATATATATATATATATATATATATATACTTACTGAACACCATTGATATATATATGTAGAAAAAGTGCAAATAAAATTCTGTAAATGGATTTTGGGGGTCAATAAATATACCAGTAATCAGGACTAGCTAGCATGGGGGCAAGCCCCCCCCCCCCCCCCCCCCCCCCCCCCCGAAAAAAATTCGGAAAGCATTAGAGAAACTTAAAGAACAAGAGTTTTAGACTATTAACTACTCAGTTGCCCCCCCCCCCCCCCATAAAAATTCCTAGCTACGACCGTGGTAATTCTGCAGCATTAGCAGAATTAGGAAGACTGCCACTGACGTATGATATAATTATTAATGTTTTTAAATATATATTACATATCCAGACTTCAAGCAACTCACTGTTAACTGCTGCGTATATTGATAGTGCAATACAAACTGGTCTACTAACTTTGACCCATGTCAAATTTCTATAACAAGCAGACAACGCTGTTTACAGGTCGGTATTTTTTTATTTTTCATAATTCTGGACAAAATATTAATTTTAAGTTTTAAAAGATGAAAGAAATAAAAAGTACCTTTTGTCAAATATATCATATAAAAAAATTACCGTTGGATATGTTTTATTTATTGTATACGAAGCCACAACAAGGGTCCAAAAAGTGACTGTCGTCGACTTTAGTAAGTCGTCTTCTGAAACCGGAATATAGGCCTAATGGTCATCATATTGCTCCCTATTTGTGTAAATGTGTATCAAAGTACAGATGATATCGCTAACGATCCCGACCAATTTTCACAGGTTTTTATTTCTAAAACATACAAACCAGTAACAAAAAATATTGTACTTAAAGATGTAGACCTATGTCTTACTACAAACTGATCTTCATACGAAGAAGATGCACGGGCCCCGACGTCATGCTAAGTTGTAGGTTTTCGCGTGTGACAGATTAATAGAACTCCATCATATGTGGTCATGTGGGATAGAAAAAATACACCCGAGGTGGTGGAAATTTCGACACCAATTGACCGCATATGATGGAGTCTTTTTCTCCCATCCATTCGATAAATAAACCAGTATTTTACACGAACAAAGATGGCTGAAAAAGTAACTTCTTTATTTGACCGTTTTATCAATAGTAAACTACACTATCATATTTGCCGCGTCTGTTTCATGTGTTAAATATAATATAAAATAACACTACAAATTAACATAATAAAGGTGAATAAAATAATGACAGTTTTAATAAAAAAAAATCTAAATATCGATCTAAAACTAATCAACTCGCATTGATATGACGTCATATATTACCAACGCCGTAAAACTTCCCATGCTAAATTCAATGACGTCATAACCTATGCAAGACATAAGATCTAGTATCTGCTACAGCTACTTCATGCAACTAAGAAAAACTCAAAGACGCTTAAGGCCCTGCTACACGATACGAGTGACTCCAACCAGCAAATCGTAACGTGTGGCATGTCATACAATTGAATCGGCCAGAGTCATGCGTACGAGTCGAAGTTTAGAACCTGCTCTATTTTCATACGATTGAATCGGACGTTTGGTGACGTTGACCAATCAGATCATGGCACAAATAACCTCGACCTTCTGAGTGTAATGGCGGAAAACTTTGTTCACTTGTTGTCGGCACAGACCCAACACCTCATAGAGTTGTATCAGGGGCACAACTCTTTGTGGGATGTGTCCAGTCATTTATATAAAGACAGAAACGTTAGGACAGCTTATTAGTACACGTTGCTTTCAATGAAGGAAGGAAATGTTTTATTTAACGACGCACTCAACACATTTTATTTACGGTTATATGGCGTCAGACATATGGTTAAGGACCACACAGATTTTGAGAGGAAACCCGCTGTCGCCACTTCATGGGCTACTCACAGGCAGGATAGCACAAACCATGGCCTTTGTTGAACCAGTTATGGATCACTGGTCGGTGCAAGTGGTTTACACCTACCCATTGAGCCTTGCGGAGCACTCACTCGGGGTTTGGAGTCGGTATCTGGATTAAAAATCCCATGCCTCGACTGGGATCCGAACCCAGTACCTACCAGCCTGTTGACCGATGGCCTAACCACGACGCCACCGAGGCCGGTCAGTGTTATAAAACATAAGAGATTCCAGTATCTTTCCCAAGCGAATCTTGTGAAATTCGTAGTCTTCAGTCTTTCGATCAGAAACTTGTCGCAGTCTCCCCAGTATTAAAACCCCGCATGTGGGCTATTTCTCTTTCCAGCCAGTGGTATGTCAAAGGCCACGCTATGTGCTATCCTATTTGTGGGATAGTGAAT
Organism: Gigantopelta aegis; assembly: GCF_016097555.1. Lineage (NCBI taxonomy): Eukaryota > Metazoa > Mollusca > Gastropoda > Neomphalida > Peltospiridae > Gigantopelta > Gigantopelta aegis. The sequence goes on from NC_054701.1 coordinate 76,895,006, forward strand.
ATAAAAGATCTCTTGCTACTCATGGGAAAATGTGGTGTGTTTCCTCTCTTAGACTATGTCAAACTTATCAAATGTTTGATATCCAATAGTCGATGATTAAAAAAATCAATGTGCTCTAAAGGTGTCGTTAAACAAAACAAACTTTTTTTTCTTTCTTTTTTCGCGCAGGTCTTGAAGCTGTAGTGTGTCAAGGCAGCACATACTCCCGTGGCCTGTTGTGTTTGTTTGCCCTCACTCTTGCTGCGGAAATTACTGCTGTGAAACACGGTCAGTGGGGTAGGCGAGCGGCCGGTGTGTGTGTGTGCGTCACGGATTTTTTTTTTTTTTTTTTTAAACTTAAATTTTATAAAAGCACACAGGCATGCATACCTACCGTTATACATGTAAGGGAATCTTTCTGAGTTTATGTGGGGTGGGAATTAGCTCAGTCGGTTGAGCGCTCGCTTGAGGTGCTTGCGTCGCAGGATCGAATCACCGAGGTGAATTCATTCAGCTGATATGACGTCATATTAATGTGAGGTGGTGACATGAGGTCATTATACACAGTTTTAAATTAATATTTTATTAAAACTTTATTTGAAAAGCCATCTTGTTAATTTGTAGTGTTAAATTATTTAACACATGAAACAAACATGGCAAATACGATAGTATAGTTTATGATAAAATGGTCAAATAAAAAAGTTACTTATTCAGCCATCTTTATCTGTTCGTGTAAAATGATGGCTCATTTACCGAATTAATGAGAGAAAAAGACTCCAGCATATGCGGTCATGTGGGATAAGAAAGTAGGCCCTATACCCTCTGTGGTGAAAATTTCGATGATGGGACTCGGCAAGCCTCGTCCCAGATCGAAATTTTCACCACAGAGGGTGTACTTTTTCTATCCCACATGACCGCATCTGATGCAGTCTTATAATCTCTACCTAGAGAAAGAAAATATATTCACCTGCATCTCACTGCCCATATGGGTAATAAATAGCTTAACCGAACGTTATAAAAGTTAGTTGCGTCAATGAATCAGCTGTTTGAACGTTTACAGAGGTAGCGGTTGGGAAGATATATGTGATGGAGAGATGAAAACATCAAGTGTGGCGGGCCGTGTGGGATTAAATTGTCGGCGGTCTAAAGTCGGAACCAAAATGTTAACAACTACCATAAACTGCTCTCCTACCTTTATTTTTCGTTAGATTTTACCCACATTTTGTCCAGACAGAAATCTTGAAAAAACCCATTACACTGACACAGATTCCACATACTAGATGATAACTATGAGATCGCATAGAGCAAAAAGCATGTAATTTTGTGCCAGCTGCCATTTTGACTTTTTATGGAATACTCTCTAAGAGGGGTGAAAGGATATAACTTTTCTAACAACATCATAACATGTTACGATATAAAAGCAAACGTGATGACGTCATATTATTATTTTTTTAAATTTGTTTTGTTTAAAGACACCACTAAAGAACATTGATTTTATATTAATTATGTCACATACTTTGGAGGCTTTCACCCCTCTTGAAGACTATTCCATAAAAAAAGCAAAATGGCAGACGGCAGAAAACTGCATGTATTTTGGCCTATGCAATCTCAGCGAAGTCGATACTGGTGACATCGTTACAGTCTCATATGTGGAATCTGTGTCTGGCACACAGTGTGTCATAGCCTGGTACTTTTATTTAGTGTGTTTATGGACCAGAGTAACTTGCCTCTCCCAAAATTATATATGTGTAGGGAGTATGAAGAATTAATGGGTTTCTGTTTGTTATTGTGGTGGTTTACCCGTAACAATACACAGTGTTTCTGCCAGAAAGAAATTTTTGGGTATGGCACTATGGAATTGAATGCAATCACGTTCAACAGGGGGTTACATTTAAGGTTAGGGTTAAGAAAATCATACATTAATGATAAGAGTAACTAATTTTTTCTAAAGGTTAAATTAAAAAAAAAAAAAAAATTAATTAATCTGCAAACAAATTTGAGTATGGTGCCATACCTATTTTACCCTCTGGCAGAAACCCTGGTACATACGTACGTACACACATACATACATACATACATACATACATACATACATACATACATACATTTACATAATGTAGGTTGCCCACCCCCCACCAATATGGGTTCCTCAATATAACATCCTGGTTACGGTAGTGAACACGGTATTATGTTCACTAAAGAATTAATCAAAATTATACCATACCATACCATGCTTTTGCTTATCCTGGGTGTGACTGTCAACTGTCACGACGAAGTTGGTTAACACAACGGTTTCGTTTTAATTTCTCCAAGTTCCGACTTACGACGGGTGCACTCAGATTAACAACTAAGCTGTACAATGAAAATCGAGTTGTAAGAGCGCCCAGACTAGCAATTGGACAGTGGTAGAAAATTAAAGTTAAAGTTGTTTTTGTGTAACAACACCACTAGAGCACATTGATTAATTAATCATTGGCTGTTGAATGTGGACAGTCGTAGTAGTTGTGAGAGCAGAAAGTTGGCCAACGTTGTGCTGACAGTTGGTCGTCTGATACTAGCATTACATAAAATTTATGAAACTGTGTAGAATGAAAAACTGAATATTGTATTAAAATTATGATGACATGTTACTCTATACAAATAACAGTTATACTAAACATAATTTAATGAGTAAAAACATTATCATGTTGACAATGTAATATCCGCACGTAAACAATTTATACAGACAATTTGAATCAAATTATACTTCAAATGACTGTGACTGCAAGTTGCTGCCAGGTGTAATATGACTACAAGTTACTGCCAGGTGTAATATGACTACAGGTTACCGCCAGGTATAAATTAACTACAAGTTACTGCCAGGTGTAATATGACTACAGGTTACTGCCAGGTGTAATATGACTACAAGTTACTGCCAAGTGTAATATAACTACAAGTTATTGCCAGGTGTAATATGACTACAATTTACTGCCAGGTGTAGTATGATTACAAGTTACAGGTGTAATATCACTACAAGTTACTGCCAGGTGTAATATAACTAGAATTTATTGCCAGGTGTAATATGACTACAAGTTACTGCTACGTGTAATATAACTACAAGTTACTGCCAGGTGTAATATGACTACAAGTTACTGCCAGGTGTAATATAACTACAAGTTACTGCCAGGTGTAATATAACTACAATTTATTGCAGGTGTAATATGACTACAAGTTACTGTCAGGTGTAATATCACTACACGTTACTGTGAGGTGTAATATCACTACAAGTTACTGTCAGGTGTAATATGACTACAAGTTACTGTCAGGTGTAATATCACTACAAGTTACTGTAATATCACTACAAGTTACTGTCAGGTGTAATATCACTACAAGTTACTGTCAGGTGTAATATCACTACAAGTTACTGTCAGGTGTAATATCACTACAAGTTACTGTCAGGTGTAATATCACTACAAGTTACTGTCAGGTGAGGTGTAATATGATACAAGTTATACAAGTTGCTGTCAACTACAAGTTACTGTCAGGTGTAATATCACTACAAGTTACTGTCAGGTGTAATACTGACTACAAGTTACTGTGCCAGGTGGTGTAATATATGACTACAAGTTACTGTCAGGTGTAATATGTACAAGTTATAGGTGTAATATCACTACAAGTTACTGTCAGGTAATATGTAATATGACTACAAGTTACTGTCAGGAGTAATATAACTTCAAGTAATATGACTACAAGTTACTGTCAGGAGTAATATAACTACAAGTTACTCTCAGGAGTAATATAACTACAAGTTACTGTCAGGAGTAATATGACTACAAGTTACTGTCAGGAGTAATATGACTACAAGTTACTGCCAGGTGTAATATAACTACAAGTTACTGTCAGGTGTAATATAACTAGAATTTATTGCCAGGTGTAATATGACTACAAGTTACTGTCACGTGTAATATCACTACAAGATACTGCCAGGTGTAATATGACTACAAGTTACTGCCAGGTGTGATATAACTACAAGTTACTGTCACGAGTAATATGACTACAAGTTACTGCCAGGTGTAATATAACTACAAATTACTGCCAGGTGTAATGTAACTAGAATTTATTGTCAGGTGTAATATGACTACAAGTTACTGCTACGTGTAATATAACTACAAGTTACTGCCAGGTGTAATGTGACTACAAGTTACTGCCAGGTGTAATATAACTACAAGTTACTGCCAGGTGTAATATAACTAGAATTTATTGCCAGGTGTAATATGACTACAAGTTACTGTCACGTGTAATATCACTACAAGATACTGCCAGGTGTAATATAACTAAAAGTTACTGCCAGGTGTGATATAACTACAAGTTACTGCCAGGTGTTATATGACTACAAGTTACTGATAGGTGTAATATGACTACAAGTTACTGCCAGGTGTAATATGAGTACAAGATACTGACAGGTGTAATATCACTACATGTTACAGTGAGGTGTAATATAACTATAATTTACCGTGAGGTGCAATATGACTACAAGTTACTGCCAGGTGTACGAGGTGTAATATGTACCCGTTACTGCCAGGTGTAATATGACTACAAGTTACTGCTACGTGTAATATAACTACAAGTTACTGCTACGTGTAATATAACTACAAGTTACTGCCACGTGTAATATCACTACAAGTTACTGCCAGGTGTAATGTGACTACAAGTTACTGACAGGTGTAATATAACTACAAGTTACTGCCAGGTGTAATAAAACTTCAAGTTACTGCCATGTTTAATATGAATACAAGTTCCTGCCAGGTGTAATATAACTACAAGTTACTGTTAGGTGTAGTCTAGCTACACGTTAGTACCAGGTGTAATATTATTAGAGGTTACTGTCAGGTATAACATGACTACACGTTACTGACAGGTGTAATATAACTATAAGTTACTGTCACGTGTAATATGACTATAAGTTACTGTCACGTGTAATATGACTACAAGTTACTACGAGGTGTAATATAACTACAAGTTACTGCCAGGTGTAATATAACTACAAGTTACTGCCAGGTGTAATATAACTACGAGTTAATACCAGGTGTAATATCATGACAGGTTAGTACGAGGTGTAATACGACTACAGGTTACTGTCAGGTGTAATATGACTACAAGTTACTGCCAGGTGTAATAATTATAACTACAAGTTAATGACAGGTGTAATACGACTACAAGTTACAGTCAGCAGCAATTGATGTCATATATGGTCTGCTTCAAGTTTCCAAACTTGTGTTTTCATGCAGCAATTGATGTCATATATGGTCTGCTTCAAGTTACCAAACTTGTGTTTTCATGCGATTTGTAATTTGTCATCTATAAAAGTGAAATATTTAATATTTATTATGCCTGTCATTTGTATATATTAACAAATCATCATGATGCTAATGCATTTATCAAGTTTTCATTCAAGGTGTGTGTTTTTTTGTAATAAGCAAAATCGTGGTAAGGTATAATTTTGATTTTTTTTTTTTTACACACACACACACACACACACACACACACACGGGCGTATCCAGGATTTTGTAAACGGAAGGTCACACAATTCTGAAAAAGACAATTTTGAGTTTGTGAAAGGCAAATGAGTTCACAAAAGGGGCGAGATCTGTAATACGATTTTGAAATAAGGATGCTCGGAGACGTCTTTTCCTGGCAATTTAGTGTTGTATATTGTAGATAATGAATTATAAAGAAGAAAAAAAGGAAGAAAAAGAATGAAAAGTTTATTTAAAAAGGTCACTTAAAACGACCGAGAGGTGCTCCCCCTCCACGGTCCCTCTGGATCTACCGCTAAACATATTGAAACGGATGCACGAAAACCAACCTACTTACACACACAACCGTTCTGATTGTATTCCAGGGATAAAGTGATCGCTGGATTGGTTGTTGGTTTGCTCGACATTTTCATTGGTCGGCTGTTGACAATAGACACACGCCCGCGGCCTTGGTAATGGCACAAAACTAGATAAAACGGAGGTCAGGTTGAAATGAGTGATAAAGATATTTAATTCTAAGAATGTAGAATGTAACAATAATTAGTTGCTTTAAAAAATCAATTGTGAATTTGAAAAAAATTCCGGATATTTGGCATCAATTCCGGAATTCTGAGTACGTGATGAAAATTCCAGAAAGTTGATCGGCCTGACATCCAGATACGTTACAGGTTTGTGCACATCCAGATAGGTTACAGGTTTGTGCACATACAGATACGTGGCAGGTTTGTCCACACCCAAATACGTTACATGTTTGTCCACACCCAGATATGTTACAGGTTTGTGCACATCCAAATACGTTACAGGTTTGTGCACATCCAGATACGTTACAGGTTTGTCCACACCCAGATACGTTACATGTCTGTGCACATCCAATAACTTACAGGTTTGTCCACACCCAGATACGTTACATGTCTGTACACATCCAGATAACTTACAGGTTTGTCCACACCCAGATACGTTACAGGTTTGTCCACACCCAAATACGTTACAGGTTTGTCCACATCCAAATACGTTACAGGTGTGTGCACATCCAGATACGTTACAGATTTATACATTTTCACGGGTTGAAACTAGTCTGCGACTGTAAATAACTATGTACTAGCTGTGATTTTAGATCAATTGATTTGACTTTGCATATATGTTATTCGTTATCTATAAATATTGTGTTATCAGAAACCATTATTCATTTTTGTTAAGACATATCCTTCTAGAATTATGCAAGACACCATCTAACCTAGTACTAAAGGAAACAACTTCTATTCCGGCTGGATCAAAATTCGAGGTGCACCAACTTTTAATAGAGCAGCTAATACCACAAGTTCTGTCATTGGTGATAAATGTGTTGTAAATAAAATTTAGTTTCATCTGGGCCAAAAATATATGCATTTTTATTTCAATTAGTACCACTGTGTCAAGTAGCCTTGTGTTTGAAACATGTATGGGGTACCTATAAAAATAAGTACTCAAATTTTGTGCGAAACTATGGTAGTCACATATGCTACCCGTTATCTCTGAAATAAGCAGCTTAACTCACTACAATTTGTTTCTGATTTACTGTCGGGTTGATGTTACTATTGTCGTTTATGAAATTTGATTTGGTGATATAGTAGAGCTTATTTCAATCAGATTGAATATTACAGCAGTCTACTTAAAGGAATGCTCGCGCAAGGCTTTTAGACTGGTATGCATATTCAACGATATATAATGCACATTATTGCATAATATCAACAAGTATATTATTATATTTAATTAATAAAATGGTTACATTGTGACTGCTATTATATATAACGGGCGCAGCCATTTTGTACCATCCCAGTGAATACGTCCTCTGGCGAGCCGGTGGTTACGTATTATTTAATGCGTCACGTCAGGAATTAGTCTTAGAACTGAAGAAACAAAGGTACCTGATTTTTGCGTAATGTTCTGTAATGGATCCAGCAATAAATACAAAATAAACAATAAACCACCATTGTCAAAGTGCCGGAATGACTTTATCAGGTTTTATCCATACATTAACCAACATACTGAAATGATAATGAGTGTATTCTTAGTTACTAGTAATTGGTATTTTCTTTCCGTGGCCTATATCAGTGATTCCTGTTTGGCAGATGTATATTTGGAAGGTATCCAGTCAAAGTAATTAATTGCCGCTGTCTAGATACAAAAAAAGAAGTATACGTGCCGATTTTATTAAGACCACAGGGTATTGTGGGATAACCTACCACCCCTAAAATGGCAATAAGACATTATCAGCTGTTCTTCTTTATTACTGTAAATAATTCTGTAAAACCCTTGATTAAGTAGACTTTCCCATCTAAAATAACAAAACTGACCAATTGCGTAGTCCCAAAGAAAAGAAAATTAACACATGGGTATCGTACTTTACCAATAGGCCTGATAATGTGAATTTTGTCTTTGGATTTCTTAAGAGAGAAAAATACTATGACTCCATTTCGTTCTATTGATGCAAACTGAAATATATTTAGTTAAATAGTTTATTATACTATGAAAGAAAGAAATGTTTTATTTAACGACGCACTCAACACATTTTTATTTACGGTTATATGGCGTCAGACAAATTATAGTTAAGGACCACACAGATTTTGAGAGGAAACCCGCTGTGGCCACTACATGGGCTACTCTTTCCAATTAGCAGCAAGGGATCTTTTATTTGCGCTTCCCACAGGCAGGATAGCACAAACCATGGCCTTTGTTGAACCAGTTATGGATCACTGGTCGGTGCAAGTGGTTTACACCTACCCATTGAGCCTTGCGGAGCACTCAATCAGGGTTTGGAGTCGGTATCTGGATTAAAAATCCCATGCCTCGACTGGGATCCGAACCCAGTACCTACCAGCCTGTAGACCGATGGCCTAACCACGATGCCACCGAGACCGGTGCCATTCTCCAATAGGGTTTTTAGTCAAAACGTTTTACTCTCTTAACCAGTGCCCCATCACTGGTATATCAAAGGCCGTGACATGTGCTGCTGTCCTTTCTGTGGGAAGTGTACATAAAAGATACCACGCTGTTTATGGAAAAATGTAGCCCCTCCTCGACCCCCACCGCCCTAGTAATGAATGAATGAATGTTTGTTTAACGACACCCCAGCACAAAAATACATATCGGCTATTGGGTGTCACAAATGGTAAGCATATGGAAATATCATTTATATCTATTCATGTAAAACCACAGTGTAAGTAGCTGTGGGGGAAAAGTATAATATAACACATAAAATCATATATTTTAAAACTTTGTATAGAAGTCAGTGTTTTAAAAACTTTACAATTAATTCTGGATGGAATTTAAAAGATTCAAAAACATTTCTGTTGCCAAATATATCATTTCTCGTCAGCTTGAGATGATCACACTCCACCAAAATGTGCCGCACAGTCAGTGTACAATGACAATGCTCACACTGAGGGGGAGGGTCCTTCTTTACAATAAATGAATGCGTCAGATATGTATGGCCGATGCGGGCACGGCACAAGACTACTTCATCCTTCCTGCATCGCCTGTAGGGTGACTGCCACTCTCCCAGGACTGCCTTGACAGAATGAAGCTTGTTCGCAACCGCACCGTCCCAATCGTCTTGCCAAGTCGAAAAGATATATTGGTTAATATGAAATTTAAAATCACTGTAGGGAACACCAACATGGACACGGGGCAAGTTCAAAGCAGACTTGGCAGCAACATCTACCTTTTCGTTACCCTTAATGCCAACATGGCTGGGTACCCAACAAAATATAACATCTTTATTAGCAATTGATAAAAAGACACACTTTCGTATCACCATCCCAACCATGGGATGCTCCAATTTCATGTATTGTAGAGCTTGGAGACACGAAAGCGAGTCTGTAAAAATAATATACTTGGATGCACATGAATCCTGAATCTGTTCCAGGGCTTTAATGATTGCCCAAATTTCAGCGGTAAAGATTGATGCTGAATCGGGCAATCTCATGGATATTATTGCGTCTGATGGAAACACTGTAGCACAAGCCACAGAATTCCCATCCCGTGATCCGTCTGTGTAAACAGGAATGTAATCACAGTACCGCTCTTGGATTTCCATGAAATGTTGTTTATAAATAACTGTATCTGTGCGATCTTTTTTTCAGATGCACAAGATCGAATACAATTTTTGGTGGTTTGATACACCAAGGTGGCAAAATAAAACATGAAGGCGTTTCCAAAATGTCTGTCAAATCAATGTTGGAAACTGATAAAACTGCTTAATGCGAAGACCAAATGTTCGAATCGCATTCGGTTTCGCATCAAACAACTTCATATATTTATCATCAAACACCGCATTGTGTGCAGGTTGTCTTGGCATTGATTTAATCTTTGTAGCATACTGCAGAGAAAGCTTTGCACGTCTAGCACCCAAACTAGGTTCGTGTGCATCGACGTACAAGCTCTCCACAGGAGATGTTTTGAAAGCACCAAGACAAAGCCTAAGTCCCTGGTTGTGTATAGGATCTAGCATTTGCAAGTAAGACTTACGTGCTGACCCATACACAATGCACCCATAATCAAGCTTAGACCGAACTAAAGATCTATAAAGTCGGAGCATAACCTTTCGATCTGCTCCCCATTCAGTCTTGCCAATAACCTTTAAGATATTGAGAGCCTTTAAGCCCTTCTTTTTCACATACTGTAAATGAGGAACAAAATATAGCCTCCTGTCAAAAATAACCCCCAGAAATTTGGTCTCCTCCACAACTGGAACTGGAGTTTTGTCCAGAAACAGCTGAGGATCTAAATGGTGACCTCTTTTCTGGCAGATATGCATACAGACGGTTTTTGACTTTGAGAATCGAAAGCCATTGTCAGTTGCCCATTGTTGAAGTTTATTCAAACAAAGCTGCAACTGACGTTCAATGATACTCATATTGGACGATCTGTAGCAAATCTGAAAATCGTCGACATATAACGCCCACCGCCCTAGTCTACATGTCAGGACCATCAAATATATGATATCCAATAGCCGGTGATTAATAAATCAACATACTCTACTGGCGATATTATACAAAAACAATTTTAACCTTCTTTTTTTTTGGGGGGGGGGGGGGGGGGGGGGAAGAAGAGTTGAAAAATACAAAGTATTAAAACCTCACAATCCTCAAAATGTCACATGACAAAAATCACTCCTAAAATTTAATTTAAAGCGATGTGTGGTTTGATAAAATGTGTGGTGCATTTCACATCCCTCAAAATGAAAGGAATAGTGTATGTTTAACGACACCTCAGCAATTTGGCGACAGACGTGTTTCTGTCAACATTTCACCAACGGGGCGGGACGTAGCCCAGTGGTACAGCGCTTGCTCGATGTGCGGTCGGTCTGGGATCGATCCCCGTCGGTGGGCCGATTGGGCTATTTCTCGTTCCAGCCAGTGCACCACGACTGGTATATCAAAGGCTGTGGTATGTACTACCCTGTCTGTAGGATAGTGCATATAAAAGATCCCTTGCTGCTAATCGAAAAGAGTAGCCCATGAAGTGGCGACAGCGGGTTTCCTCTCTCATTATCTGTGTGGTCCTTAACCATATGTTTGACGCCATATAACCGTAAATAAAATGTGTTGAGTGCGTCGTTAAATAAAACATTTCTTTCTTTCTTTCTTACATTTCACCAAGAGAGGAAACCGACAATCATTCCTAATGATAAAACAGCAAGCTCTTATATTCACGTTCCCATAGGCAAGTTAGTACATACCAAAGTTTTTGATATTGCATTTGGGGCATGGTTTGGAAATGGGAAAAATGTTCATTGGGGGCATTCAATCGTGTGACACATCAGACGAACGTTTTGTTTAACAACACCACTAGAGCACATTGATTTATCAATCATCGGCTATTGGATGTCAAACATTTGGTAATTTTGACAGTTTCAGAGGAAACCTGCAACAAATTTTCATTACATTAGTAGCAACGGCCCTTTTATATGCACCATCCAAGTCAGGATAGCACATACCACAGGTGTTGAGTTACCAGTCGTGATGCACTGGCTGGAACGAGAAATAACCTAATGGTCAACCAACAAGAATTGATCCTATATTGACTGCACATAAGGCGAATGCTTTGCCACAGGTCTACACATCAGACGAGTCACGGAGTGCTCTACCATCGAGGTACATCCTGCAAATTGAATTTAAACAAACGCCGACACTACTGCACCACTAATTAAAGAAGAAAATATTATTTTAGTCTTACAACACAAGCTGCGTATACTCATCACAACACAATAAATATTGGTGAACTGACTTTATTACTTACACACATAACAACATCACATCACAGGACGAGACACACATAGCAAGGTTAACTATATGTGAAGCACTTAACACATAAACAGTTGGGATTACCAGATGGTGCAACGACAAAAATAATATGGGGAACAAATTTACTAGGTCAACATAACTGGGGTTTTTTTTTAATCATCAATACCATAATTACGCCATCTTTAAACAAAATTTGTTTGATGTAACCCATCACATTGACTGTAGTTAGAGATGTTGGTTTTATTCATGTTAAATTATAAATTTAAAAACATAACCTTTACAGGTCTGTACGTCTGCTTTTTTTGGTTCTCTCTGCTTTTAGCTTTTGCATTTATGTGATTGATGTTATAAATATTGTATTGCAGTGTTCGACAAATGTTTGAGAAAAGCACTAGCCCTCACAGCAGCTTTGGTTAGTGCGCTATACATTATAGTAATACAGTTGACAATTTCCACTAGCTCAGACCAAAAATTAACTAGCCAGGGCAGAGGGCTAGTGGATTTGTCATATTGGAAAAATAAAATGAAGAGAAAAAAACAGTGTGTTGGGTTACAGAAAGCAAAATTACTTGTTAAGACTTGACTGTATGTTGAATTAAACAACTGTCAGTCACTGCTTGTGATGAATACGTGTACAGAAGTTTAACATCTTGAGGGATTCCTTGGGTGTTCATACCACACGCACATACAATATGAACAAAGGCCGTCCAGAGTTGAAGCATAAAGACAATTGCATCCAATCACTAAATTATACCACTTGCTTGAGAATATAAAATCAAATATAACCATATACTGTTGCACTCGGAAATCAGTAACGATATTAAATAATAAATGACCCTGCAAGTTAACAACGCCTGATACAAGGGGAAGCCATACCTTGCAACTGCTTTCTGATCATAAAATAAAATAATGAGACAACAGTTAATTATTCACTTGAAAAAAGGGGAGAAGTAAAAACAATAGGAAAATTAAATTTAAAATGCCATAAGATGTTACACAACTGCAACAAGATAAAACGAAAATGATCACTAATGGTTGATTACATTAGTTTAAACCAGTGCTAAATATATATACACCTGTAATGTACCTACACCACACGTGTGTATATATATATATATATATATATATATATATATATATATATATCTCCAAATATATCTCCAAATCTTGATAACTAAAAGATTTGAACTCAATAAATTACCTGTTTATTTTTTAAGAGATTCACTATTAAAAGTCATAGCATTGTTTATGGTTCAGCAGTTTATTATTAATATTAAACAGTAATATCGAACTATGCACAACTCAGTACAGTACATGTATGTACTGAACAATGTACGTTCAAAACAAATTACACAATCATCCCAAGTATCCAATGCACACTTACCTCACAGTCAGAAACCTATACATTTTTGGTCGTTTCATCAATGATTATGCCAGCAGTATAACACTGCAATTTTGGGTCACAAAATTAAAATACTGGTAAATACATTGTACATGAACATTATGTTTCTATTACAATGTTAAGACACCCACCCCAGGTAAAAACAAGTTCCATGCTTGCCAATTTGTAAAATTGTGGAGTGTACAATGACATTTTATTTCAGGGCTAGCTCTGGGTGAGCAAAACAATTCGCCACATTGGCTATTAAATTTCAAAAATTGTCAGTTATTTTCTTTAAAAATGTCAATTATTACATGAAATTATTTCGCCAAACTAAAATAAAATTTGCTAACTACTTTCTTAATTCACAATTGGCGACTTTGGCGAGTGCCAGAGCTTAGACCTGAATTTTATTATTATTATTATTTTTTTTTTTTTTTTACAAAATGTGCCACTAAACAGTAGAAAAGAATAATGTATAATCTTTAAGAAAAAAAGTTAATCCAAATATAGGATATAATCAATTTAAGACCTTTGGGCATGCATTCAGCACACCTCCCCCACACTACACTAAACACAGTACAAGTCCGTCACTTGTAGTTCAAGTCTTCACTTATTGTATCAAACATTTCACAATTATTACTCTTGCATGATTTTATAGCTCTTTTTTTTTTAAAAAGGGGGGGGGGGGGGGGGAGAGGAGTGCATTAAAAAATATTGTAATATGTATCAATTTTATTTGCATAAAAATAATTTTAAAAACCCAAGATGTCTTGGTGCTCAAGGAAGCTTAATAACATGCATGTTCATAGATGTTTACAATGATTGCAAATTGCCCCTAAATGTACTTCTAGCATTAATGCCATACTTTTTCACTATGCATTTAAACAAAATACACCGCTGTCTTTAAGAACTACACTATAACATGTACATGAATCAATGCAACATTCTGAAACCATGAGGGAATATTACTACTCTTACCCAGTTTACTTTCTCTAGCTTATTCAACAGTCATTGTATTTTACGACAAGCTATGTGATTTAGCCGAAAATGCACAGTGACACTGTATATTTTTTTAACAAGCCATATCTTCAAAAGTACTCAAAATAGAGTGCTGAAATTTTACATAATTCTGGACATTCTACACTGGTCAACGGATTATTAGCAAATTTCTAAATGAAATCTGAAGTGTTCCCTTGGGAGCCACTTGATGAACTGGCATTGAATGACTTATGTGTGCCTTGGTTCTAACATTTACAGAACTTATGTATGTACATATACAAATAAAGGGTGAGAATGTAACATCATGTCATGCAAAAACTGGAAAGTTATTATGCTCATGGGCCAATTAAAATTGGTAAACATTTCAAAAACACTGGTTACCTGTACATATCCAGCTAGAAAATATGTAAAACAATTTTTTTTAAATGTCCAGAACCTGTTAGAAAATATTTTAGAAACTGAAGTAAACTTTTCCAAACATGCAGTCATGCCGCCAAGTAAAACATAAAATAGCAATTATTCTTAGCTAAAAAACATGTTCACCAATATGGCAGCAAAAAACAGTACGATTTCAGGGTCATATGTATACGTAGCCCAGGGTGGGCAGAAGACGTCGCCAAAACTCCAATATGGTCAGAAATCTACAATTTTCCCCAACAAAATATTAATCATTACAGGAAATTATTTTGTGAAATCAAAAATAAAATTTGCCAGTTATTTTTAAGTCACATTTGGCGAGTGGCAGAGCTAGCCCTGAATTTGAGTATCGTGCTTATTATGATGTCGAACACTCTACAACCGTACATGAACTTGTGTAACCTAGCATCTATATTACAAGTCCCAATTTGGTTTGGTTTTGCCACACACAATCCCCAATTCCTAATTAGTCCATACACGAAAAACAACCATATACATTTAAACAAACATAAAAAAAAAAAAAAATGGGGACAAACAAAAAACCAATGAAGACTTTTTGTAATAATAATAAATGTACATCTACGATGCTTTACCAGCATACAGTTTGACCCATCTGTGAAAACAACAAAAAACTATCAGTATTAATTACCCCATGCCCATGATCTTGTACATTATATGTAATCCCGAATTAAGACGCTAAACACTACTGATGCCTATCGAATACGGGTGAAAAGATTCAGAACAGACTTGGACTCTTTCGTGGAGCGCGTCTTGCTGAAAACGTTCCAGAATCGCAGCGTCTCATCCCCAGCACCCGTCACTATGGCCTCCCCGTCCGGCGACATCGCCAGATACAGAACCCTGTACGAGTGACCTGTCAGCTTGGCTATCTGCACCAGCGACGGGTACTTCCACACAAGGATCTGGTTCTGCGAGTAGCCGTGCGTGCTGACCAGTTCGTTGGAGTGTTTTGACCACGCCAGATTGCACACCTGCGACCCGGTGTCCACACACTGCAGGGGCTGGCCGGTCAGCGTGTTCCAGAAGCGGATGCACCGGTCGGCCGTGCCCCCACCGCTGGCGAGAAGTCCGTGTTGGTGGGGTGACCATGCGATCGCCTTCACCGCGGCCAGGTGCTCCGAGTATGTCTGCATGGGGTTCACGCTGGTCATGTTCCACACGAAGAGTCTGTTGTCGTTGCCACCTGAAGCCATGTGCTGGTGGTCGGGAGACCACTTCAAACCGCAGACCTCTTGGCGGTGGCCTCCCAGCCGCCTCTCCGGAGCCAGGCTGGGAGTGCGAATGTCCCGCTGAAGGATGAGTCTGTCGCGGCTTCCGGAAGACAGGATGTCGCCGTTCCAAGCCAGGGCGCCGACACGTGCGGTGTGACCCTCCAGAGTGTTTATTTTTTTGTTCACGGCAACATCCCAGATTTGAACGTATCCCTTGTGTGTTCCCACTGCAACCAAATTACCACTGACACGATCCGACCAGGATACGGATGTAACAGAGTCCCCATCTTGCGACAGATCACAGAGTCTGGTCACCTGGCTGGTGCAGGCACTCCAGAGATAGACCGAGGTGCCCAGCCCCACCGACAGTACGTTCTGTGACGACCAGTCAACGAGATTGAGGTAAAAGTCGTCCTGAAGTTCTGGAGCGTCCAATACCTTAAAGGGAATCTTGGAGATCTTGCGCACCGCTTTCCTCGGTGACCGCAACAGCTTCTGGCTCTTGCTGCCGACTGGGGACAGAGAGTAGGGTGAAGCGTCACAGGCGTCGGGGTTCCTCCTTGGAACGGTGTATCGAAAGAAATTCTTACTCTCCTTCAACACAAGAGGACTTCCTTCGTCGGACTGCTGATCTTTGAGGTCATCAATGCCAGCAGAAAGCAGCTCGTTTTTCAGCAGACACGAGTAAGCAAACCCGTCTTTCGTAGTGTCATTATTGGGTTCTTTAGCCTTTCGAACCTGTCCTGGAAAAGTAGCTGGATTTTCCGGAGCCACGTTGAAGTTGATGTGCCACGATGCTCCAGCTCTGCTCGGAATGAAGCGGTCTCCATATTTCTCCTTCACAGGAGAGGCAACCGGACTGGATAAGGGGGACGAAAACGGAGATAACTGTCCATTCTGCTGCCGTAGTAGACGCCTTTCATAATCTGGATCCATCTATATTAAAGTAGAATAAAATATCATTAATCAGTTTGTTTTGTTTAACGACACCACTAGAGCACATTAATTTATTAATATTCGGCCATTGGATGTCAAACATTTGGTAATTTTTAGATATAGCCCCAGCGAGGAAACCTATCTTTTCCATTAGTAGCAGGGATCTTTTATATGCACCAACCCACAGACAAGTTAGCATATACTACGACCTTTAATATACCAGTCGTGGTACACTTAGTGGAATGAGAAATAGTCCAATGGGCCCACCACCGAGGATCGATCCTAGACCAACTGTGCATCAAGCAAGCCCTTTACCACTGGGCTACGTTCCACACGTCAACTATTACTGCAACAAAGTTTAAATATAAATAATTCCATAGCAGGGTTTTCGATCTTACTACTTTGGGTGCAATATGTTGTTAGGTGGGTTTTTGTTGTTTGTTGGCTATGATTTTTTTTTTGTCCCGAGTACAGAGAGGAAACACACTCAACAAATTTTATTTACAGTTATATGGCATCAGACATATGGTTAAGGACCACACAGATTTTGAGAGAAAACCCGATGTCGCCATTTCATGGGCTACTCTTTCCGATTAGCAGCAAGGGATCTTTTATTTGCACTTCCCACAGGCAGGATAGCACAAACCATGGCCTTTGTTGAACCAGTTATGGATCACTGGTCGGTGAGTGCAGAGGTTTTTTTAAGTGCAATAACAGTGGTGCCGAGTTATGGATGTAAGTCAGAAATACATTTGAAATTTATTATAGAGAAACTAGTTATGAAATATATTTACTAAACGAAATTTCATTTCGCATAAATTTGGCAGCTTAAACCTGTACATAATGTGTATACAACAAAATTACATAACAAGCCTCACATGAGGTCAAAATCATAGAACGGTCACTTTTCTGTCAAATTAGCAAGTAACCCTGGAATTGCACATATATTTAGGCTTATTAGCCAGTAAATGGCAGCAAAAACTAACTTGGTGTTAGTGAGAAGTATGTTGGCATATTCAGCTACGGTTAGATTGATTTAGTTTTAAACCCATTTAGCCTGTCATAAGTGCATGTACCATGTATTACTAACATGCACTGCGGCGCACGAGATCTCGTCCCACCGTCGCAGGAAAATTGTGTTCTCTTTACTATGAACAGCATTTCATAGAATTTCTAATTTCCAATGAATCGAAACTGACGTTAAAGGGACATTCCTGACTTTGCTGCAATTTTAAAGATGTTATCGACTGACAAAGACTTTTTAACAATTGTAATCACTTATCAAATATATTTTTCTGCATAAAATATTAGTGGCTGTATATTAAACTTGTTTCTGATCGTTCTAATATTTGTACTAGGTTAGGTTAAATTTCATTTTATTTCCTAAATAGGTTTTTTAGTACGTACGAAATTATTTGAAGACAAAATCCAGTTTTGGCATCTTACAAATATTAAGACGACCAGAAACACATTGAATATACAAACACTAATATTCTAAACACGAAAATACATTTAATATATAAGTTTAATTGTAGAAATATTTTATTAGTCAGAAACATCTTACAATGCAGCCAACTCAGGAATGTCCCTTTAATATTTTTTTGTTAAATTATATTTTCGGTTTTAGAATGTTTGACAAATATCATCTACTGATCAATATTATACTTATTTAAGCCTACATTGAAATTGGTTAAATATATTTTTTTAAATCTTCCACAAAAGGTCAAAACCGTTTTTCATGGGTCGGTTGGGTTAGGACAAACCAACCTAATTTTTACTTTCCCCTAGTAGCTTTTAAGTTAGTCCTAGCACAAAAAAAGTATATTTTTGTATTTATGATAGGAGAAAAACTACAAAAATCGCTCATCTTAGATTATTATTTGAATATTGTTGCCCATTAGCCTTTTCATTTGTATCTGAACTACCGAAGAAAATCGTTCATGTAAACACTAAAACCAGACGAACGACACATTGGTTGTCTGAAAAATTCAAATCCCCAGTTCTACTGGCGTCCCGCTAATTGAAGAAAAACAAACTGGCCACTGGGTTTGCAGTTGACCTCGATAATGTAAATAAGTGAGCATTGCGAAACTATAGCGATGTGGTGCGCCTTTTATGTACCAAACAGAACTGGATCATCTATTCTAAATGCTTAAATAATAAAATTATTCCAGACACTGCAGCTTTAATTTTGAAACGTGTATTGTAATAAAAAACAAACACAACCCTTGCTAAATCAATTTATTAAAATATGACATACACAGCGAAGAAAATAGTACGTTTAATAAGGGACTTTAAAATAATGAAGTGGAAATTAGAAGCTTTCCAGATGGTTCGTCCACGGACGATTCGTCCACTCACGTCGGACAATTCGTCCACTCGATGACTGCATTTTTTCAAACATATTAAGAGTTCATTTCTTTGACATTGTAATCGTTTCTTAACATTATTTTGTGGTATACTATAACCAAAAAAATAAAATAGAGTTAAAATTCAACATTAATATCCAGTTTTTATTAACTGTTTGTATTCATTATCATGCGGACGATTCGTCCACTCGCTAGTACATTATTTCACGTCACGATGGAGTAAATAGGATTGGGATAGGGAACTCTATTTACGTGCCCATATCCACAGAGGTTCAGGCACGCCCACCCCGGACTTAGCCTCTGACTTCGCCAGTGACCAATTCCGGGGCAGGAGGGGTAAATAGGAAATGCAAGCCTCTGCTTTGGAAGACTTTATTACCATGCCATGTTCTCCTTCAATGGCGTAAATTCCATCCACTGTACCCTCCCTCGTCACATGTTATCCCCATATATACCTAATAACCTCTAATTACTTCACATTATCACAATAGAGGACACCTGGGCCCCGTTTTACGAAGCAATCTTTGTGCAAAGATCACCTTAAATGCATTATGTAGCTATGCACTTAAGGTGATCTTAATTCTAAGATTGCTTCGTAAAACGGAGCCCCGTACACTTAACTGGTAAAGCAACCAGAAACCAAACAAGTTGAAAGGGAAGGGCTAAAGATTATCTTTACTGGGCATATTGTACTAAAAACATCCTACGACATAGAAACAAACAATAACCGAATAAATAGAAACGCCAAAGAATTATGTCTGCAGAGCATTGTTACAAAAACATCTACCAAGCGTAATCTAATGCAATATAATTTATTTTCACCTTTGTAAATTTATGACAGAGCAAAAAAATAAAAATACGGGGTAAATATATCTAATAATTTATTTAGCCCCCACGTACATGTAGTACACATTATTTAGTCCGTGGACGAAATAAAAACCCAGTGGGCAGATCGTCCGGAACTGATTTTTTGTAGTGGACGAATCATCTCGAGTTCCTCAGTGGACAAATCGTCCAGTGGACGAATCGACTGCATCCCAATTAGAACATGATGAAACATTGACATGCAGCATCGATTGAGGTTTCGCGGGAAATCCCCGTTTCATTCAGACTATTGTTTGGTGCCAACAAGTACTCCCCTGTAACAGAACCAATGGGGTAGTGTGCTGAAATGTAAATGGCAGCTTTCAAGTTAGTCCCAGCATACCAAATGATGATGATAATTTAGTATTTATAATAAGAATTTGGAGAAAAGCTACTAAAATCGATCATCTTAGATTCTCCGTTGCCGGTTAACCTTTTCATTTGTATCTGAACCATTGGAGAGAATCGTTTGTGCAAACACTAAACCACACAAACGACATATCGTTTGTCTGAAAATTTTTATTTTATGCCCTGGGCCTAGATGGAGACGTGTTTAAAAACACTGGAGTAGTTGGAAATCGAAAGGCATTCATTTACCAGTTTTGTACTGTTTGGGTTCGAAAATCGTTTGATTTATATTGTATTATTATTTATTTATTTTATTATTATTTTATCCCCATATTTCGAAATAACGGTCCTTTATTTACCAAAGACATACAAACCTGATGTCACTCTTTTTAAGTATATTATGTTGCTTAAAAGACTGAGAAGGGATAGCTTAGATAATTTTACTTAAATAAAGGTAAAAAAGACATTTCCTTGACCACGAAACTGATTAAAAACATCGAAACAAAAGATATGACCCAAAGATGGCGTCAGAAAACGTTGTACTAGAATTTAACACAATGCTACGCAGCAGAATATAGGGTCACTTTACACCAGTCTATTTTGTACCACGCTGTCTCGCCCCTGTTTATCTGAATACCGGTTATCGCTTCATTTGGCCGTTCCCATTTTGTTAATACTATTGCCATCCAGGCTAGACCTATAATCACGAGGGAGACATTAAGAAGGGATAAAGACAGTGAGGGGGTGGTGGTGGTGGTGGTGGTGGTGGTGGTGGTGGTGTGTGTGTGTGTGTGTGTGTGTGTCTGTGTGTGTGTGTACGGGACAGCTTATATTGTGCATATTCGTACCCAGTGAGTGGTTCAGCGCGATCGGTGTGGGGTCGATCCCCGTCGGTGGACCCATTGGGCTATTTCTTTTTTCAGCTAGTGCACCACGACTGGTATATCAAAGGCCGTGGTATATACTACCCGGTCTGTGGGATGGTGCATATACAAGATCCCTTGCTACTAATCGAAAATAATAGCCCATGCAGTGGCGACAGCGGGTTTCCTCTCTCAATACCTGTGTGATCCTTAACCATACGTCTGACGCCATATAACCGTAAATAAAATGTGTTGAGTGCGTCGTTAAATAAAATATTTCTTTCTTTCTTTCTTGTTCTGACGTGCTATATGGAACCGTATATCGTTGTAAAGACCAACTCGAGCTGTTTAGACAAAGCACCTGACAATGAGTCATGGCTAGTGGCTACACGCCATCACGGCTCGTATCATGACTTCCTATGGCATCAGTCTTGTGCAGAGATTCGGTATTGCAAGGAGGTAAGCTGGGGGTGGGGACGAACCTCCCCGCCGAGGAAAAAACGATTGCTTACAGTGTAATATTAGGCTATTTATATAGGTGTCCAGGGAAAATGCGTTCAGACCAAGCTACGCCCCTGTATTGAATATGTATGCTAATGGAAGATTCGTAATGGTCATGTGGGGTGGGGTTTTTTTTTTTTTTTTTTATATATATATATAACATTTAAATTTGTTTTATATTGGTTTGGTTTATTACTGAAAAGTATATTAATGCATACTGTTGCTAATATTCTCGAGAACCCCCCCCCCCTACCCCCCACTTCTTTTTGAGAGTGAAAACCCTTTCATTGTCAACGGCGATCTGAGGCAGATTCAAATGGGAACGAATCGCTAGGAATAATGCCTGTTTTTAAAACAAGACGGCATTACGCTTGTCAGTAACCAGTCGACGAATGTAATTATAGTTCATCGGTTAGCTCGCGTGTCCTCTGCTAACGTTATTCTATCATACCTGTCTCACATATAATAAAATAACGCTAGAGGACACTCGAGCTATGCATCCGTATGCTGGGTCATTCGAAAATAATATAATAATAAGTGTCTCAAAAATGTTTAAGTTTGTCGATACCACTAGATCACATTGATTTATTAATCATCGGCCAATGGATGTAAAAAAAGAGGTAGTTTTTACATATAATTTTAAGAGGAAACCCGCTACATTTTTCGATCATTAGCAAGGGACTTTTATATGCATGATCCCACAATCAGGATAGCACATACCAAGGCCTTCGATATACCAGTTGTGGTGCACTGGCTGGAACGAGAAATAGTTCAATTGGTCAACAGACGAGGTCGATGCTAGACAGACCGCACATCAGGCGAGCGCTTTACCACTGGGCTACGTCCCGCCCCAAGATGTGCAACAAAATATGCCGTGTCTAGAACCGGGCCATATCTAGCCAAAATAACTGGGGGTGGGGCAAACATCAGACCTCGCCGTGTAGATCGTTTTAGGGGAGTGATTAATTTCTCCCCTAAGATTATAATTATGGGTAGCACGAGTATCCTCTAAAGTTCTGTAGAATCCCTGCTCGAGGACACTCGACCTAGCTTATGGGGAGACATTTAAGACATTGCCATATTGATACCACAAATATACATTCACATGTTTGCTAAGAGGAGTTTAAAATGTATCTCCTTGGGGAGTGGTGGGGAGCGATAGTGACAGCTCCCGTTAACTAACAGTTTAATACCAAAAATATACATTCGTATGTTTGCTAAGGGGAATTAAAATGTATCTCCAGAGTGATAACTCCCGTTAAACAACATTTTAAGACTGAAAATATACATTTACATGTTTGCTAAGGGGAGTTTAAAATGTCTCTCCTTTGGGATTGGTGGGGAGCGATAGTGATAGCTCCCGAGAAACAACATTTTAATAGAGAGTCTTCTTCAGCTACAAATGGGCGGGATGTAGCCCAGTGGTAAAGCGCTCGCTTGATGCGCGGTCGGTTTGGGATCGATCTCCGTCGGTGGACCCATTGGGCTATTTTTCGTTCCAGCCAGTGCTCCACAACTGGTGTAACAAAGGCCGTGGTATGTACTATCCTGTCTGTGGGATGGTGCATATAAAAGATCCCTTGCTGCTAATCGAAAAGAGTAGCTCATAAAGTAGCGACAGCGGGTTTCCTCTCTCAATACATGTGTGGTCCTTAACCATATGTCAGACGCGATATAACCGTAAATAAAATGTGTTGAGTGCGTCGTTAAATAAAACATTTCTTTCTTTTTTTCTTCAGCTACAACACACAAAGACTTGAGTGCACTCATAATTGCTCTCGGTAGATGCAGTTCTGTTTACGCCCCCTTCAAATATACATGCTCCTACACGCCTCAAAATGTTTAGAAGGTATGCATATTTATGTTTCTGTGAGAAAGTACAAATAAAATATCACTTGCATTCGCGGACCTGGGGAGGGTGTGTGTGTGTGTGTGGGGGGGGGGGGGCTAAATTTTATTTTAATTTTAAAAACTTTACGTTCGAAAATCCGGGGAATCCCTTCGGGAACGTTTGTGGCCTTCGACCATGTAATGTCATTGCCCCCCAAATGAATTTTCCGGATCCGCCACTGACTTGCTTTTGTTTTGGTAAGAAGGAAGCAAGAAAATGTTTTATTTAATGACGCACTCAACACATTTTATTTATGGTTATATGGCGTCAGACATATAGTTAAGAACCACACAGATATTGAGAGGAAAAAAAAAAAAAAAGTTTTATTTAACGAAGCACTCAACACATTTTATTTACGGTTATATGGCGTCAGACATATGGTTAAGGACCACACATATTTTGAGAGGAAACCTGCTGTCGCCACTACATGGGCTACTCTTTCCGATTAGCAGCAAGGGATCTTTTATATGAACCATCCCATAGACAGGGTAGTACATACCCCGGCTTTGATATGCCAGTCGTGGTGCACTGATTGAAACGAGAAATAGCCCAATGGGCTCACCGACGGGGATCGATCCCAGACCGACCGCGCATCGAGGAGTAGGCTATGATGGCAGAGGGCTCTTACTTTCTCTTCATCGGGGAGAGGGATTTATCAGTTAAGCGCTCGCCTGAGGTTCTGGCGTCGCAGGATCAAACCACCTCAGTGGATCCGTTCAACCAAATGGTTTTTTTCTCGTTCTAACTAGTGCACTACAACTGGTCAAACCGGTTATGCCATCGGTCTACAGGCTGGTAGGTACTGGGTTCGGATCCCAGTCAAGGCTTGGGATTTTTAATCCAGATACCGACTCCAAACCCTGAGTGAGTACTCCACAAGGCTCAATGGGTAGGTGTAATCCACTTACACCGACCAGTGATCCATAACTGGTTCAACAAAGGCCATGATTTGTGCTATCCTGCCTGTGGGAAGTGCAAATAAAAGATCCCTTGCTGCTAATCGGAAAGAGTAGCCCATGTAGTGGCGACAGCGGGTTTCCTCTCAAAATCTGTGTGGTCCTTAACCATATGTCTGACGCTATATAACCGTAAATAAAATGTGTTGAGTGCGTCGTTAAATAAAATATTTCTTTCTTTCTTTCAATAAAATTTTACTAAATAATAGTAACAATCAGATATGTCACCTAAAGAGGGAGATAGAGCTTAAAAACACAAACATTGAGGGGTTGGTGTAGGGCCAGGATATTCATATTTACGAAATAGACTTAACTGCAACATTTGCCCCAAAATATTCACTAGCCATCGGGCATGGCAACAGTAGTTATTTACTAGCCCAAGATTTCTTTCTTTGTTTCACAACTAATCAAAGACCGTGGTATGTGCTTTCCTGTCTGTGGGGAAAATGCATATAAAAGATCCCTTGCTGCTAAAGGAAATATGTAGCGGGTTTCCTCTGATGACTACGAGTCATAATTACCAACTGTTTGACATCCAATAGCCGATGATTAATCAATCAATGTGCTCTAGTGGTGTCATTAAACAAAACAAAATAACAAACAAACTTTATCGATCAAATATCGAAATAGCCATATGTTAGACACCAAATAGCCGAAAGTGTAGGCCTACTGAGGTGTCATTAAATAAACATTAAATTGTTGTCCTTTCATGGGCAAAACTCTCTTGAGATGGGGCTATAATTAAAGTTTATTTTCTTTAATAACACCACAAGAGCACATTGAATTATTAATTACCAGCTATTGGATGTCAAACATTTGGTAATTCTGACATTTAGTCTCAAAGGAAACCCGATAAATTTTTTCATTTGTTGCAAGGGATCTTTTATACGCAATTTTCCACAGGTAGGACAGCACATACCGCGGTATTTGATATACCAGTCATGGAGTACTGATTGAGACGGGAGTTCGATCATATATGATCAAAGCATCTTAGAGGTGAGCGCTCTTTCGACTTGACTAGTTGCCATCCAGATAATAACAGATTACCAGTAAAGCCGCTGCCACGACATGGGCTGGGCTATTTACACTTTTTCTTAACCTAGCTACCATCAGAGGCCATTTAGCATAGACTAAGTGTTATAGATATAAGACAAAACTCCTGTCAAGATGCGGATTTAGCTTACTGATAAAAGCGTTCGACTGAGGTGCAACGGGTTGCTGTATCGATCGCCCTCGATGGACTAGATTTTCTCCCGTATCAAACAGTGCCTGGCGATTTTACTGTTTGTGGGAAAGTGCAAGCCCTTGGGTGTGTGTGTGCGGAGGTGCTTGTGAAGGAAGGAAATGGGAAACCCGCTGTCGTCACTTCATGGGCTACTCTTTTTGATTAGCAGCAATGGATCTTTTTATATACACCATCCCAGACGGGATAGCACATATCACAGCCTTTAATATACCAGTCGTGGTGCACTTGCGGGAGCGAGAAATAGCCCAATGGGCTCACCGACGTGGATCGATCCTAAACCGACAGCGCATCAAGCCCCTTGGTGCTTGGGGTGCGTAAACCACCTAAAAAAATATTTTTTTTAAAATTTATCATTATGCAACACTGTTGATTCTTATGCCCCTAAAATCAGACGCGTGTGTATGAAAATATACAGTGGGGGTTGGGGTGGGGAGAGGTGGGGTGGGGAGATATCTAGACTGTGAGGATCGATGTACCTAGTGGCGTGTTCGGGTCATGCTCCCCTGGAAAATATACAGTGTGGGGGTGGGGGGGGGGGGGGGGGGGGGGGGGGAGATGTCTAGACTGTGAGGATCGATGTACCTAGTGGCGTGTTCGGGTCATGCTCCCCTGGAAAATACACAGTGGGGGTTGGGGTGGGGAGAGGTGGGGGTGGGGAGATGTCTAGACTGTGAGGATCGATGTACCTAGTGGCGTGTTCGGGTCATGCTCCCCTGGAAAATACACAGTGGGGGTTGGGGTGTGGAGAGGTGGGGTTGAGGAGATGTCTACACTGTGAGGATCGATGTACCTAGTGGCGTGTTCGGGTCATGCTCCCCTGGAAAATACACAGTGGGGTTGGGGTGGGGAGAGGTGGGGGTGGGGAGATGTCTAGACTGTGAGGATCGATGTACCTAGTGCCGAGTTCGGGTCATGCTCCCCTGGAAAATACACAGTGGTGGTTGGGGTGGGGAGAGGTGGGGGTGGGGAGATGTCTAGACTGTGAGGATCGATGTACCTAGTGGCGTGTTCGGGTCATGCTCCCCTGGAAAATACACAGTGGGGGTTGGGGTGGGGAGAGATGGGGGTGGGGAGATGTCTAGACTGTGAGGATCGATGTACCTAGTGGCGTGTTCGGGTCATGCTCCCCTGGAAAATACA
The DNA here is from genome assembly GCF_016097555.1 of Gigantopelta aegis. NCBI lineage: Eukaryota > Metazoa > Mollusca > Gastropoda > Neomphalida > Peltospiridae > Gigantopelta > Gigantopelta aegis. The sequence goes on from NC_054701.1 coordinate 76,921,931, forward strand.
CAGTGGGGGTTGGGGTGGGGAGAGGTGGGGGTGGGGAGATGTCTAGACTGTGAGGATCGATGTACCTAGTGGCGTGTTCGGGTCATGCTCCCCTGGAAAATACACAGTGGGGGTTGGGGTGGGGAGAGGTGGGGTTGGGGAAATGTCTAGACTGTGAGGATCGATGTACCTAGTGGCGTGTTCGGGTCATGCTCCCCTGGAAAATACACAGTGGGGGTTGGGGTGGGGAGAGGTGGGGTTGGGGAGATGTCTAGACTGTGAGGATCGATGTACCTAGTGGCGTGTTCGGGTCATGCTCCCCTGGAAAATACACAGTGGGGGTTGGGGTGGGGAGAGGTGGGGGTGGGGAGATGTCTAGACTGTGAGGATCGATGTACCTAGTGGCGTGTTCGGGTCATGCTCCCCTGGAAAATACACAGTGGGGGTTGGGGTGGGGAGAGGTTGGGGTGGGGAGATGTCTAGACTGTGAGGATCGATGTACCTAGTGGCGTGTTCGGGTCATGCTCCCCTGGAAAATACACAGTGGGGGCTGGGGTGGGGAGAGGTGGGGGTGGGGAGATGTCTAGACTGTGAGGATCGATGTACCTAGTGGCGTGTTCGGGTCATGCTCCCCTGGAAAATACACAGTGGGGGTTGGGGTGTGGAGAGGTGGGGTTGGGGAGATGTCTACACTGTGAGGATCGATGTACCTAGTGGCGTGTTCGGGTCATGCTCCCCTGGAAAATACACAGTGGGGTTGGGGTGGGGAGAGGTGGGGGTGGGGAGATGTCTAGACTGTGAGGATCGATGTACCTAGTGGCGTGTTCGGGTCATGCTCCCCTGGAAAATACACAGTGGGGGTTGGGGTGGGGAGAGGTGGGGGTGGGGAGATGTCTATACTGTGAGGATCGATGTACCTAGTGGCGTGTTCGGGTCATGCTCCCCTGGAAAATACACAGTGGGGGTTGGGGTGGGGAGAGATGGGGGTGGGGAGATGTCTAAACTGTGAGGATCGATGTACCTAGTGGCGTGTTCGGGTCATGCTCCCCTGGAAAATACACAGTGGGGGTTGGGGTGGGGAGAGGTGGGGGTGGGGAGATGTCTAGACTGTGAGGATCGATGTACCTAGTGGCGTGTTCGGGTCATGCTCCCCTGGAAAATACACAGTGGGGGTTGGGGTGGGGAGAGGTGGGGTTGGGGAGATGTCTAGACTGAGGATCGATGTACCTAGTGGCGTGTTCGGGTCATGCTCCCCTGGAAAATACACAGTGGGGGTTGGGGTGGGGAGAGGTGGGGGTGGGGAGATATCTAGACTGTGAGGATCGATGTACCTAGAGGCGTGTTCGGGTCATGCTCCCCTGGAAAATACACAGTGGGGGTTGGGGTGGGGAGAGGTGGGGGTGGGGAGATGTCTAGACTGTGAGGATCGATGTACCTAGTGGCGTGTTCGGGTCATGCTCCCCTGGAAAATACACAGTGGGGGTTGGGGTGGGGAGAGGTGGGGGTGGGGAGATGTCTAGACTGTGAGGATCGATGTACCTAGTGGCGTGTTCGGGTCATGCTCCCCTGGAAAATACACAGTGGGGGTTGGGGTGGGGAGAGGTGGGGTTGGAGAGATGTCTAGACTGTGAGGATCGATGTACCTAGTGGCGTGTTCGGGTCATGCTCCCCTGGAAAATACACAGTGGGGGTTGGGGTGGGGAGAGGTGGGGGTGGGGAGATGTCTAGACTGTGAGGATCGATGTACCTAGTGGCGTGTTCGGGTCATGTTCCCCTGGAAAATACACAGTGGGGGTTGGGGTGGGGAGAGGTGGGGTTGGGGAGATGTCTAGACTGTGAGGATCGATGTACCTAGTGGCGTGTTCGGGTCATGCTCCCCTGGAAAATACACAGTGGGGGTTGGGGGGGGGGGGGGGGGGGGGGGTGGGGAGATGTCTAGACTGTGAGGATCGATGTACCTAGTGGCGTGTTCGGGTCATGCTCCCCTGGAAAATACACAGTGGGGGTTGGGGTGGGGAGAGGTGGGGGTGGGGAGATGTCTAGACTGTGAGGATCGATGTACCTAGTGGCGTGTTCGGGTCATGCTCCCCTGGAAAATATATTCAAAAGTTAAAGTTTGTTTTGTTTAACGACACCACTGGAGCACAATGGTTAATTAATAAGAGGGTATTGGGTGTGAAACAGTTGATAATTCCGATTCGTTGACTTCTGAGAAAACCCGCTACATTTATTCTAATGCAGCAAGGGATATATGCACTAAGTATATGCACTTTCCTACAGACAGGAAAGCATATACCACGGTCTTTGACCAGTTGTGGTGCACTGGTTAGAACGAGCAAAAAGCCCCAATCAGCTAAATGGATCGACCGAGGTGGTTCGATCGTGCGACGCAAGCACCTCAAGCGAGCACTCAAACGATGATGCTAAATCCCGCCCCTAATATGTTACAAAACCAACAACAAAACTTTGATGTGACCAGCAAAGGTCGACCCCCACCCCTACTACAAATATACTTTCTGGAAAGGCCCTGACTTTTCAAAGTGCTATAAAGTGTTAACTGTGTAAGTAATCCAAAGAGAGAAGTTTACATAACTATGTCAGAACTGCCAGGTTAATTAGCCGTTTATTAAACATATACTCAACATGAATGGTTTCAACCTAGATGAGAATGATATTTCAATTAAGTAACATATAAAGAAAGAAAGAAATGTTTTATCTAACGACGCATTCAACACATTTTATTTACAGTTATATGGCGTCAGACATATGGTTAAGGAACACACAGATATTGAGAGAGGAAACACGCTGTCGCCACTTCATGGGCTACTCTTTCCGATTAGCAGCAAGGGACCTTTTATATGCACCATCCCACAGACAGGGTAGTACATACCACGGCCTTTGATATACTGTCTGGAACGAGAAATAGCCCAATGGGTCCACCAACGGGGATCGATCCCACACCGACCGCGCATCTAGCGAGCGCTGTACCACTGGGCTACATCCCGCCCCTAGGTTATATGGCGTCAGACATATGGTTACGAACCACACAGATATTGAGAGAGGAAACCCTCTGTCGCCAATTCATGGGGTACTCTTTTCGATTAGCAGCAAGGGATCTTTTATATGCACCATCCCACAGACAGGGTAGTACATACTACGGCCTTTGATAGACCAATCGTGGTGCACTGTCTGTAACGAGAAATAGCCCAGTGGGCCCACCAACAGGGATCGATCCCACACCGACCGCGCATCGAGCGAGCGCTGTACCACTGGGCTACGTCCTGCCCCTAAGTAACCTATAATGTAAACAAATAGTTCAGACGCTTGCCTACCGCACCATATTGTAATTTCAGTGTTTGTAATTAGCATGGAAACAATGAACTGGAGCAAATAAATAACACTAAAATAAATAACAAAACCAGTTAATTTGTTGTTAGTAAAACAATGTTTAATAAATATAAGTGAAAAACAAAAGTATCACAATTCATGTTTTTAAATGGATAAAGCTTAGCATTGTAAGCATCAGAACAGTTAACAGGGCTAGGTTTCAACAGGGAATGTTCATGTTACCGCAAAGAGGAATAATAAAAAGCAAAATGAAACTTTAAAGATGACTTAAACAGCTTTACTAGTGCAACTCTCCCCATACCCACCCCCACCCCCAAACGCTCCCTGTCTTCTCCAGTATTCCTCGTTTGACTCTCCCCATCTTTGTCTATTTCTTTCTTTTTCTCTTCACCACAGGTTTTCTCTCTCTCTTTCTTTCTTTCTTTCTCTTTGTTTTCTTTTTACTCTCTCTCCCTTAGCTTCACAGTGCTTAAAGTTGAAAGTTTGTTTTGTTTAACGACACTACTAGTGCACAATGGTTTATTAATCATCGGCTATTGGATGTCAAACATTTGGTAATTTTCGACGTTTAGTCTTAAAAAGGAAAACCCTAAATTTTTCCATTAGTAGCAAGGGATCTTTTATGTGCACCATCACACAGACAGGATAGCAAATATCACGGTCTTTCATATACCAGTCGTGGTGCACTGGCTGGAAGGAGAAATAACCCAATGGGCCCACTGACGGGGGCCCATTCTAGACAGACCGCGCATCATGCGAGCGCTTTACCACTGGGATACGTCTCGCCCCTCATGCTTAAAGCAACAGACACACTGTTTGTACATGATATCATACAACACACCTACACTAATCTAATTATAATAATATATATTCTACTTAGAATTAAGTGGTTTATTTGTAAGTAATGTATTCTAATTGCAGTAAAAAAAACCCCAAAACCCCTTAAAATATAAGCTTCTACTTTGAAAATGTGTTCTACGAAAGAAAATATACATTGAATAAAGTATTCTACTTGCATGTCCTACTTGTAAGGAAAATATACTCGTACACTGAATAAAGTATTCTACTTGCATGTCCTACTTGTAAGGAAAATATACTCGTACACTGAATAAAGTATTCTACTTGCATGTCCTACTTGTAAGGAAAATATACCCGTACACTGAATAAAGTTTTCTACGTGTAATAAAACAAATCTACTTGCAGATTAAGTATTCTCCTTGCAACAAAAGTATTGTTGACCCAATGTTCTTGTAAATAAAATTATTTAACGTTTAATATCTTTTCTCTGGTGAAAGTCTTTCAAACCATCTCCATTTTAATTTTAAATCAAACTAATTTTAAATCAAAAGAATTTTAATGTTAAAGAACAATGCAATCGCTTTGTTTGGTGACAAATTCATCCAGCTATTATGAATGCAGTTTATTGAGAAAAGCTCCAATAACTGACTCACCCAAGTGCTCTTGTTATGGAATGTCCTGTTAAACAAACAAATAAACAAAGAAATCCCTGTCCTGATAATACCCCACAGAATAGTCGATTTTGTAGTTCAAAGGAACTAATTCCAGAGTTAAAAAACCGTTCAAAGTAACACTTAAAATTACCATTGAACATGGTTAATGTTACATTTCAGATGCCAACAACACATTTTAGGCCTTTTAATTAAAACGCCCCACCCCTCCGACAATTTTCAAGTACATAAACAGCTCATACTAAATAGTCTTTAAAGGGACATATCCTAGTTTCAACCCGTGAAAATTAACACTAAGTTTAGTTAGTCTACAAACCTGTAACACATTTGGATAATGTTATAATTGAGTGAAACACGTGTCTGTGACTTTGAAATGGTGAAATACCCTCTAAAATACACTAAAACTCGACTCCATAACTGTTACTTCTAAGACGCACGTGCGTTTTTAAAAATATGAAAAATTAATTTTGTGATATTAAAAAACACCAGGAACTCTAAAAACACTTCGAATGTACGGACATTGATTATATAAACAATAAAATCAAAGTAAGGTATGATTTAAGTTATCAACAACGGTTATAATAGTAAAAAAATATACGTTAGTGTTTGAAAACTAGGGTATGTCCCTTTAAATTAAAACGCCCCACCCCTCCGACAAGTTTCAAGTCATATAAAAAACTATAAATAAGACAAAACAAAACAACTCCATAAACACCTCATACTAAATTATCTTTAAAACAGTTAAAAAGTGGAGTTTAAAAATGGCTGATTTTGAGACTTGTGTGTCAGAAAATCATATTTAGGCTATCTAATTAAAACGTTTTCTCCTGGGAACATGCCTACTCATAAATAGTTTTATAACAATAACGACACCCGTTCTAGGGATTCTATCAGGGTATTGTTCAGTTAATTGTATCTAGTTGTACTACAAATATGACATTTCAAGCCTATAGTTACTCTTTCCTTGTGTCTGTATGTCAACCAGAAGAAAAGTTAGTCCAGATGAAACGAAGGTAAAACGTTAGCAGATGTCCACAAATGTCTCTGTATATATGAGGATGGAGCTCTCAAGGTATCATTCGAGAAATGGACTGTTTTTGCTTTGTTCTTGCGTTCAGCTATTTCTGGAGTTCGAATGTTCTTTTCGAAATTCAAATCATATGGAATGACCAACTGCACTGTCTTCTTAACAGTCCACAAGTTATCGTTCAAGAAATAATGTAATAAACTATTCACGATTGTTTTTGCGTTCGACGATTTCTGGTGTTGGAATATCCTTTTCGAAATTCCAATCATATGGAATGCCCAACTGCACTGTCTTATCGTTCAAGAAATAATGTTGTAAACTATTCACGCTTGTTGTTGCGCTCGGCGATGTCTGGCTTAGGAATGATTTTTTCAAAGTTGAAGTCATACGGAGTGACCATTTGCACGGTCTTCTTGTACGTCCAAAATGGTGTCAGCACACACGCAATGGCCGGTGTAATGATGCAGATGATGATCAAAATAGCTGGAGGCATAGAACTCCACAGATAGGGCCAGTTTTGATAAATAATATAAATTATGTAAATCTCGACGATATTTCTGCAGTGGAATATGTGAACGAGCACAAACTGATTGATTTTCCATATTAAGGATCGTTCCATTCGGCATTTCAGCAGCATCCAACTGGCGGCGGACAATGGCGTGCTGCTTTCCAGAAGTAGACCTTTGACGAAGATCGGATGCGATACGTCTGACATCAGCACGAGATAACTGTATATCAGACAGATACAGTGATGGAGATGCAATAGGAAGTTGAACGAACCGAAGATGACGTCAAAGAGCGCTAGAGCGAAGGATTCGAAGACGAAGAAACCAGTTGTCATGGTTACCGCAAAATGAGACGTCTGCGACCTCCCAAACACGATGTCGCAGTCGAGGTGTTTGGCGACGAATACTCCCCACGCTCCGATAACGGTGAAGAAGATGCCGTAGAAGGCTCTGACGATGGCCAGGTTCCAGAAGACCTTCTCTCTCAGGATCAGCTGTCTGTATTTCTCGATGAGGGACGACAGACAAGCAGACGACACGTAGATGAAGACACAAAGAAGCAAGGAATAAAACGAAAAAAGCACTTTTGTCGACGTGTCTCTAAAATCGGTTTTCATTAGATCAGGTAAAACCCATTCCAGCATTTCACGAGTCTTGTTTTCCGCACAATTCATCTTTATGAGAAGTCAACCACAGCAAATGTAAAACAAATATTTTTTTCTTCTGGTATTGTTTTAGCAAACACCTTTTGTCACCGACGTCGCAATATTTGAATATCAAAATCGTCTTTTTGTTTCTTCATTCAGCAAGTTTAACCCATGCCACACTTAATATGCCTTTAACTGTAACGCCTTTAAGATCACAACTGCCTGGGTTTGCAGAAATTGGCGGTGTTTGCACAAATATATACCCAACTGATCTGAAAGGAATCACGCACCCCATTTATATGGAAGTCGGGCGAGAATAAATCATGTGTTTAGATAGTTTAGGACGTTATCTCTTGTATGTACAACATTCTAACGCTGCGTAAAACTGATTTTCTATTATAGTAACTGCATTACACCTGAATCGATAAATCCTACGTCAGCGGTAGTCATGTGGTGACATACGACGAAATGTGCTGATATAACTGGCTCAGATATGTGAACTTAACAGATATGCATACCTTTGTACCCGTATAGGTTAAATTACTTAAGATTTTTTCAGGATAGTCGGATGTTTGACTATTCATTTTAAATTTAACGTTTTCGTGATGAGAGAGAGAGAGAGAGAGAGAGAGAGAGAGAGAGAGAGAGAGAGAGAGAGAGAGAGAGAGAGAGAGAGAGAGAGACACACACACACAGACAGACAGACAGTGATAACTAGTCATTTTGAATTTAAAGTTTTCGTGACGAGAAAGAGAGAGAGAGAGACAGAGACAGAGGAAGGGAGGTTATATTATATATCTTCAGACCCACAAGTGAACGTCACTTTATTACGATAAACATGCACCACCTAAACCCTAGAGAGAAAATAAAAGTGCTGACACAGCGATACGACACTTTTAATTTGACAGACGGATAAATGGACAGAAAGTTTGTTTTGTTTAACAACACCACTGGATTACATTAATTAATTAATCATCGGCTATTTGATATTAAACATTTGGTCATTCTAACTCGAAGACTTCTGACGAAACCAGCTACGTTACTTCAATATGCACTCTGTCTCCAACGACAGGACAGCACATACCACAACCTTTGGTACACCAGTCAACAGACGGACAGAAGACAAGTAGAATGCTAAATGATTAAACTCTGTAAACTATTGTCATAGTGGCAAACTTGGTATATTCAAGTTAAACAAGACTCGCAATAGAACACTCAAGCATGAATGACACTAATTACAGTTTAAACATTAAACCTGCTAAGAAGGATAACTAAACATTAACTAAAACTTGCCAACATCATCAATCAGCTGAACCAGCTAATAAATGGGATACAGAATATAATTTACAATACGTCTTAATGGCGAATCCGACGATAAGCAATATAACACGTAACAAACATGCCAGAAGCTTCTTAAACTATAACGGCATAAAGAAATAGCAGGCAATTAAAACCTATAACAATCAAATATTCACTTATTTGCATACGTAACCGATTTAAGTCGGGTCCCATATAAACAGGGTACAGCTCGGATCCAGACGTCTTAATCGCTGAGCTACTCTCGGTCTACCAATAATATTCAAACCTATTCGTAGCTCGTAACTCTTTCCATTAGATCGACCGTTCCAAATTGCGCCCAACTTCCTTCATCAAAAACGCGCACCCTTTCTCTTTGGACGTAATCCCTACGGGACATTCCAAATTCCATAGCACCAACCTCCTCCCCCCTGCTACCGACCGCGGTCGGGCTGCTGGTGCTCCCTTGCACCTGTCAGCGCAGGAGGTCCCTCTTCCCCCCAACCTTTCCCGTCTTGGACAGAGAAACCGACCGAGGCCGGTACCTGTGCCCAAGATAGGCGTGCGCTACAACAGCTTGCTCTGAATGTGCACGCTAATCATCGGACTGAGAAATAAACGGTTGATCCTCGGTGACTCATCGGACTGAGAAATAAACGGTTGACCCACAGTGACTCATCGGACTGAGAAATAAACGGTTGACCCACAGTGACTCATCTCTTGTTCTTTTTAGGTAAGCCATTTTAACTACTTGTATTTGATGTGATTATATTGATATATGTTTGCTTCAATATTATGTTCTTATATTAGAATACTTACTTAAATCTAATATACTAAAAGGCAAAAGTTATTGTGACATGGATTGTTTGAAGTAATACATTTGTGAATGGATTTATGGATGTAATCCAGATACAATATGCATGAAACAGCTCAAAGAAATGCAACCAAGCAGTTGTTGCAGGGATTGCATGCTTTGTGCAAGAAACATGGAATATTCGGGAGAAATCCTGTCCAGTGTTCACCATAAAAGGCCAGACATTCAGTAACAAACAAGCGGTCAGGCCCTTTATAAGGGCCCTATGGGCAACCTAGGGAGACACCACAGCATTATAAAGGTCTAAAATTAACGAGCTACTCTCGATTCACTAATATCAAAACCTATATTAGCTCGGCCATTTACCTTTCGACCGACCGTTCAAAATTGCGCCAAATTCCCTCAATCAAAATTGCGAACCCTTTTCTCTTTGGCATTTAACTGCTCCATTCAAATTCCATAGCACCACCACCACCACCACCCGCCTGCTACCGATTTGATCGGGCTGCTGGTGCTCCCTTGCACTTGCCAGTGCAGATGGTCCCTCCTCTCCCCCCCCCCCCCACACCTTTCCTGTCATGGACGGAGGAGCCGGCTAAGGCCGGCTCTTGTGCCCACGACAGGCGTGCGCTACAACAGCTTGTTCTGAATGTGCACGTAAAACCCTATGACATGACATGTAACAAATCATTGCCACTCTGTGCAGCCTGTGTGAACTTCGCTCTGGACCCACTCTAGTGATGTGGCTCATTTGCATATGGCAGGTGCGCCCTATTGCTCGTTTCCATACCTTCGGGCATTTCTCTTTCCATGTTATAACATTTCATACACGGCCGTAAAAACTTATCAACAATTATCTTTGTCTTTTGTGTGTCACAATAACGTTTGCCTTTTAATATTTATTTTGAACCATAGAGTCTTGTAATAAACATGGCACATGTATAACATCTATAAAATACAAATGATAAAGAAACTTAATTATGTAGATGATGTCACCTTTAAGTACAGAGTGTTTAATATACTCAAAAGAATTTAAGGGTCAGACGATATTTTCGACATTATTTTCTGAATGTCAATTATATTAGCTAGACCATAATGTCACGCATGGTATTGTTCCATTTTGACGAAAGTGGATCTAAGCAACCCATAAATGAATTAAAATCCACTGTCATTGACACTGTCGACTAGTTCTAATGGCGAAAACATGCTTACATTTGCACGTAAATTAGGGCGAAAGCGAAAGGTCTGCTAAGTGCCCATAACTTGCTTTTTCACAAAGCGCTTCATTTGCAAGCTTTGCATGTGTATTCCATGTTCCCAATGCTGAATTTCCGTATAATTGGAGCTTGCGTTCGTGTACGGTGCACACTCCAAATTCGACAATGGTACGACTTCAACTGACTATCGAAGATCGAGGAAGGGCTATTGCTTGGCTTCAGGATGGCAATACGCAAAGAAATGTTGCTCTGAGACTTGGTGTCAGTCAGAGTGTCGTTGGCCGACTGTGGCAACGGTACCAAGCAACGAATTCTGTTCGAAATCGTCCACGTTCGGGAAGACCCCGAAGCACTACAAATAGAGAGGACCGTTACATCACCAATATGGCTCTACGTCAACGCACAACCACTGCACGCCGATTACGTGACAATCTGCGGACTGCGACTGGAACTCGAGTGTCTGATCAAACCATACGCAATCGTCTGAGAGCCAATAATCTACGCTGCCGTCGCCAGGCTGTTCGACCACCACTCCTACCACGTCACAGAAAGGCCAGACGTCACTGGTGCACGCTTCATCTGCGGTGGCAACGTGTTCAGTGGGGTCGAGTGATGTTCACTGATGAGTCCAGGTTTAGTCTCCAGTTCAACGACGGTCGGGTTCGTGTCTACAGACGTCCTGGGGAGCGCTTCGCTGACGTTAACGTTAGACAACGTCACCGGTTCGGTGGTGGCAGCGTCATGGTGTGGGGCGGCATCTCTATCCACCACAGGATATCCGGCCGTTGGTTCTCCCAGGCCTTCAGCAGATTGGCGGCGGGGCAGTTCTGCAGGATGGCAATGCCAGACCCCACCGCGCCAGGGTGGTAACGGACTTTCTCAGACAACAAGGTATCGCCAGGATGGATTGGCCAGCATATTCGCCTGACTTGGCCCCAATAGAGCACGCCTGGGACGAATTAGGCAGGAGAGTTCGGGATAACCATGCCCCTCCGGCCAACCTTCATGATCTGGGTCAACTTCTTATGGCAGAGTGGCAGGCCATTCCCCAAGAGTTCTTCAGACGTCTGATCAACAGCATGAGGCAACGATGTGTCGAGTGTATTCGCGCCAGGGGTGGATTCACACACTATTAAACGAATGTTCTAATGTGTAAAATCCATGTTTGACAACCTTCAACTTTGACAGCATGTCATGTGACTTTCTTGTATACAGTGACGTTTATTTGTGTTTTTTTGTAAATATGGAACAATAAATAAAAATTTTGGTGTAGTTTACATCATCAATCTAATACACTCTGAAACTTATTTGGTTATAAATTTTTGACCCTTAAATTCTTTTGAGTAGTATATACGTTATTATTAGATATTTCCGCATTTAGGGAGGTTGGAAATATGATTTATTAGATTTGTTAGATTATTTATTTATTTAGCAGATAGATAAACTTGTGGGTTGTTGTACATGAATATTGATTGATATGTATTACTATTACTTAGTATGTGAACAAAATACGCAAAATTATATGTGTAAACAATGTCGAATACCAAACGGTAAATACATAACCAAACGGTAATTACATTACAAAACGCAAGTAAATGCACACAATTACGGCACGCACATTATTGCGTACATGTTGTAGCACAACACACATTCAGTAATATTGATACTGTCCATTATGACATATGACCGGCCACGGTGGCGTCGTACTTAGGCCATCGGTCTACAGGCTGGTAGGTACTGGGTTCGGATCCCAATCGAGACATGGGATTTTTAATCCAGATATCAAGTCCAAACCCTGAGTGAGTGCTCCGCAAGGCTCAATGGGTAGGTGTAAACCACTTGCACCGACCAGTGATCCATAACTGGTTCAACAAAGGCCATGGTTTGTGCTATCCTGCCTGTGGGAAGCGCAAATAAAAGATCCCTTGCTGCCTGTCGTAAAAGAGTAGCCTATGTGGCGATAGCGGGTTTCCTTTAAAAAACAGTGTCAGAATGACCATATGTTTGACGTCCAATAGCCGATGATAAGATAAAAAAAAAAATCAATGTGCTCTAGATAAAACAAACTTTACTTTTCTTCTTTTATTATGACATATGCATTTCAATAGTCACGTACAATCAGAAATATTGAGAATGTCCAGTACGACATACGCATTACAGTTGCATAATATAAACGATGGACCCACAGTGATTCATCTCTTGTTCTTGTTTTTAGGTAGACTCCTATTTGCTCCCTTGCTACATCCCCAGAATTAGCTCCAAAGCAAAGTAGAAATCCTAAAACCAGATTGTTAAACCACTCGGTTATACAAAACCAAGTGGTTCAAAGTAATCACGGTTATACTATGATAAGGAAGGAAATGTTTTATTTAAACCGGCCTCGGTGGCGTCGTGGCAGGCCATCGGTCTACAGGTTGGTAGGTACTGGGTTCGGATCGCAGTCGAGGCATGGGATTTTTAATCCAGATACCGACTCCAATCCCTGAGTGAGTGCTCCGCAAGGCTCAATGGGTAGGTGTAAACCACTTGCACCGACCAGTGATCCATAACTGGTTCAACAAAGGCCATGGTTTGTGCTATCCTGCCTGTGGGAAGCGCAAATAAAAGATCCCTTGCTGCCTATCGGAAGAGTAGCCCATGTAGTGGCGACAGCGGGTTTCCTCTCAAAATCTGTGTGGTCCTGAACCATATGTCTGACGCCATATAACCGTAAATAAAATGTGTTGAGTGCGTCGTTAAATAAAACACTTCTTTGTTTTATTTAACGACGCACTCAACACATTTTATTTACGGTTATATGGCGTCGGACATATGGTTAAGGACCACACAGATATTAAGTCAGGAAACCCGCTGTCGCCACTTCATGGGCTACTCTTTTCGATTAGCAGCAAGGGGTCTTGTATATGCACCATCCCATAGACAGGATATCACATACCACGGCCTTTGATATACCAGTCGTGTTGCACTGGCTGGAGCGTGAAATAGCCCAATGAGTCCACTGACAGGGATCGATCCCAAACCAACCGCGCATCAAGCGAGCGCTTTACCACTGGGCTACGTCTCACCCCCATACTATGATAAATTATTATAAACAATTTTCTTTTTTTCTTTTCAGTTCAGTTTGAATCTAGCTCGAGTGTCCTTTAGCCCTGCTAGTTTGAACCTAGCTTTGGCTTCGTACAACTAATTAACCCCTGCGCTCTTGTCCCGTTCCAGCCAGCCAACAATAACCAATGTTATACATCTCACAGCTGTATTCTAAACTGTGCTGGGTTATCGTCTGTCTGAGAAACATTCCTTTCCTTGGAGTAGTTTCCCTACACCGAATAAACACCCCATCGATAGGCCCATTGGGCTATTTTTCGTTCCAGCCAGTGCACCAAAAGAAAGAAAGAAATGTTTTATTTAACGACGCACTCAACACCTTTTTTATTTACGGTTATATGGCGTCAGACATATGGTTAAGGACCACACAGATTTGGAGAGGAAACCCGCTGTCGCCACTACATAGGCTACTCTTTCCGATTAACAGCAAGGGATCTTTTATTTGCGCTTCCCACAGGCAGGATAGCACAAACCATGGCCTTTGTTGAACTAGTTATGGATCACTGGTCGGTGCAAGTGGTTTACACCTACCTACCTATTGAGCCTTGCGGAGCACTCACTCAGGGTTTGGAGTCGGTATGTGGATTACAAATCCCATGCCTCGACTGGGATCCGAACCCAGTACCTACCAGCCTGTAGACCGTTGGCAAACCACGACGCCACCGAGGTCGGTCCCAGTGCACCATGACTGGTATATCAAAGGCCGTGGTATGTGTTATCCTGTCTGTGGGATGATGAATATAAAAGATCACTTGCTGCTACTCGACAGCGGGTTTCCTATCTCAATCTCTGTGTGGTCCTTAACCATATGTCTAACGCCATATAACCGTAAAATAAAATGTGTTGAGTGCGTCGTTAAATAAAACATTTCCTTCCGACTAAACAGGTCACGACGACACCGACCCAGAAGTGACAACCACGATGCCTAAACCATGTCACTCGCCAGCAGCACGAAGTTCACCTTTGGTGTGCACTTTATTCATGCGGACGGCGTGCGTTGGAGCTGACATAACTGGTAGTGTAGTGGCTGATACGCTAAAACGTCCAGAGATATTACCGTGTAGATAAAACAGACAAAAAGACATAGTTGCCAGTGCTTGACAACGCAGAGTGCATTCACCTAGATTTTTCTAGAACTAGGTTGATTTGAACGAATGAATGGATGTTTAACGACACCCCAGCACGAAAAATACATCGGCTATTGGGTGTCAAACTATGGTAATGCAAATAAATAAAGCGATGATCAACATCAATATAAAAATTCAAGGTTTAAACAAAAACAGTGTAAAGAACTGTGCAAAAATACAAATACAAATATCACAGAATTTTACGGATACTGAATTTTACTCCAAACTTCAATTTGTGCTGTATTGGCCATTCTCAAAGAGAATGTTACACCCCTGCACCACGGTGAGGTTACAGCACGCGCAGGAGCAGGTTGATTTAGCAGGTGCAGGAACTTATGCAGGGTGGGGAGTCTAGACAGTGACTAGCGAAGTTTCTGGGGGTGGGGGGGGGGGGGATGAGGTCGAGTCATGTTTCTCCGGAAAATACATTAAGAATGGAAATTTGCATTCAGCAGGGTGGGTGGGGTGGGGTGGAGTGGGGTGGGGTGGGTGTCTACTCCAAAAAGACCTTTCCTTCACACGCACCTGTTTAGAACTTTTTCACCAGTTTGTAGAAAAAAACCCAGATGAATGTTTGTTGTTGACAACCCATCTGGTTATTTAATCTGTTGTAATATTTGGTGTAGATAGAGAAGAAACCATCTATCGCCATATTAGCTCTAGTGCCCATTAGTCCTAATATGTTTATAGATGCCATTTTTTAAAAGTTGCGCTCTTTAAAAAAATCTTTCATCCGCACTTTACTTATGCTAAGACAAGACTACCAACTGCTAGCAGAAAGTTGACCAACTCGACGGTTGCGTTGTGACTTCCCCAACTCCCGACTTACGCCGGGTGCGATCAGATTAATAACGAATGGGTTATACGATGATAATCGAGTCGTAGAAGTCGTAAGAGCAAAAAGTTGGCTAACTTACTGCTGGCAGTTGGTAGTCTGAGCCTAGAATTAGATGTGAAGTCGTTAGCTTAGGATTAGATGCGAAGTCTCTAGCTGGACCTATATAGTAGTTTTTAGTTCAAACTATTATTCCACAATCGGCATATCAAAAATCGTGGGATGTGTTGTCCTGTTTGAAAGCGACCATAAATGTTTTTCAGAGGCAGATGTATGCTTTGTAGAATACCAGGCCTGGGTCCGTGCTTATAAAACTTTTAGAGTCCAGACTCCATCTCTAATGACCCCTGCGCGTGCTGTAACCTCACCGTGGTGCAGGGGTGTAACATTCTCTTTGAGAATGGCCAATACAGCACAAATTGGAGTTTTAGAGTTAAAGTCAGTATCTTATCTGTGATATTTGTATTTTTGCACAGTTCTTTACACTGTTTTTATTTATATTGATGTTGATCATCACCTTGTTTGTTTCCATTACCATAGTTTGACACCTAATAGCCGATGTATTTTTCGTCCTGGGGTGTCGTTCATTCATTCATTCATTCATTCCATCTCTAATGACGTCACACGCATACAATTTGTATGGCGATGCCATGCTATTAGTGCCTCCAGTCTGATTAAAATTAGCTCTACTGGTCTACCATGTGTAATAGTAGAGCTAATTTTAATTAGATTGTAGTGCCTCAGACTCTATTAGTCTCGAGTCTAGACCCTAATAGAGGTCTTACACGTGAACGTCATGGCAACGCCATACAAACTGTGACGTCATTAGAGATTGAGTCTGGATTAAACGTGTTATAAGCATGGGCCAAGGACTAGACCTATCTGCTTTGTATACAAACATTATGTACCTTTTCTTCAGATTTCCCAACTGTATGGAACCATATATCAAAAATGTAGAATATCAAAAATGTAGTGCCGCTAGGTAGGTTTCTTCCCTAATGCTCTGAAATAAGTATCACAATTATTTTGACAATTAAAGGTACATTATCATAGTTGCATGTGTCATATTTCAGTATTATGAATATCATTTGTAATAAACAATTTAATTTGTAACAGCACGTGAAAATGGACACTAAGTTTTGTTAATCTAGAAACCTGTAACATATCTGGATAAAGTAACTAGTTTGGGAGTGGCAGTCCTCATTGTGGCGGCGCAAGAAGAATGAAATCCCCAGTAAAGGCTGTCCTGACGAGGCACTAGATAGAGCTTCGCGGAATCAACCACTATTTTGCCAAATACCCATTCGACTCTGCATTGTACAGAGATACGGCCTTGATCACGTACTACGGTTTTGTCGTTTAGATTATAACAATGTGAAACGTGAGTCTGTGACGCTAAAACGGAGAAATAACCGTTACTGCTCAGAGGTACGTGTGTTTTTAGAATTATGGAAAACAACATTTCGTCGTATTACAAACACCAGGATGACCAGACATGTACGGAAATGGAAGGAAGGAAATGTTTTATTTAACGACGCACTCAACACATTTTATTTACAGTTATATGGCGTCAGACATATGGTTAAGGACCACACACATAGTGAGAGGGGAAACCCGCTGTCTCCACATAATGGGCTACTCTTTTCAATTACCAGCAAGGGATCTTTTATATACACCATCCCACAGACAGGATAGCACATACCACGGCCTTTGTTACACCAGTTGTGGAGCCCTGGCTGGAACGAGAAATAGCCCAATGGGTCCACCGACGGGGATCGGTCCTAGTGTACGGAAATGGATAATCTAAACAATAAAATATTAGTAATGTCTGCATTCAATTATAAAACGGATCTAATAGTGAAATTAAGCGGTAGTGTTCAAAAACTAGTGTCTGCCACTTTAACAATGTATGGGTTAATGCACCTTTAGGGCAGCCAACACAAATCCACGCAACGTATGAGACATGATATAAATTTATTTGAAACGACAGTCGTTTCAATTAAGACTGTAAAATATCACTGTCGCAACATTTGATCAAATTACGTTATCTACATATGATACCAAAGTCCACCCGTTAAAACAACATTTTTGCATTATCGGTATGACCAAAGTCCATGTTTAAAACGGAATTCTAAAAAAAATAAAAAATACATATATACATCCACTCTTGTCAAAGATAAATTATGCTTTAGGCATTTTGAACTAGTTCTAGCCACAAAAGGTCGGAATGACATCGGGTAGATAGCAAGTCAAAGTAACCTAACATTATTTTTAAGGATTCAGATGAAAGTAGGCTTTCACATTCCGGTTCAAAGTCTATTAAAAATAAAAATAAACTGTTTTGGAAATGACCTTTATATTCTGATTTTGTTTCGTGTGGCTTTTTTTCCTCATGATGTATAATTACGGAACAACCTGTTCTTCTGAAGGAGAATTCAATGGAATGAAGCAAAATCTCTGCGCCCATTATATACTTAATATAAGTCTTGACATTTTTGCCGTTGTATTCAATTAATATACATACTTCATGTAATATTAATATACATACTTAATATAATATTAATATACATACTTAATATAATATTAATATACATACTTCATATAATATACTTCACAAATTGCTAATGTCACAATGAAAACTAGCGGTTACAATGTTGCCATTAGTGTAACAGTTTGAAATATTACTCCAACGGTAGACTCTGACAATATTTTTTTTAAATAGTGATTCATGAGTATATGGCATCATATCTATATTTAGTCCAATGAGCTCTGTTCTCTGCTAGTTTTGGTTTAGTAAATTAGTCCCAGGTTAAACCAGTGGTAATTCCCGGTATTACATAGACCAGTAAATTTTGTAGAAAACGATTGTATTGATAGCGCTATTTTGATATAACCATTGTATATTCAAACAAAAGTTTTAAAAAAGTCCACGATATAATGATTTAGAAATGAAATTTACCATATTAACATGTTATCCTAGACGTCCAAGCGTTTTTAAACTTACCCAGCTATTAGCGTCTGACGTTGCTAAAGAACTTAATAATCTCGGAAAATATTTATTTAGAGCAAATTGGTTAATATTAACATTACTTCTATTTATTCAGTGTAGTACTATTCGATTACATGTATATTAAAGGGACATTCCTGGGTTTGCTGCATTGTAAGATGTTTCTGACAAATAAAATATTTCTACGATTAAACTTACAAATTAAAAATATTTTCTGGTTTAGAATATCAGTGTCTGTATATTCAATGCGTTTCTGGTCGTCATAATATTTGTAAGGAGCCTAAACTGGATTTTGTCATCAAATAATTTCGTACGTACGAAAAAAATAATAGTTTAGGAAATAAATGAAATTTAACCTAGTACATAGGGCCTCCACGAGTCCAAACTATGGGACTCGAGTACTCGAGGGTCAAACTCGACACGGACCCGAGTATCTGACACTTACACTAGATGATGATGAGCTTAAGGAACAAAGTAAAATAGCATTATGCATCTTAATTCCAGCGCTGAACACCGGCCTCGGTGGCGTCGTGGCAGGCCATCGATCTACAGGCTGGTAGGTACTGGGTTCGAATCCCAATCGAGGCATGGAATTTTTAATCCAGATACCGACTCCAAACCCTGAGTGAGTGCTCCGCAAGGCTCAATGGGTAGGTGTAAACCACTTGCACCGACCAGTGATCCTAACTGGTTCAACAAAGGCTATGGTTTGTGCTATCCTGCCTGTGGGAAGCGCAAATAAAAGATCCCTTGCTGCCTGTCGTAAAAGAGTAGCCTATGTGGCGACAGCGGGTTTCCTCTAAAAAAATCTGTGTGGTCCTTAACCATATGTCTGACGCCATATAACCGTAAATAAAATGTGTTGAGTGCGTCTTTAAATAAAACACTTCTTCTTCTTCTTCTTCCAGCGCTGAATATGAAAAGAAAGAAATGTTTTATTTAACGACGCACTCAACACATTGTATTTACGGTTATATGGCGTCAGGCATATGATTAAGGACCACACCGATTTTTAGAGGCAACCCGCTGTCGCCACTACATGGGCTACTCTTTCCGATTAGCAGCAAGGGATCTTTTATTTGCACTTCCCACAGGCAGGATAGCACAAACCATGGCCTTTGTTGAACCAGTTATGGATCACTGGTCAGTACAAGTGGTTTACACCTAGCCATTGAGCCTTGCGGAGCACTCACTCAGGGTTTGAAGTCGGTATCTGGATTAAAAATCCCATGCCTCGACTGGGATCCGAACCCAGTACCTACCAGCCTGTAGACCGATGGCCTAACCACGACGCTACCGAGGCCGGTCCTGAACATGGATGCCAAATAAAAAAAGAAAGAAGTGTTTTATTTAACGACGCACTCAACACATTTTATTTACGGTTATATGGCGTCAGACATATGGTTAAGGACCACACATACTTTGAGAGGAAACCCGCTGTCGCCACTACATGGGCTACTCTTCCGATTGGCAGCAAGGGATCTTTTATTTGCGCTTCCCACAGGCAGGATAGCACAAACCATGGCCTTTGTTGAACCAGTTATGGATCACTGGTCGGTGCAAGTGGTTTACACCTACCCATTGAGCCTTGCGGAGCACTCACTCAGGGTTTGGAGTCGATATTTGGATTAAAAATCCCATGCCTCGACTGGGATCCGAACCCAGTACCTACCAGCCTGTAGACCGATGGCCTAACCACGACGCCACCGAGGCCGGTCCTGAACATGGATGCTAAATAATGCCATTGTATTGCATTTAGAAACTGATTGATATGTTCAGTGTTGTAACGGACGGCTAGTTTAAAAAGAGAAACTAGCGCATGATCGTAGTCCTGGACAGAAGAGCCTGCCGAGGTCGGCTCTTGTGCCCAGGACAGGCGTGCGCTACAAGAGCTTGCTCTGAATGTGCACGTAAAGCCCTATGATCTGACCTGACCATGATCGTATACTCATTGTGTAACTTGTATAGTTGATTATCTACTGCTGAAATTATTGTCCTACATTGTCCATTGTATTATAGCTGATCATTGTATTCCACCTTGTATGGGTACTCGAGTCCTGAGAACGGACTCGAATCTTGCTAGACTCGACCCGTGCCCGAGTACTCGAGTACTCGTGGATACCCTACTAGTACAAATATTAGAACGATCAGAAACACGTTTAATATACAGCCACTAATATTTTATGCAGAAAATTACAATCGTTAAATAATCTCTGTTAGTCGATAACATCTTAAAACTTGCAGCAAACTCAGGAATGTCCCTTTAAACCAATAATACATGTATCTCTCAGTATACTTAATAATGACTTATACGTATTAAATAATATAAGTCAATAGAACCTTAATTAATTAATTAATTATTATTATTATTATTAATATTATTATTGTTTACTAAATCACTCTCCACTATAATCCTGTACATATCCTGTATATATTTATTATTTTGTTGTATATTGTATTATGCTGATAAGTTGTAAAAACTTAAAGCAATAAAGAACTTGAACAACCTGCCCGTAGGAACGATATCTGGAGGGGGACACAATCCTCTAGTGGAAGAGACGTTGTGTTTAATGGGGTGGGGGTGGGGGCACAAGCCAGATTTTTTTTATCTTTATTTATATAAAGTAGAACAAAAAATATCGTACATTTTTGTCCTCGAATAGGGGGGTCGGGGGGCACATCTTATTGGCCTGTATAACATTCCCCCAAAATTTGGACTCTTCGGCTATAGGGGCGGGACGTAGCTAAGTGGTAAAGCGCTCGCTTGATGCGCGGTCGGTTTGGGATCGATCCCCGTCAGTGGGCCCATTGAGCTATTTCCGCTCCAGCCAGTGCACCATGACTGGCACATCAAAGGCCGTGGTATGTGCTATCCTGTCTATGGAATTGTGCATATAAAAGATCCCTTCCTGCTAATCGATAAAGAGTAGCCCATGAAGCAATCTAATTTAAATTAGCTCCACTGGTTAATTACTATTACCTGTGGATCTAACAGCACCCCGTTGGAGCTCATGTCCAATTGACCTTTCATTCGACCAATCAAAACCTTACTTGCAAAATCATTCCAGTGATTTGAAAAGAATTTGAAAACATTCGGGATGATCTCGAGGGTATACGAAATGATTCAGGTGAATTACGAAGTATGCCAAAAACTAATTTCAATATAAAATTTTATATAAAATTCGTTTCAAGACGAAAAACACAACAACAAAACTCGTGATGATATAGCCATAAAATCTGTTTATCCTAGTATACAATCCAGAATTTATTACTGCACTTTTCCCTCTGTTTTTTAATGCTGAAATAGAGCAACAAGTTCGCCTATTGCATAAATAGTCTCGCCCGATATTTTTAGAATTTGTATGCTTCCGAATAACGCTATAAAAGGCGAAGTATAATTGGTCGATATTTAAATTGTTATGTATAGATGATATGTCACCTGGGCATGGGAGTCCACACGATGCTGTTAGATCTACTGGTAGACCAGTAGAACTAATTTTAATCAGATTGCTCATGAAATGGCGACAGAGGGTTTCCTCCCTCAATATCTGTGTGGTCTTTAACCATATTTCCGACGCCATATAACCGTAAATAAAATGTGTTGAGTGCGTCGTTAAATAAACCATTTCCTTCCTTCAGCTACAAGTCACTTTAAAGAGATATATAGTACATTCTCAGACAGAATGGATTTTGTTGGGAAACAACTCCCACATGTTCTTACGGTAATGCTTACGAGTGGGTGCTTGCGTGTGCGCGAGCACACGTCGTATATCTATCTCATAGTGGCCCCGTCGGTGGGCCGTGGTATGTGCTATCCTGTCTGTGGGATGGTGCATATAAAAGATCCCTTGCTACTGATGAAAACATGCGGCGGGTTTCCTCTCTAAGACTATAATTATGTTAAAATTACCAAATGTTTGAAATCCAATAGCCGATGGTTAATAAGTCAATGTGCTCTAGTGGTGTCGTTAAACAAAACAAACTTTAACTCTATCTACTAGTGGGTGAATAATAGTAGATCCTTTATTCTGGTGGGTTTGGGTGCTTCCACATAATTTAATTTAATTTCCTGAATTTAATTTAGCGTAGGCCTAAAACGTACACCCACCCCGATATGATCATTAGTGAAACGACCGCCCTTAATCGATACATATCATTCTCAGGAATGAAGGTGGCGAGTGATAACCACATCACGTTTTTTAATTCACCAAGTCACGTGAAATAGCTGATAAACGTACGTACGTGCGTATGTATATTACTATAGCAACAATCACTCCTCATCGACGTCTCACGTGCATTTCTATCATTGGCAGGAGAGTAATTAATAACCTTGATTTAGACAATAATTGTCATGTGATGAACGAAACGAGCATTTTGAAAAGCTATTTATGGAAGCACACCCAGCCATTACGGCGCTGAAATGATAAGTAGATAGGCGCGTGTGCAGTAAAGTGTGCAGGTGTGTGTGTGTGTGTGTGTGTGTGTGTGTGTGTGTGCGTGTGCGTGTGTGTGACTAGTCAGTGGCGAGCAAAGCTTTTTTTTTTTTTTTTTTTTTTTTTGGGGGGGGGGGGGGGGGTCTTTCATTCTTTATTTCGCTCTGATCATATCCTTGGTACATGACCGGCCTCGGTGGCGTCGTGGTAGGCCATCGGTCTACAGGCTGGTAGGTACTGGGTTCGTATCCCAGTCGAGGCATGGGATTTTTAATCCAGATACCGACTCCAAACCCTGAGTGAGTGCTCCGCTAGGCTCAATGGGTAGGTGTAAGCCACTTGCACCGACCAGTGATCCATAACTGGTTCAACAAAGGCCATGGTTTGTGCTATCCTGCCTGTGTGAAGCGCAAATAAAAGATCCCTTGCTGCTAATCGGAAGAGTAGCCCATGTAGTGGCGACAGCGGGTTTCCTCTCAAAATCTGTGTGGTCCTTAACCATATGTCTGACGCCATATTACCGTAAATAAAATGTGTTGAGTGCGTCGTTAAATAAAACATTTCTTTCTTTGGTACATGAGGTAAAATAAACATAACACATTCTAAACAATGGGTTCGGTCATGCTTCTCTGGAAATATATTTAAAAGAAAGCAAATTCACTTGGAGCAGGGTTGGGGGATTAGACCCGTGAAACACTCCCCTCTGCACTCACGCCTAGGCATCAGAAGATGCTAATAACAGGATGGACCGGCAGTATAGTAATTCGTCCTTCAACTAGAGTGGGTACAATCTCCAGAGTTTGGGGATGGACAATGCCCGACATCCCCCACCCAGCTTCCGGGGCCTATATGAATGGCAGTGATGTGAAGGTCGTACCTGAGCTAAAGTAACTGAGGTGGGTAGGTGGGGGAGGCGAGGACAACAATAACTGACATCAGTCACAGTACTAGTTATAATCTGTCCCAATGGGATGGCGTGATAGGATAGAGGCACGTAAATAGAGTTCAAGGCCAGATTAATAACAAAGAGTCTCTCTTGCTCTATAGTCCAAGGCGAACCCAATAAATACATTTGCTACGTTCATTTTATCCCAAGTACTCTCCGCATTCTATACACTTCAGTTTTTGTTTACGATGAAGTAGGACCTTTGTTCGTGCTCTCTTGAGTTAACACCCCCCCCCCCCCCCCCCCACCTGGGGGGACTCATTACAAGCTATGGAGTGTTATTGGAGTATCGCGTTGCGGGCAACCGTGACTTTGGTGTACGGCGATACGGTCCCAACTAAGAAGAGGACAAGGTGGAGGAAGAGGAGAAACCCGCCAGGAACGGTTCAAGGGGGGGGGGGGGTGGGGGCCAACCCCGGTGGCTAAACCACCGGCAGCGGCTCCTTCTGCTTCGCCGCTACCTGCGATTTCTACTGAGAAGAAGAAGGAAGAGACGTCAGTCCCACCGGCCCAGCTGCTACTTCGGAAGCGGCCCGAGTCCACAAGTCTACTATATATAGAACTCCGACTCGGCTTTTCACTTCGCCTCAGCCTACTCTGCAGACCATTGATGTGTCACCAATTCTACCGGTGTCACCAATCGGTCTGCAGGACCGTCAAGGAGCTGTTGGGAAACGCAAGGCTGAAGCGGCGACAGCGGCCACTACAACAAGAACGCCGCCAAAACAACCTCAGCCACCACTCGAAGGTGCAGAGTCCGAAGACACCATGGACCCCTGGACTCTGCACGGGAAGCTATCTCGCCGCTTCGCCAAATGCGTGGTAATTGACACGCCGGATACGAAACGACTCTTAGCAGCGCCACGATGTCGCAACTTTGAGAACATGCCAGTCGGAGAAGGGGAGTACGAGATGCACCCAGTGAGCTTCAAAGATGGGCGGACGGCTGTTAGTATCACCCACCATCTGGACAACCGCTACAGCCAGGCTCTACTGTTCGCAGAAATGGACAACATTTCGATTCATCGCATGATGAAGAAGGTGTTCAGTGAGCAGTATCCTGCGATCACCAGACTGCTAGCGAAGCCGGATATACATCAGCTGATCCCCCATCAGGACACGAGGGTGTGGCTCTCCTCCCCCTAGTCAACCTTACTTAGGACTGGTAACCTCCTTTTTGGGGCTTAGTTGGACTTTATAACCTTGCGGCCGTTGTTCAAAATTCTTACGTTTATTTTTTTATAAATAGTCCGACGCATTTTACTTTGGCGCCCGTTCAATTGCTCAAAATCACCTTAAAACCTTTTAGACCGAGCAGTCGAAACTACTTTTTGGCTTAACTTTAGAGTCCAGACATGGCTGGATGCAATTATTCTCAGTAGTCTTAGTTTTTTGACAGGTTTTACCAAGGAATCGAACTTCAGCCAATCACAGCATGGCTATCACTTGGTGTCTGCTATTTGGTCCGCGCTCTCGCTAAATTCCGTCCACTTCAAACTCAATCCCCCCCCCCCCCCCCACCCCTCCTGCTTCGGAATTAGTCACTGTCGAAGTCAGAGGCTAAGTCCGCGGTGGGCGTGCCTGAACCTTAATTGGATAGGGGCACGTTAAACGAGTTCCCATCCCATCCCAAGTACTCTCACAGTAAGAGAGCTAGACGGACATTTGGACAGTTGTAACCAGTGGTGGATACAGACAATCTATTTAGGGAAGACCCCAATGACATAAGGCGGAATGCCAAGGGAACTTTGGGGGAGGTTTGGAAGGAGATCGTAAAAAAAATGAAAATTAATATATAATATTATAACTATAACTCGCAAAATTTAGGGGGCCCCTAGATCCGCCTCTGGTAACGCTTATTACGTTATAACTGTTCAAATGTCCGTCTAGCTCTCTTACCGTCAGAGTACACGGGCTACGTTTATTTCAACTTATTTTCGTGCTTATAACGATATAAGGGTAAAGCACGCTGTCCTGTGCACACAAACATCAGCTATCTGGGCTGTCTGTCCAGTGGGTTAGTTGTTAGTTGTTAGTGGTTAGTGAGAGAAAAGAGGGTGTAGTGGTCGTACACTACCCATCGAGTCGTTAAAACTCGCTCTGGGTGGTAGCCGGTACCGGGATGCGAACCCAGTACCTACCAGCCTTATGTTCGATGGCTCAACCACGACACCACCGAGCCTGAACTTGCTACGTTCGATTCAGACTACTCTAGCTAAGGGGACTTTTAAACAAAACATTCCTACACCGTTCTTGGTTGTGTAGTGGTCAAGTCACCTGTAAACGCTGGTAGCAGACGCGTGTGTAGAAAATGATATATACATGAACCTTATTAAAGACATACTGTCACGGATTTAAGGACCTTATTTCTCTAAAAATTGATAATAACTAAAAATTACATTAACTGTTGGAAACCAAATCTAGCTATTGCATCATCTTAAATGAACCCAGATGGAGTGAAATCCATGTCAACCCTCTCAGTAAGTTTAGTTTTTGAATTATGGACCATTGCCATAATTCAATTATTTTTACAAAATATCATTGATAAATGGAGTATGGTGGTTATGAAGATGGTTGAATAAAGTACATTTAGGGACAAATCAAATTATATTTGTTCAGGTAATACTTTGTTAGACCATTAAATAGGTCAGTGGTCTGTGACAATATGCCTTTAAGGCCGTTTCCGACATTATGACACAGGAAGTGGTGTTGAAAACACAATCGTCACTGCTGCAGTACGTGAAACATACTGAACACCAACATAAACGCAGGATTATTGCTAGTTAATAATTATAATATGTCTGCTCGATTACAAACACTCGTTTGTATGAAAACGGTATATCAACCTTTATCACCCATTAGAGGCTTTTGTAGGAGATATTGCTGGCAGTATAATTTGTGATATTTCTTGCGATATTCTCCTAGGAGATATCACTTCTGATTAGGTTTCAAAGAATTGTTTACAACTGTCGCAAATGTCAAAAAAATGAAGATAATGGATGACAAAAAGAATACCCCCCCCCCCCCCCCCCTTCGTGTCTTGTGATATCATAATTTATGAGCATTCGTTGATAAAAATATAAAATGTGTTAATCCCTTCTTGAACAGAACAAAATTTAATGTTACAGCTGAAAATTAAATTCGTGTTTATGTTGGTGCTCAGTATATTCACAACAATACTAAATTATTAGAATTTATAAGACGTTATGATTGAAAAACTAATTAAGAATTAGTGATAATAATTATTAAAAAAAACGTGTAAGCATTAATTATTTATTATTAAGAATATTTTATGGAAAACTTACAAAGTTTACATACTTATTGTTTATTTTCATATCAGTTTATTTTAATTTTCTCTATTTTCCATGATAAAGTAATATAGTTCTTCTGTTATTTATTCACTGGAACACTTTTATGATTTGTATTAGTGTATAATATCATAATATAATAATAATAATAATAATAATAATAATAATAATAATTTTAAATAAATAAACAAATAAATAAACAAATGTAGATCCAGAAATGGTGAGATAAAGAGGATGGAAGCAGGATTTTCCAGTAACCAAACAAAGTAATTGAATTAAATAAATTAGCTTTATTTACAAATTGAAAAAAAAAAAAATCCTGCAAAAGAACTAATTCCCCACTTGAACCACCACCACCCTCTCAACGTCGCCACTTCTGGAACAGACCTAAGGTAGCAGCATATATAACATTTGTCCAAATATGTATCTCTGTATAACTATATACACATGTATATATCATTACATCATAAACACATTTCTTTAGTACATCTACTCTCTAACAGTATTACAGTATTACATTTAGTAAATAACAGATATATTCAGTTATAACACAATACTAATAAAATCTAAAGCATGGATGACTTCATTGGCGTCTGTTTTATCGCAATGCTTTGCAGGATGATAACTGAAGGTGGAGCATATTCGTCATCTTTAAAATGTCCTATCAAATTTTACGTATAATTTACATAAATTTTGAACCAACAAGAACGATTTCTGATATATACACTACTACACTTTGTGCACAATCATTATCCATAAAATAATTCGCAAACACTCTGTCGATAACACCTTGGTAACAAACTGTAAGTCCGTAACTCCATTACGTAGCCGAGGCGGATCTAGGGGTGGGGGCAGGGGCCCGGGCCCCCCTAAATTTTACGAATTAAAATTTTATTATATATTAATTTTCATCCCCATCCAAACCTCCCCCAAAATCCCTTTGGCATTCCGCCTCATGTCAATGGGCCCCCTTAACTGGATTTTCTGGATCCGCCACTGCGTAGTACCAGGGTTACATGTAACTCGCAATATCGACAGGCTATTTCCCATTCCCCACCATAACACAGCATTATTCAGTAATTCCATAGTGTAACCGACGTGTTATGACGTAATCACACACGTAACAAAAGTGTTTAGCCATAATTCAGTATTAATGTCACAAGAAATACCAACAGTGTTACACTGTAACTCGATTAAAGTAACTGTATAACATATAACATCAGGGTTTCGCCATAACACAGTTTCAATGTTTAGTAACACTTACATATCAAAACACCATAACATATAATAACAGCAATGTCACACACCTATGTCTACCACCACGTATATTCCACAGTGAATTAAAATCAGAATTTTAATTTCATCTGTACGATGTTTCGTTGTTTTTTAATGCGGTACTGCTGTCATCTTTTATGACGTCATCGTATGATGGCGGTTTGTCCTGCGTTTTTGAATTTTCAATAACTACTTCATACGGTGGTGGCAACTGCATTGCGTTTTCGCGTGCGTGGTGTTGCCCATCTCCGATTATTTCATGTTGTGCTCCTGAAAGCAAAACAATTACCAAGTTTACATTAATTACAATAGTAATTACCTGCCCTTGATTTCAAAAGTTCAGTCAATTAAAGGCGCAGACCCTAGTTTGAGCGCGTGAAAATCAACACAGTGTTTATTAGTTAATCTACAAACCTGCAACACACATTTGGATAAGGTTATAACAGAGAGAAGCTAAAGTATGTGATGTTTAAATGGGGAAATACCGTCTTAGAATAACTGGAGCTTGTTTCGATAACCATTACTTCTCAGAATAATAAAATGTAAGTAAATTATTAAAAACGGCTCCAATAGTGAAAAATACGTCGTAGTGTTTAAAAACTAGCGTCTGTCCCTTTAATCCAAGACAGACTTTCTTTGTATATGTACAGCTAAACGCGTTTATAGGCCGTATATATCCAGCGATAGGGGAGTAGTTACCTCCACCCAAATCCCCAATATATTTTGGAGAAGACTATTAGGCTTCCCATTTATTTCAGGTTTGGAACTATTACAAAAACAATGTGAGATCGAATTGATGTCAAGTGTTCTTACTGATTAAAAAAACCCCACAAAACGAAAGGAAGCACAAGAAAAAAAGTTAAAAGTTAAAAAAAATTTTTTTAACGACACCACTAGAGCACATGGATTTATTAATCATCGACTATTGGATGTCAAACATTTGGTAATTTGGACATATACTCCTAGAGGTAATTTTTTACGTTTAGTTTCAAAGAGGAAACCCGCTACATTTTTTCCATTAGTAGAAAGGGATATATTTTACATGCACCATCCCACAGACAGGATAGCATACACCACGGCCTTTGATTCGTGGTGCACTGGCTGGAACCAGAAATAGTCCAATGGACCCACCGACGGGGATCGATCCTGGACCAACTGCGCATCAGGTGAGCGCTTTTCAACTGGGCTACGTCCCGACAAAGAAGAAAGAAGGATAAAAAGAAGAAGAGTGTTGTTACTTGTGTGGGCAGGACGTAGCCCAGTGGTAAAGCGATCACTTGATGCGCTGTCGGTCTGGGATCGATCCCCATCGGTGGGCCCATTGGGCTATTTTTCGTCACCACCAGTGCACCACGACTGGTATATCAAAGACCGTGGTATGTGCTATCCTGTCTGTAGTATGGAGCATATAAAAGATCCCTTGTTACTAATGGAAACAAATGTAGCGTGTTTCCTCTCTATGACTGTGTCAAAAATGACCATATGTTTGACATCCAATAGCCGATGATTAATAAATCAATGTGCTTAAGTGGTGTAGTTAAACAAAGCAATTTTCTTTTCTTTTCTTACTTGTGTGGTAAACTGTTGACGGTACCATGATTGTTGCTCTTCTAATCCGTGCTATACGACGTGGTCGTGCAAACCGTGCGTAGTAGCAACACGCAGCAATCACGACGAACGTTAGCACCACAATGCCGCCAACCACGCAGCCGACGATGATCTCTGTCCTGTGCAAATATGTAAATTGAATTCAGTCTTGTTTTCGGGTACATTATTCACAAATACACGTAATCTAGTGCCGGGCACTCATTAAAGGGACATTCCTGAGTTTCCTGCATTGTAAGATATTTCCCACTAATAAAATATTTCTACGATTAAATTTACATATTAAATATATTTTCTTGTTTAGAATATCAGTGTCTGTATATTCAATGTGTTTCTGGTCGTCTTAATATTTGTAAGAAGCCCAAACTGGATTTTGTCTTCAAATAATTTCGTACGTACGAAAAAAACTTATTTTAGAAAATAAAATAAAATTTAACCTAGGACAAATATTAAAACGATCAGAAACACGTTTAATATACAGCAACTAATATTTTGTGCAGAAAAATATATTTGATAATTAATTAAACTCGTTGAAAAGTTTGTTAGTTGATAACATCTTACAAACTGCAGCAAACTCAGGAATGTCCCTTTAAGTCAATACTTTCCATTAATGTAAAGGGCGAGTTGCTTCCCTCTATTTAGCAAATTTAAAATGGCGGGGACATTTATTTTGTTAATAATGATGCAATTATTTCAATCGGGATTTAGTGAGTATGGTAGATTATACATTTTTGGTTTGTGTGTCCATTTGTTGCACTATTTCGGTTAAGAAACGGTGGAAACATGGTTTTGAATATCAGTTATAGGGCCTATATATAGGGTATGTAATAATATATTCGGACGTAGAAAGAACCACACTTTCTACGTTCCTTCGGACTACACGTAATCTATCGCAGGGCTCACCCTTACCCTTACCAAATTGCTAAACTTGTTTTTTTCTGAGGATATATTGAACTCAAAATATGCTATCTATACTTTTTAAGGGGCGCTGTAGAGTTTTTCCTAGTGACAGGGCACCTACAGTGTTCCAAAGCACTAGTTAATATAATTTAAAATATAAAATATAAAAAATATTATATTAATACGTTAGACACTATATTTAATGAAGTACTTTAAATTTTTAGGAAGAGTGTTCGCAACCTAGTACCTAGGCTACCCCCTTCCTGGATCCGCGTATACTCATGATACTTTTCCCCCCTAATTCTGAGGGTTGTATACATTTACAATACCTTTTGGTTAATGCAATTTATGTTTTAGCTAGATAGTACTTTTTCTACATTTTCACAAGTAAATTTCAGCAAAGAGTAATTTTCGTACAATTAAGTCACTTTTGACAACACGAAACCCACTATCTCCGCCACAAACCCCAAAAGAAAAAAAGAAGAAGAAAACTTAAAGATTAGATCATAATTACACGTATATACCACATATCGTGCATGAGTTCATAAACTGGTGTTAAACTAAGTAAAGTATTTAATTTGTCACTAACCTACAATGAGGGCATTTTCTTGCCAACTTTGCAAGATAAAAATGTAGGTCATTTACATATATCCTCAGTTTTAAAAGCTTGCTGTCCAGATTTGTTTTTAATAAAGAAACTTCGGTTGAACGAGCTATTTTTAAATTATTCATTTATACATTGACTTATTGACACACGTAATGCAATTTTTACTCCAAATGCCTCTGGCAATTGTAATGACGTCAACAACAATGAGCACGTGACAGTTTTAGCCAAAAATAGATGTATTCTAACCAAATATAGAACACACTCTCACTCTTTAAATGTTGAAACCGAAAGATATTCTGGCCTGGACATATGTTCATTATGTAATATAAGAGAGCTAGAGGATGAATTGCACTTCATACTCGTTTGTGCATTGTTTATTGAATTGCGTGTGAAATACATTACGAAGTCCTAATTTGGAAAATGTAAGGAAAACAATCAGGGATTTATCAAGGATTTTTCATCAGGGTTCCAGGGCTGATGGGATTGGAAAAAATAGCGAGATTTTAAGTCATAATTAGGAATTTTATCGGGCCAACGAATTTATGTATCTGTAATATTAAAGACTCAGAATAGACATAATTAACCAAAATGTGAATAATTTATCACCAAATTAAAAAATAGAGAATTTTCAGTGGCATTGACATTTGGGAAAGGCCGATGATCAGTACCGTATAACGCCTGACAATTAGTTAAAAATTGGGGATTTGATATCATTTAATAACATAATCACAGCACTAAAGAAACAGTTTTTCCCTCTCCAGTGTTTGATCATTTAAAGACGTGGATGCAGTCTTATACGTAAATTTCCACTGCCAGAAAAAAGAGAGAAGATTTTTTAACGATGTACATAAGAACATTATTTTTCATAAACTGTTTGGCACTGATTTCAAGTACTTTTAAAATTATATTTGGAATATAATATGAATTTGGGCTTCTAGTAAAATATTAGGTAAAAATAAGCATGAAATGAAATGGACCTTTTTAAATGTTATGTCAAAGATTTGGAATTGTTCTTTTTTATTTAAATTTTCTGCTACAACTGAACAGCTAGTATGGTGTTTTCTGAACATAAATTATCTTATGCTAGTGTCAGACTACCAACTACCAGCAGAAGTCTGTCACGACTTCTACGACTGTCTAGTTGTTAGTCTGAGCAAGTTATGACAACTCGATTCTCGTCGCATAACCCATTAATTGTTGATCTGAGCGCACCCGTCGAGTTGTCAAACGTTCTATGACAGTTGGTAGTCTGAACCAAGCATTGTTCACACTTATATTTTGCTATTTTTGCATTAGCTGTCAGAGTAAAATTGATGGTTGTGAATGATGTTCGGTTTACGTTATTGAGACTGTTCAACAAATAATAGGGGAGGGGACGTAATATTATATACTCTTCAAAAAAGGTAGGGGAACCTGAAATATTAATGTTATCCGTTTTGACCACAGACGTCATAGTAAAGAACGTTCAGTTCTCTTTACCAACACACCGAAACACATGCAATAGTTTGCACATGCATCACGCAGTTTTCCCGTACACGTGCGTAGGGTGTCATTCTCGATTTTGACAATTTCCAGGAAGGTCCATTAAAGGCATACTTTCACGGATTTAAGGACCTTATTTGTCTAAAAATTGATAATAAATAAAAATTACATTAATTGTTGGAAACCAAATCTAGCTATTGCATCACCTTAACTGAACCATGACGGAGTGAAATTCATGTCAACCCTCTCGGCAATTTTAGTTTTTGAATTATGGACCATTGCCATAATTCAGTTTTTTTTTTTTTTTTTTACAAAATATCATTAATAAATGGAGTATGGTGGTTATGAAGATGGTTGAATAAAGTACATTTAGGGATAAATCAAATTATTTTTGTTCAGGTAGTACTTTGTTAGACCATTAAATAGGTCAGTGGTCTGTGACAATATGCCTTTAATTACTGTAGAACATTATTTCTGTCAATCTTTTTCATTCTTATGATCATACAGTTGTTATTTTTTTGTTTTTAGTCATTTTTATTGTTTGAATTTGCGATTTACTGATAAAAAAATAAACGTTCAAATTTCACTTCTGACCCCAATCGTCCTTCAAGATATTTGGTTGTCATAAAACCTACTGTAATACTGAACTACCGGTTGTAATGTTTGCCCAATTAATTCACTATTATCGTATAACCATTCCCCACAGCTAATATACCTTACAATTTTGGCAATTGTAAATTCTTATTAGAGTTCTTCTACTTTTTTGGAAGAGTATAGGATACGTTAATATTAACGAAACGTCATACGGGTGGATAGGAGTGTTTGTCAGAGGGTTACGTAACATTTGGGGTTGAGGTTGGGATAAAAGAGTGGCTAGATAAATTCGACATGTCATGTGTAATACAGTTTAACCTACTTTTCAGACAGACTCCATAACAATGCATTCTGTGACAATTTAATCTGTTTCTATCATTTTAAAACTGAGTTAGGAAGAGTAGAGGAGTTACGCCCCTTTAACGCTTACTATAAAGTAGTGTCGGATATAGAATAAAACTGATTTTCGTCGATTATATCTTTCATATTAAACTGACAGGTAAATATTTGCTATTTTATGATACTCTACCTAATTTAGCATGTACTTGTTTCGGCTCTGATTGATGTACAAGGTGGTGTTTACTCTTGAAATTAAAAGAAACATGTCAGTAAACCGGTGATTTGTGCACTTTATTGGAACAGACTATAACAAATTTTGATCGACGTGTCAATTTCATTGCTGTTGCAATATGTGAGGGATCATCTCTGATGACGGTTTACCCCTATCCCTTTCTAAAAAAGAATATTTGTAGACATTTCTAAGTAACTTTTTGAGCAAAACTGTCAAGAACCATTAGAGTGTGTGCTATGTATTAAAGGAGCTATCTCCAAGTTGCATAATGACAGCTATTGCAAAGAATTATTTTAAATTAAATTTTGCTTTAAAATTTAAAGATAACACCTTCAACTATATGCCCATAAATGATTCTAACAAAATAATTTTATCCACTAGTAGACAATACGTTTTTATTGGAAAATCTTTATCACAAACAGATGCTCACATATATAACTATGATATAGCACCTATTAGTGGTTGCAAGATTGTGTAAGTTTCTAATGTACTTATATTGAATTTATATTCACTAAATATGCTGTTAATAATTAATAATTTCTGCTGCAATTAAAAATACTCAGTTAACTTGCAGTTTTAAATTAAAACTTAGTTTAAGGATAAATGAAATTGACATATGTCGATCAAAATGTGTTATAGTCTGTTCCAATAAAGTGCACAAATCACCGGTTTACTGACATATTTCTTTTAATTTCAAGAGTAAACACCACCTTGTACATCAATGAGAGTGAATGCTAAATTAGGTAGAGTATCATTAAATAGATATTTACAAAATATTTACTTGTCAGTTTAGTATGAAAGAAATAATCGACGAAAATCAGTTTTATTCAATTTCCAACACTACTTTTTTTTTTTTTTTAATTCCAACTACCAATGTTTTATCCTATATTACGGCCCTGTATTATCAATTAAGAGAGAAGTCTATTAACGTTTAAAGTTGCAATCTCGGGTATTGTTTTACTATTTAGAATATATCATACACATCAGTTTGTTAACTAGTTACTGTTACATATCAGCATAAGAGTACGAGACAGGGGGCAAGGCGGGATGGGGGTGGGGTGGGGTCAACTGCCCCCTAGTGTTGGAGCAAAAGCTCAAATTCGGGCAAAAATTATAGAGATATGCGGGAGAAATGTGCCAACTTGAGACCTTTTTACCATGTATTTCCATCATTGTACCCTCAAAATTAGTTGTAATCCAGTGATAACGTACAAGTTTATTAAAAATGTAGGTGTGTTTGTACTTTACATTAGTTTACGATGTTATACATGGTGAGATTGCAACTTCACTTTAAAGATAATTGACGATGATCGTTAACAGCGATAACACACAAGTTTATTAAAAACCGTAGGTGTGTTTGTATTGTACATTAGTTCAATATGTTATAACATGGTGAGACTGCAACTTTAATTACATGACGTTTTGTACCTGACATCGTTGCAGCAAACATCATGGCTGGCCTTTCCACAACAACCACCACTGCAGAAGCGAAACTTAGTGTTCCTTCCGAAATATTCATCAGAACTGTCGTACGGACAAAGATCGGCTGTGTCACCTGCAGGAAAACAGAATAATAAAGTTAAAGTTTGTTTTGTTCAACGACACCGCTAGAGCAAATTAATTATTAATCATCGGCTATTGGATGTCAAACATCCGGTACTTTTGACATTTAGTCTTAGAGAGGACACCCGCTACATTTTTCCATTACAAGCAAGGGATCTTTTATTTGCACCATCTCACAGACATGATAGCACATACCACAACCTTTGATATACCACTCGCAGAGCACTAGCTGGAACGAGAAATAACCCAATGTGCCCACCGACTGGGATCCATCCCAAATCGACGGGGATCCATCCCAAACCGACTGCGCATCAAGCGAGGGCTTTACCACTGGGCTACGTCCCTCCCGCCACCAGTGCACCACGACTGGTATATCAAAGGTCGTGGTATGTGCTATCCTGTTTGTGGGATGGTGCATATAAAAATACCTTGAGCACGCACTACTAATATAATGGAAATTATGTCAAAATAACCAGATGTTTGACATTCAATAGCCGATGTTTAACAAATCAGTATGCTCTAGTGATGTCGTTAAACAAAACAAACTTTTATCCCCTTAGTTTAGGATGGGTCCGGCCCTGGTAGGTACTATATGGAACTTTAAAGAGACTGTCCTGAGTTTGTTCCCATAG
The DNA here is from genome assembly GCF_016097555.1 of Gigantopelta aegis. Classification (NCBI taxonomy): domain Eukaryota; kingdom Metazoa; phylum Mollusca; class Gastropoda; order Neomphalida; family Peltospiridae; genus Gigantopelta; species Gigantopelta aegis. The sequence continues at coordinate 76,958,224 of NC_054701.1, forward strand.
TTTAGATATTGCCGACTAACGCCAACAGTGACGTTTTAATTATTTGAATTGCATGTTACAGTGGCAGATCCAGAAAATCCATCAGGGGGGCCTCAGTGACATGAGGTGGAATGCAAAGGGAACTTTGAGGGCGGTTTGGAGGGGATCGTAAAAAAATGGGGCCCCCTAAATCCGCCTCTGTATTAAATACGTTTTGTTTTCGGCATACGATATCAATGGCTGTATATTAAATGTGTTTCTGATCGTCCAAGTGTTTGTACTAGGTCAAACTTTATTTTATTCTCTAATGCTAGGCTTAGACTATCAACGACGAGAATCGAGTTGTAAGAGTGCTCAGACTAGCAACTGGACCAATCTAATTAAAATTAGCTCCACTATTGCCAGTAGAGCTAATTGTAATCAGATTGCAACTGGACAATCGTAGAAGTGGTGAGATCGTCGAGTTAGCCAACTCCGTCGTGACAGTTGAGCAGTCTGACCCTAGCATTATATATCGTCGCTGAACTAAGAAAACCTCGTATCTGCACATTTGGCCGTTTTCAGATGTTTATTCTTTCAAAAGCAGAAATCAAATTATACCTTTTCGTACGTTAGAAATTAATGGGAGAGTTAGACCAAATCCCTTTTGAGCTAATTACAAACGTTAGCACGACCTGAAACATATTGAATATACAGACACCGATATTCTAAACAAGAATCTATATTTAGTATGTAACTCGTTCCGGCCAGTGCTCTACAACTGGTGTAACAAAGGCCGCGGTATGTACTATCCTGTTGTGGGATGGTGCATATAAAAGATCCCTTGCTGCTAAACGAAAATATGACAGCGGGTTTTCTCTCTCAATATCTGTGTGGTCCTTAACCATATGTCCGACGCCATATAACCGTAAATAAAACGTGTTGAGTGCGTCGTTAAATAGTAGCCTATGTAATTTTAGTCGTTATAAGATTTTATTATTGGAAAACATCGTACAATGGCAGCACTGACTCAGGGTAGTATTTTAAAGCAATGGTTCTCGTTCCAGCCAGTGCTATACGACTGGGATATCAAAGGATGTGATATGTGCTATCCTGTTTGTTCAAGCAATGGAAGGATGAAAAATGGTTTATTTAACGACGCACTCAACACATTTTATTTACGGTTATATGGCGTCGGAGTCAGTGGGAAACGCAAGTTTAATTATTTCATTTATTTATTACCAGGAAGTGCATACAATGTCATGTGCGCACACAAATCATCAGAGCATTCCCTACTTGGCAAAAATAAAAATAAAAAGAAGAAAAAAAAAAGATTAAAAAATATAATAATATAAAATAAAAAACTCACACACCAAAAACAACAAACAACATCATCATTATCATCATCATTATCATCATCATCATCATAATCATCGACAACAAAAATAACAAATACAAAAACAAAGAATGAGGACACAATAATATAGGCTATAGGGTCCCCATAATTATTTTTATATTATCTAATAAAGCTGCATTCCCTGGAATATTTGTATTATTTAAGCATTTAGAATAAATGATTCAGTTCTGTTTGGTACATGAAAGGTCGACCACATCGCTATAGTTTCGCAATGCTCGCTTATCTACATTATCTAGGTCAACTACAAAAGCAATGGTCAGCTTTGTTTTCTTCATTTAGCGGGGCGCCAGTAGAACTGGGATTTTACTTGATTTGCGCAGGCGCTGAGCTATTCACGTGATTTTGAATAAATTTAACCATCTTGAATGAGGGGTCGTCTCATATCTCCAAAACATATTTATATCCATAGAGGTATGGTACAACACCTTTCCAGGGGTCGGTGGGGGATTTGCCTTGAAATTTTGACAGTGGCCAGCGGTTGCCATACGCGTTACATGTAAGGGGGTGTTAATAATTATGTAACGCTCTAGGGGTAGAGGAAGAGGGTGTTGTGTTCGATTTACTTAACATTTATCAAGACTATGCTATTTCTATTCATTGCTTAGACCTAGAAAGGTGTTTTTTGGAAATGCGCGGTCGGTCTAGAATCGATCCCCATCGGCGGGCTCGTTCCAACCAGTGCGCCATGACTGGTATATGAAAGCCCATGGCATGTGGTATCCTACAACACCTTGCTCTGAATGTGCACATAAAGCCCTATGACCTGACGTGACCTGATATCCTGTCTGTGGGATGGTACATATAAACAATCCCTTGCTAAAAAAAATGGCGCATGTGCAGGGATTTCAGCGGGGTTGGGATTATAGACTGTGTTGAGCGAAGTTTATATATGGGGGGGGGGGGGGGGGGGGGGGCATGCTCCCCCAGAAAATATATTTCATTTTTTTTTTACCTTGGGCAGGTAAAGGTTTCGACCCCCAATATCCTCCCACTGCACATGCATCCGTTTCCTCTTAAATCAATATGCTCTAACATTGATGTCGTTAAACAAAACAAACTTTACCCTTTCCAAACGAAAGAATATTTATTTAAATTTGTCGATTTTAACACGCGTAAAATTAAGAAATGAAAACGTCCACTGTCTACGTTAGTATATTTTTAATTTTAAAAATATAAACATGATCAATATGTTACTAGTATACAAACTAAACTTTAAAATTCTACTAACACTTTATAAAATATTAATTCTGAAATAGGAAGGTACGATTGTCGATAATACATTGTCAAGATCAAACCGGTTTTAACGAAAGACTCTAGTACTGTATTCTTAACCAAACGTTCTTCGTACAGCGCAAGATTTCTCATTTTTTTCATTTTTTTAATTTTTTGAGACGAACCCTACAATTTCAAATCCACAAGCGCACGTGTTAACTGAAACTGACAACAGTCTGTCGTTTGTGCTTTGTCGAGCAATGGCGGTACAGGCAACGAATCATAGCGAACACACACGAGTTTTTTAAAAGTGCATTTGAGCTTGTGTTTCACGTTTGTACATGATGTTATAATATGGTAACCAGAGAATGTAACTTTAAGAACTGTTCTTTGAACGGGGCGAGACGTAGTCCAGTGGTAAAGCGCTCGCCTGATGCGCGGTTAGTCTATGTTTGATCCCCGTCGGTGGGCCCATTGGGCTATTTCTGGTTCCAGCCAGTGCACCACGACTGGTATATCAAATGCGTTGGTATGTGCTATCCATGTGATGGTGCATATAAAACATCCATTGCTACTAAGCGGGAAATGTAGCGATTTCCTTTCTAAGACTGTCAAAATTACCAAACGTTTGACATCCAATAGCTGATGATTAATAAATCAATGTGCTCTAGTGGTGTCGTTAAACAAAAACAAACTTTAACTTGTTCTTTCATTCATAAGATAGCCGGGCGAGACGTAGCCCAGTGGTAAAGCGCTCGCTTGATGCGCGGTCGGTTTGGGATCGATCCCCGTCAGTATGCTCATTGGGCTATTTCTCGTTTTAGTCAGTGCAACACGGCTGGTACATTAAAGGCCGTGGTATGTTATATTCTGTCTATGGGATAGTGTATATAAAAGATCACTTGCTGCTAATCGAAAAGGAGTAGCCCATGAAGTGGCGACAACGGGTTTCCTCTCTCAATATATGTGTGGTCCTTAACCATATGTCTGACGCCATATAACCGTAAATAAAATGTGTTGATTTCCTTCCTTCATAAGATAGTACTTGCTCGCGCGATATAGCTACATGTAGCCGAATCTATCCCATTGGAATGTTCATTTTGGTTAATGCTCGTTCTAACCAGTGCACAACGACTGGTACTGTATACCCGGTCTCGAAAACTCTCACTTTCCCCTAAATCTTCAATTCTATTGACGTCACTGCAGAGATAAACAGTACGCCAGTTCCACCACTTACCTTTAGTAACGAGTCCCAACAAGACGGAAAGAAATATGTGGATATGTCCAAAACGTTCGTGAGCCATATTTATTTCATCTAGATGCTATTATACGTGTCAAGTTGGGTTCCTGTGTACGAACGAGACAGAGTTATAAAACGACTGCTGGAGGGGAGTTGACTCGGCTCAGGCGTTAAAACTCCGAAACCGGTTACTGGTTACATGACTACGAACTGCCACGGGTTGAATAATGCCGTACAGAACGCAAAGACATACTGACTTATTACAAACACACATATATACATACACCAACAGCAAACGTGACCTCAACCCTCGGGCTACCTGTCATTCATTAATGACAGGTAAAATGTGAGCAGTCATGTCTTTTTGTTCTAAAACGTCATGACAATTTGAATTATCTCATGTCTCATTTCGTTTGCACACAATACCAAGAAACAAAAGAAGGTTTTTAAAGAGTTGAAGATGAATTTAGTTTTTTGCTTGACGACACTACTGGAGCTCATTGATTAATTTATCACCGGCTACTGGTTAAGTTTTGTTGGGTTTTGTTTTTGTTGAAAGACACCACTAGAGCACATTGATTAATTAATCATCGGCTATTGGATGTCAAACATATGATAATTCTGATACGTAGTCTTCAAAGCAATCTGATTAAAATTAGCTCTACTGGGTCTACCCTGGTAGATCTAACAGCATTGCGTGGACTCCCATGTCCAGGTGACATTTCATCTATATAACAATTCAAATATCGACCAATTACACTTCGCCGTTTATAGCGTTATTCGGGAGCATACAAATTCTAAAAATATCGGGCGAGACTATTTATGCAATAGACGAACTTATTGGTCTATTTCAACTTTAAAAAGCAGGGGCAAAAGTGCAGTAATAAACTCTGGATTGTATACTAGTATAAACAGATTTTATAGCTATACCATCACAGTTGGGTTTTTTTTGTCTTGAAACGAATTTTATATAAATTTTTTATATTGAAATTAGTTTCCGGCATACTTCGTAATTCACCCGAATCATTTCGTATACCCTCGACATAATTCCGAATGTTTTCAAATCACTGGCATGATTTTGCAAGTAAGGTTTTGATTGGTCGAATAAAAGGTCAACTGCAATCTAATTAAAATTAGGTCCACTATTACATGTGGATCTAACAGTAGCCAGTTGGAGCTAATGTCCACCAATCAAAACCTTACTTGCAGAATCATGCCAGTGATTTTAAAATAATTTGATAACATTCCGAATTATCCTGAGGGTATACATGTTTCGTGTGAATGACGAATGCCTTAAAACATGTTTTATTTTTATAAAATAAATAATTTGTAATGTAAAGCTGAAGACTGATTTAGTTTTTTTTTGTGTTTTTTTTTTAAAATAAATAAATAATTTGTAATGTAAAATTGAAGACTGATAACTCATCCCGTACGTATTGGTATGGCTCGCTGTACTGCGGCCACTAAAATAGACTCGCCCGATATTTTTAGAATTTGTACGCTCCCAAATAACGTTATAAAAGACGAAGTGTGATTGGTCAATATTTAAATTATTATTTACAGACGAAATGTTACCTGGACATTGGAGACTACGCAGTGTTGTCAGCAATCAGAATGTTTTCAAATTATTTTAAAATCACTGGCATGATTCTGCAAGTAAGGTTTTGATTGGTGGATATGAGCTCCAACTGGCTGCTGTTAGATCCACATGTAATAGTGGAGCTAATTTTAATTAGATTGGATCATCTGGACATGAGCTCCAACGGGCTGCTGTTAGATCCACATGTAATAGTGAAGCTAATTTTAATTAGATTGGGTCATCTGGACAGGAGCTCCAACGGGCTGCTGTTAGATCCACATGTAATAGTGGAGCTAATTTTAATTAGATTGGGTCATCTGGACATGAGCTCCAACGGGCTGCTGTTAGATCCACATGTAATAGTGGAGCTAATTTTAATTAGATTGGGTCATCTGGACATGAGCTCCAACGGGCTGCTGTTAGATCCACATGTAATAGTGGAGCTAATTTTAATTAGATTGGGTCATCTGGACATGAGCTCCAACGGGCTGCTGTTAGATCCACATGTAATAGTGGAGCTAATTTTAATTAGATTGGGCCATCTGGACATGAGCTCCAACGGGCTGCTGTTAGATCCACATGTAATAGTGAAGCTAATTTTAATTAGATTGTCTTCAAAGGAAACCCGCTTAATTTTTCCATTAGCAGCAACGGATCTTTTAGATACATTTTCCTACAGATAGGACAACACATACCATCGTCTTTGTTATACCAGTCTTGAGACACTGGTTGGGACCAAAAAACTACTCCACCCCCCCCCCCCCCCCCCCCGCCAAACAACAATAAAACAAGGAATCCATCGAGAAGATTCGATCTTACAACCCAACCATATCACAGGCATGGCGGAAGGAAGTAGACACACTGGTGGTGGTAGTTGGGGGGGGGGGGGAGGGGCGACTGAGATCGAGAGCGCAAAGCAGGGTTCGGGGCTATGCTCCCCCGTTAAAATTTTAAAGCTAGATGTCCTAAAATGCAATTTCCTGTATTCTACAAATATAATTCATATCTGCCTTGAGATTTTCTACCAATAATATTTTTTTTAATTCAGAATTAGGGGGAGTGGGTAGAGCACCCAGCACCCCCCCCCCCCCACCCCTGCTCCGCCGTGCCTTTATCAGGCTGCCGCTCTACCGATGAGCTGAATCCCACTCCACAATACGAAAAAAGGAAATGGTTCTTTAGCGATACCCCAGCACACTATTATGTCGGTATTTATCAGGCTACCTGTCATTCATTAATCACAGGTAACAGGTGAACAGTCGTGTCATTTCCACTAAAACGTCGTGATAGTTCGTATTGTATCACTGTCTGTTCGTTTGCACATACTATCATAAAAAACGTTGGGGGGGGGGGGGGGGTTGTTGGACGACACCACTAGAGCATTGTCACGGGGATTCTATAATACCCGTAACTGAATGAAACACGAGTCCAATATCTCTCCTAACTGTATATCTATTAGATCTCTCTGTAACAGGCAGTTATACCCGCTGTGGCTCGTCTCTAGGTATGATCAGAGATACGATCTTATATAAAGTATATATTATTATAGCACGTTTAGTTCACTAGAAAACACAACAAAAACACAATACACTTTGGAATCTGTATTAACCTACGCTGACAAATGTACTGCCGCAGTAGTTAATTAATAACAACAATAATAACAACCCAGAACTGATCACTTAATTAGTTAATCTCTAGGTGTCTAGTTTACACAATATGCGAATCACTTCACCGTGACACAACACCCACACGTATGATAATTGAGAAACGCTTCCAGGGGAACTTAATTAATAAAGGAATTACAGCTCTATTCCTAACTGGTTAATTTTTAATTTTTAATTAACCCTAACTACTCATTCAGTAACCTTGTAACACAGAATTAATACTGGTACCTATCACAATAAAGACAATAACCTACAGTTTACCTAGGTCTTCTAGGATGACTGGCTAAGCTTTATATTACCAAATACTCGTATAATGTTAGAACAAAAAGTCTACGATTTACTTCGTCAGATGACCGAAGACACTGTCTAAAGAATATTGGTATAATACAGTATTAAAATATTTAAAGTCACATCAATCACATCAAGGTTATACAACAGAGCAGAAATAATATATTTACCAAAGTCCGGACGGACAACGTTCCCCCGGGATACCTTCCAAATCACGGTTGTAAAAACTGCACTCGCGGAGGTATTACGTAACTACTCGCCACATGGCCTCCGCATGTGGCTGGGTGTGTATTAGAAAGTACAGCTCGAGAACCGTCGCGCAGAAGTATTACGTAACAAGTTGCCCACCTGAGCTAAGTGCAATGAAACTGCACACGGCCCTCTAACACAATTAATATCGCCACAGGCGAAAACAAAATTAAGAGCATGTTCCGTCACAAGCATATTGATTTATTAGTCCCCTACCGGTCCACCCGGAGGCGACTATAGGTTTCATCTCTGTCCTTCTGTGTGTCCGTCCATCCGTCTGTCCCACATATAGTTTTCTGGATGTTTCTTTTAGTAAGCCTTGAAATACTGGCCTGAAATTTTGTCTATGGCTTTATCATATACTGTTACAGATCAAGTTTGACTTTCATGGCAATTCACCCATTTTTGACGGAGTTATGGCCCTTGAACTTAGGAGATGTGAAAATGTATTTTCCGGATTTTGTTTTTTAGAAAGCCTTGAAATATTGACCTGAAATTTTGTGTATGACTTTATCATGTACTGTTACAGATCACGTTTGACTTTCATGGTAATTTACCTATTTTCAGTGGAGTTATGGCCATTGAACTTAGAAGATAAAAAAAATAGTGTTCCAGACATTTTGTTTTGCAATGCCTGAAGATATTCATATGAAATTTTGTATAGACCTTTACAATGTACTGTTACTGATCAAGTATAACTTTTATGGTGATTTACCCACTTTTTATAGAAGTATAGCCCTTGAATTTATGAGATAAGAAAAACATGTATGTTCGGTAGGGGACATGTATTGCTTTAGCAGTACTGTCATAATGTTTGTTAATCACCGGCTATTGGATGTCAAGCATGTGGTGATTTCTCCATTAGTAGCAAGGGATCTTTTATATACACCAACCCACAGACAGTACATCACACACCGCAGCCTTTGATATACCAGTCGTGCAGCACTGGTTAAAACTATAATTAGCCCAATGGACCTACCGACGAGGATCGATCCTAGACCGACCGTGCATCAGGCGAGCGTTTTACCACTACACTGGGCTAGCTACGTCCCGCCCTACCAGTGAGGCACAACTCCTACAACTAATGAAATATTAGAATAAACAATGAACCAAATAATATCATACGACAATAATTAATTATTTAATTAATAACAATAATATCAGATACATATAGTTAAAACTATAAATACTAAGGATTTATTGTTTTATATTTTATTTATTATAGTAATTTTTACGCATATTTTTTTTTTAAAGTAAATTTATTTATTTCTTCTTATAATTAGTTTTTTCCCATTTAAGTTAGCGCTTAGAACTGTTTAAATATTTAATCGACATTGCTATTGGCCTACATATGTAGCACTTCACTTCACTTAATAAATTTATTACCAGGCAAATCCCGACAAACGCACCTGGTTTTTATAGGGGACTAAAATTGGGTCGTAGCGTCTAATTTCCTCGGCTGACCCCCCTCCCCCTAACCCAACCAGTACTGTACACCACGACAGGTATATCAAAGGTCGTGATATGTGCTGTCCTTTATGTGGGAATTTGCATGGAAAAATGCAGCGAGTTTCTGCCGAAAACTCAAAAAGGGTTGACATCAAGCAACCGATAGCTAATTAATCAAATTACGTAACACAAGAGAGGTGTCGTTAAACAAAACAAACCATATTTTTCACCTGGATTTTATGACATATTTTATGACGATTTACGCATTTCTCGACTGTCCCGTAACCTAGCCTGGTAAGTCTGTTTTAACTGCCGTTCTCAATGACACAGCTTATTAAAGACATTAACCTTTAGCCAGGCTATTTTCACCTGTCTATGTCCGCCATTCGTATTTTGTTTTGTCCGCCACACGAGAATAGACAATCATGACGACAGCCGTTGCTTATCCCTTGATTTTCTCAACTATTATTTCAGGTAAGTAAAACATGCCTGATGACTTTGCGACAGAAGTATATTAGTTTAACACCTGTATATGACACTACACCAGCAGTACATGCCGTATTCGTAACTTTACACTAAAGTCGCGTTTGTCAAATTTTATTTTACGTAGCCTAGTTCGGCCTTGAATTTTTTTTCAAATTCATTTGATTAATATCAGTATATGTGTACAAACAGAAGACTGCTATATGAGCCCAGTGATGTGTGTATTAATTGTTAATTATGGTTTGATGGTTTAATTATTATAACTAAATGAGTTATCAAAACAGGTAGACATTCCACAACCATGACACTTGGCCTGACCTACATCAAATTTAGATTCTCAAGTCATATTGTCACAGTCACAATTTTTTTTGGCCGATGATGATCGCAGCCTGTCACTTGGATTTTGATTTAAATTTTAAATTTTGTTTACATGCTTATGACAACTTAAGGTATAAGCAGGATGTCTTGGTCATATAACTTGAGGTGGCTTCATTTATTTGCTCACTTACTCACACTCACACACTCATTCACTCACTGATCCATCCATCCATCATTCATCCATCCATCCATCCATCCATCTATTTATTCTCTCACTGTCTCACCCAAACCTCACTGATCGATCCATCCATTTATCCACCATTCATCCATCCATCCATCCATCCATTCATCCACATATATTAAGAACGGTTGTTCAGGTTACCACATGTCAAGAAATCGAGAGCGGTAGGCCTACTTCATTCTCAACAAAACTTTTTGAACAGCAACATACACCACCACCTAAATTTTAATCAATTGTGTGCTGTTGAAATATAAATTATACATACAAGTATCAGTACAATGAGAACTCAACAGTGATATGAATTAATAACAAAGTGTGTTTATGAAGGAATGATAATTGGAATTGTAACTTCATAAATGTCATAACCTACACATGTATAGGTTACCAAGCCTGTAATGTATAAATGGTAACCTGTTTAATTGTGGCTAGTAAATTGTTTAAATCACTGATCCCATGGCTAGTGGATTTTTAAAAAATTCTAGAAGCCTTGCTTCTGTGTGCCTGTCTGTCTGTCTTGTCTCTTATAGTTTTTCAGATGTTTTTTCACATTGCTTGAGAATATTTAGTTGAAATTTTGTGTACCACTTTATCATGTACTGTTACAGATCAAGTTTGACTTTCATGATGTTTTACCCATTTGTGACAATGTTAGGGCCCTCAAGATACTGAGCTGAAACTTTTAGTACAGCCTTATACAGTACTGTTACAGATCCAGTTTGACTTTCATGGTGATTTACCCATTTTTGAGTTATGTCCCTTGAGTTACGAAAATGTGTCTTCCATTTTATTTTCTTCAGAATTCCTTGAAATTTGGTATAATATAGCTTTATCATTGGCTAATAGATGTTAAATATTTAGTAATTCTGATATAGTCTTAGAGAGGAAACCTACTACATTGTTTTCATTAGTAGCAAGGATTCTTTTATATGCACCATTCCACAGACAGGATAGCACATACCACAGCCTTTGATATACCAGTTGTGGTGCACTGGCTGGAACAAGAAATAGCCCAATGGACCCACTGGCAGGGATTGAACTAGACTGACCACACACCAAGTGAGCGCTTTACCACTGAGCTACATCCCGCCCCTACTGGTGGAACTCAGGGCTTCTAGAATTTTTTTTAAATCCACTAGCCATAGTATCAGTGATTTTAAACATTTGCTAGTCACAATTAAAAAATCACTAGCCCTACTTTATTTTAAGTTAATACAATTTTACTAAATAATAGTAATAATCAGATATGTCACCTAAAGAGGGAGATAGAGCTTTAAAACACTAACATTGGGGGTTAGGGTGGGGGCAGGATATTCATATTTACAAAATAACTGCAACATTTGACAAAAACAAAATTCACTAGCCGTTGGGAATTGCAATAGTAGTTATTTACTAGCCTAACATTGAATATCAGTAGCCATGGGAGTGGGGCTATCATAATCTAGAAACCCTGTAGAAGTGACCATCAGAAAGAATATTATGTATTTTGAATGGCAATTGCCTCTTGCTTCCAATCAAGTTTCGTCACAGCCAGTGCACCATGATTGGTATATCAAAGGCTGTGGTATGTGCTATCCTGTCTGTGGGATGGTGCATATAAAAGATCACTTGCTGCTAATTGGAAAGAGTAGCCCATGAAGTGGCAACAGCGGGTTTCCTCTCAATACCTGTGTGGTCCTTAACCATATGTCTGATGCCATATAACCGTAATTAAAATAAGTTGAGTGCGTTGTTAAATAAAACAATTCTTTCTTTCCCTATCAAGTTTGAACCTTGTTGTTAAACAAATATTCCTTTCCTTGGTACAGGTGTGTGGAGTATGTGGACGTGTGCATATTACCGGAACATTTGGGACCAGCAGCCTCAGTACATGGATTGTCTGCTGGGATGTTGTGGAGAGAGTCTCTATAGACATTGCTGTCAGCCGTAAGTATCAGTACAAGGATTGTCTGCTGGGATGTTGTGGAGAGAATCTTTATAGACATTGTTGTCAGCCGTAAGTATCAGTACATGGAGTGTCTGCTGGGATGTTGTGGAGAGAGTCTCTATAGACATTGCTGTCAGCCGTAAGTATCAGTACAAGGATTGTCTGCTGGGATCTTGTGGAGAGAATCTTTACAGACATTGTTGTCAGCCGTAAGTATCAGTACATGGATTGTCTGCTGGGATGTTGTGGAGAGAGTCTTTATAGACATTGCTGTCAGCCGTAAGTATCAGTACATGGATTGTCTGCTGGGATGTTGTGGAGAGAATCTTTACAGACACTGTTGTCAGCCGTAAGTATCAGTACATGGAGTGTCTGCTGGGATGTTGTGGAGAGAGTCTTTATAGACATTGCTGTCAGCCGTAAGTATCAGTACATGGAGTGTCTGCTGTGATGTTGTGGAGAGAGTCTTTACAGACATTGCTGTCAGCTGTAAGTATCAGTACATGGATTGTCTGCTGGGATGTTGTGGAGAGAGTCTCTGTAGACATTGCTGTCAGCCGTAAGTATGAGTACATGGATTGTCTGCTGGGATGTTGTGGAGAGAATCTTTACAGACACTGTTGTCAGCCGTGAGTATCAGTACATGGAGTGTCTGCTGGGATGTTGTGGAGAGAGTCTTTACATACATTGCTGTCAGCCGTAAGTATCAGTACATGGAGTGTCTGCTGGGATGTTGTGGAGAGAGTCTTTATAGACATTGCTGTCAGCCGTAAGTATCAGTACATGGAGTGTCTGCTGGGATGTTGTGGAGAGAATCTTTATAGACATTGTTGTCAGCCGTAAGTATAAGTACATGGAGTGTCTGCTGGGATGTTGTGGAGAGAGTCTTTATAGACATTGTTGTCAGCCGTAAGTATCAGTACATGGAGTGTCTGCTGGGATGTTGTGGAGAGAATCTTTACAGACATTGTTGTCAGCTGTAAGTATAGTACATGGAGTGTCTGCTGGGATGTTGTGGAGAGAATCTTTACAGACATTGTTGTCAGCCGTAAGTATCAGTACATGGATTGTCTGCTGGGATGTTGTGGAGAGAGTCTTTATAGACATTGTTGTCAGCCGTAAGTATCAGTACATGGAGTGTCTGCTGGGATGTTGTGGAGAGAGTCTTTACAGACATTGTTGTCAGCCGTAAGTATCAGTACATGGAGTGTCTGCTGGGATGTTGTGGAGAGAGTCTTTACAGACATTGTTGTCAGCCGTAAGTATTAGTACATGGAGTGTCTGCTGGGATGTTGTGGAGAGTGTCTGCTGGGATGTTGTGGAGAGAATCTTTACAGACATTGCTGTCAGCCGTAAGTATCAGTACATGGAGTGTCTGCTGGGATGTTGTGGAGAGAGTCTTTATAGACATTGCTGTCAGCCGTAAGTATCAGTACATGGAGTGTCTGCTGGGATGTTGTGGAGAGAATCTTTATAGACATTGTTGTCAGCCGTAAGTATAAGTACATGGAGTGTCTGCTGGGATGTTGTGGAGAGAGTCTTTATAGACATTGTTGTCAGCCGTAAGTATCAGTACATGGAGTGTCTGCTGGGATGTTGTGGAGAGAATCTTTACAGACATTGTTGTCAGCTGTAAGTATAGTACATGGAGTGTCTGCTGGGATGTTGTGGAGAGAATCTTTACAGACATTGTTGTCAGCCGTAAGTATCAGTACATGGATTGTCTGCTGGGATGTTGTGGAGAGAGTCTTTATAGACATTGTTGTCAGCCGTAAGTATCAGTACATGGAGTGTCTGCTGGGATGTTGTGGAGAGAGTCTTTACAGACATTGTTGTCAGCCGTAAGTATCAGTACATGGAGTGTCTGCTGGGATGTTGTGGAGAGAGTCTTTACAGACATTGTTGTCAGCCGTAAGTATTAGTACATGGAGTGTCTGCTGGGATGTTGTGGAGACATCTTTACAGACATTGTTGTCAGCCGTAAGTAAGTATCAGTACATGGAGTGTGTGCTGGGATGTTGTGGAGAGAGTCTTTATAGACATTGTTATCAGCCGTAAGTATAAGTACATGGAGTGTCTGCTGGGATGTTGTGGAGAGAGTCTTTATAGACATTGCTGTCAGCCGTAAGTATCAGTACATGGATTGTCTGCTGGGATGTTGTGGAGAGAGTCTTTATAGACATTGCTGTCAGCCGTAAGTATCAGTACATGGAGTGTCTGCTGGGATGTTGTGGAGAGAGTCTTTACAGACATTGTTGTCAGCCGTAAGTATCAGTACATGGAGTGTCTGCTGGGATGTTGTGGAGAGAGTCTTTACAGACATTGTTGTCAACCGTAAGTATCAGTACATGGAGTGTCTGCTGGGATGTTGTGGAGAGAGTCTTTACAGACATTGTTGTCAGCCGTAAGTATTAGTACATGGAGTGTCTGCTGGGATGTTGTGGAGAGTGTCTGCTGGGATGTTGTGGAGAGAGTCTTTATAGACATTGCTGTCAGCCGTAAGTATCAGTACATGGATTGTCTTCTGGGATGTTGTGGAGAGAGTCTTTACAGACATTGCTGTCAGCCGTAAGAATCAGTACATGGATTGTCTTCTGGGATGTTGTGGAGAGAGTCTTTACAGACATTGTTGTCAGCCGTAAGTATCAGTACATGGATGTTGTGGAGAGAGTCTTTACAGACATTGTTGTCAGCCGTAAGTATCAGTACGAGGATTTTGTGGAGAGTCTTTACAGACATTGCTGGGATGTTGTACGAGGAGTGTCTGCTGGGATGTTGTGGAGAGTGTCTGCTGGGATGTTGTGGAGAGTCTTTACAGACATTGTTGTCAGCCGTAAGTATCAGTACATGGAGTGTCTGCTGGGATGTTGTGGAGAGAGTCTTTATAGACATTGCTGTCAGTCGTAAGTATCAATACATCAATTGGTGTCTGCTGGGATGTTGTAGAGAGTCTTTATAGACATTACTGTCAGTCGTAAGTATCAATACATCAATTGGTGTCTGCGTAAAAGGGGATCAGCATCGGTGGTCTAATGGTTAAGTCATCGGTCTTATGGGTGACAGGTCCTGGGTTTGTATTCCAATACCGGCTCCCACCCAGAATGTCTTTGGCTGACTGATGTGTTTATTTTGTGTTTTAACACTGATATGTTTATATTGTTGTTTATTTTGTGTTTTAACACTGATGTGTTTACCTTGTGTTTTAACATTGATGTGTTTACTTTATGTTTTAACACTGATGTGTTTATTTTGTGTTTTAACATTGATGTGTTTACTTTGTGTTTTAACACTGATGTGTTTACTTTGTGTTTTAACACTGGTGTGTTTCTTTGTTTTTCAACATTGTTGTGTTTACTTGTGTTTTAACATTGATGTGTTTACTTATGTTTTAACACTGGTGTGTTTACTTATGTTTTAACACTGGTGTGTTTACTTTGTGTTTTAACATTGATGTGTTTACTTATGTTTTAACATTGATGTCTTTACTTTGTCTTTTTTAGAATCGGGTTGATTGTCGGGTGTCTGATCGCTGGTCTCGTCCTCATTTTGATGAGCATCATTCTCTTCTGTTGCTGGCGGCGACAGCGAAGTCGACGAAAGCGAATGGGCAGAAGTAAATACCCGAGAGCTACAATCAGCATCACCAGACCAGGTCAGCAGTAGTATTCATCTCAACTTATTTTCATGCTTATATCCAATTAACATTCTGGGGGCAGCACGTAGCCCAGTGGTAAAGCGTTCGCTTGATGCGTGATCGGTCTAGGATCGATCCGCGTCGGTGGACCCATTGGGCTATTTCTCATTCCAGCCAGTACTGGTGTAACAAAGGCTGTGTTATGTACTATCCTGTCTGTGGGATGGTGTATATAAATGATCCCTTGCTGCTAATTAATTGAAAAGAGTAGCCTATGAAGTGGCGACAGCGGGTTTCCTCTCTCAATATCTGTGTGGTCCTTAACCATATGTCTGATGTCATATAACCAGAAATAAAATGTGTTGAGTGCATCGTTAAATAAAATATTTCCTTCCAATTAAGGTTAGAGTAGTAACTGTTGACTAGAATTTAAACACGGGATCTATAGTCTGTCCCACAGCGATCGCATTTTGTTCATACTATGTAATTTACTAAAAGTTATTTATTTCCGAGCCGATTGATTTGTAAATTGCACACACAAATTGTATTCCTTTGTTATTTCCAAAACACTTTCACTTTTCTTCTTATGTCAACCCAAACTGAAATTATTTACAAAAAACCTTTTAATAGAATGATGGGGTGGACTATACCTCAGTTGGTAGAGCAGTCGTCTGAAGTGCTTTGGTTGTTGGATCAATCCCCCTTGGTGGACCCATTCTCTAATTGTTTTTCCCCCCATCCAACCAGTGCCCTATGACTGGTATATGAAAGACTGTGGTATATGCTGTCCTGTCTTTAGGGAAAGTACATATAAAAGACCTCTTGCTGCTAATTGAAAAATGTAGCGGGTTTATTTTTTAAAATTTGATATTCAGTAGCTGGTGATTACTAAATCGGTGTACTCTAGTGGTGTCGTTAAACAATACAAACTGTTAACAGTTTAAGATTTTATTTTTTAAACAAAGAAAAGAACGGAATGTGTGTTTAATGACACCCCAGCACATTTTAAACTGGCTACTTGGTGTCTTAACATATAGTTATTTAGATATTTGGTCGGTTTTGAGAAAGAAAGGAAACCTGCCGCCATCAATTCAGCTATGATATACAATTATTAAAAACTTTTGGCCATTTCATAGAAGTAGATGAAGGTATATATATTGTAACTTTATGAATAAGTGGGTGGATGGAGGATCGATGGATGGATGAATGGTGGATAGATGAGAATGTAGACTTAATAGGTTGATTTTTGGATGGATGGATGGATGGATGGATGGATGAATAAATAAATGAATGAATGAATGAATGAATTGTTGAATGAATGATTTGTTGTTTAATGTTAAACACACAAACACCCAACAGTGTTTTGTCTTCTGCGTCCCCATCACAACCCCGCCATATTGGATCCAGTAACAATATATAATTTTATATGCTTTTAAAGTACTACTATTTTATGGATTTGGTAGTTCTTTTATTTTTGCTATTTAAATTACTCTAAGTATTTCGTTTTCTTTTTCAGCACCTTATGTAGCAACTTCACAAGCACCGGCCTACAGTAAGGCAAGAGATGCAGGATATCCAAATGATTACTAAACTGAACCGATGCAGCATGCAAGAGTTATCTACCCTGTCTGGAGATCACTACAATATAATTCCCAACAATATTATGTTATAGACCATTCACATTTATGGACATTTTCACAACTGTACAAACTTTTAATTCTAGGTTGTTTTTAGCTACCCCTTCCAGGTTCCCCTAAAAGCATACATAAAAATGTTGATTTGTAGAAATATGTTTTGGGAAAATAGTTTACTTTTAAAAATGTTTAAGCTAGAATTCACTCTGTCCCCACTAAGGAATATTTTGCACACTTGTGAAAGTGTTGATGATTGTATATGTGGACCTGAGAATCTCTGACAAATGGAAAATGTGATTTTCATACTCTCCAAACATACTGGTGTTTGATTGTGAAATGTGCAAGTGCTTGTTGATCATTGTGGATTAGACATTTTATGAACATGCTGGTGATTGAATCATTGACCATTCACTTTTACAATATGCTGATATTAAAATTATATGGTCTTCACCAGGTCAAATTTAAATGACATTTTTGTTTAGAAAGGTATCTTCCCTATTGAAGAATAATTATCTTAATTAAAAATTTTTTAAATGCCACTGCATAAAGGATAATATAGTTATCTTAAAGGCAGGGCCTTTAATATGTTATGGCATTAAGTTCAAATTTGAAATGATTCTCTGGTGATGAAGCCATCAAAATGTCAAGGTCATAGAATGTTATGTCAGAAGGCACTAATCCTTGCCCATGACCCATATATATATTGTTATATTATTTCTTGCCATGTATTGTGAAATATAATGTAAAAATATGAAAGGAATGTCATTCTTCCTTTAAAATGTAGTAAAACTAGCACGTAAATGAGTGTTGCATGGGTGTGTGTGTCTTCATGGGTGCGTGGGTGTGTGCCACCATGGGTAGCTGTGCAGTATATTTTTTTCATTACAAAATACTGATCAGAAACAATAACTTATTATAGTCTTAAGAGTAAAATTAATGTATATTTGTACAAACAGATTCTTAATGTGGATGAAAGAATTTGGTTGAATGGAAACACAATTATTTAAAGTAACTAGTATTCCCATGAATTCACATACAAATTAAATGGAAGATTAGGGTTGTGTTTTTTATAGATAAAATCCTGGGGCCTAATTCACTAAACTCTCGCAACTTTGCGATATCACAGTGCAATGCTAAAAGACTTGCAAAGAGGATGCTTTGTTGTCTAACAGAGCCTAAGAGAACTTTGTGAATTAGGCCCCTGGAAATAAAAATTTTTTAAAGCCTAAGCCACTCATATTTTATTATTATTATTTATTTTATTTTTATTAGATTCAAAATATAAAACACAAATCGAAATAAGACTTGTCTTCCACCTCTCACCACTGTGTGAATGTCTGTGGAATAGTTCAAAGTAAATAGTAACATGGTAGTTCTTTACCGTAGGTAGTTCTTTACCGTAGGTAGTTCTTTACCGTAGGTAGTTCTTTGTTTGACATGTTCTGGAGAGTGAGCAGAGGCTGCAGCCCAGTGATTATTATCTTCAGTATCAGGCACACATACAGGCATTTTAGCAGGTGTGGTGGTGAGCAAAGTTTATAGAGTTGAGTCATGCTTGCCCGGACTATTTGTATTGAAAAAAGAAAATGCTCAAGCAGGGAGGGGTTTTGACCCCAGAAATCTTCCCAGTACACATGCACACTTGAGTACCATGCATCGTGATTAACTATGCATGTTTTAGAGATTGCTAAACAATTCAAAATTGTAAATAGTACTTTAAAATAAAAAATAATTAATGATTAGAAACTCGCCAATTAAAACAAGAATTGACAACAAAATGTTTTGTTTCTGAACTCTCCATCCAATCAGTGTGAAGTATCCTGAACTTCATTGAAAACACAACACCCAGTTTCCCCAATTGTTTTTGCAATTGCGTGTATGTATAAAACGCACAATAACTCTAACCCTGAATACAATTTTATTTTATTTTTATTTATTACTCACCAGAATACATCCAGTTCAGAGCTCCTAGAATTTCTATAAAATGCACTAGGTATGGGATCAGTTATTAAATTTTTTTACTAGCCATAATTTAAAATTCACTAGCCCAAAATTACTTTAACTTAATACAATTTTAGTAAATAATAGTAATAATCAGATATGTCACCTAAAGAGGGAGATAACGCTTAAAATCACTAATATATATTGTGGGGTGGGGTGAGGGCTGAATATTCATATTTAAAAAATACACTTAACTGCAACATTTGACCTATTTTGTTTTTCTTCTTCCCTAGCTGTCGGGCAGGACAATAGTAGTTATTTACTAGCCCAACATTGAATATCACTAGCCAGGGGAGTGGGGCTACCATAATCTAGAAGCCCTGTACTAGCCCAACATTGAATATCACTAGCCAGGGGAGTGGGGCTGCCATAATCTAGAAGCCCTGCAGTTATTCAAAATCAGTTAAATGTATTATTATTTTTCCTCTCATATCGGTGGTGGATCCAGAAAATCCATTGGGAGGGGGAAGGGGCAATGGAAGTTTGTTTTGTTTAACGACACCACTGGGGCACATTGATTAATTAATCATCAGCTATTGGATGTCAAACATTTATTAATTCTGACACTTAGTCACCAGAGGAAACCCACTACATTTTTCCTATTGCAGCAAGGGATCTTTTATATGCACCATCACCACAGACAGGATAGCACATTCCACAGCCTTTGATATACCAGTCATGGTCCACAAATGTTTTGGAAGGATTCCTTGGAGTCTCCAACGTAAAGAATAAAAATAAAAATATAACTCATAATTTTATAGAGGGGACCCAGAAGGACCCAGGATTCTGGGTCCCCTCATAGATCCACCACTGCATATTCTTAACTACAGGTCTGACTGATGCGTTTTCAGTGTAGTTCAGTATATTTTGAATCAATTACAAGTGCTCACCCTCCTGAGCAGTGAACATCATGTTGATTTTTTTATATTGTGTGTACATGTATTTGTAAATAATTAAACAAATTGTTTTGTACAATGAACTTTGAAAATAAATATTTTTAATACATTTGTAACTGATGGTTCTGTGTAATAAACCACACTATTTGTTAGAACTATAAAATATAGAGAAACCAACCAGGCTTATTGCATGGGGAAAACAAGTAAATTAGGTAATGTTAAAACAGGCTTTTGGCACATGGGATGAAAATTGGCCAATTGGTTTGTGGGGCAAAAACAAGCCAGTTTGGTGTGTGGGGGTGAAAATGGGCCACTTGGTTTGTGAGGGTGAAAACAGGCTTTTGTCATCTGAGGTGAAAACATGCCAGTTGGTTTGTGGGGGTGAAAACAGGCCATTTAGTTTGTGGGTTAAAAACAAGCTTTTGGCACATGGTGTGAAAATAGGCCAGTTGGTGTGTTAAGTGAAAACAGGGCTGTTGTGGGGACGTTGCACTCTGATAACTTTTAAAGAGACTCCTGAGTTTGTTGCCACTATTTAAATGTTGCCGACTAACAGTCATTTTAATGTCTAAAATTACATATTAAATACATTTTTAATGCATAAAGTATCGGTGACAGTATATTAAATGTTTCTGTCCTAGTGTTTGTACTAGGTCAAACTTCATTACTTCAAAATTATCGGTGGACCAAATCCCGTTTGGGCTACTTGCAAAAATTAGGATGACCAGAAATCCCGCTCCCACTGTATTCACTGTATCTGTACTTTGAAATTTATATATTATTAAATATACCGTGTATACAACAAACCAGCTTGTAAAAACTGCTTGTGAAAAAAGATTTATTCTCTAAAAATTATATAAAAACAAAGTAAGCAATTCATAAACTCGAGGAATGTACAGAATGGATTTTCAATAACTTAACAGTAAAATACACTTTACTATAAACTTAAATACCGGGTAACTATGTAAAAATATTTACAGTATAACAGTATATACCATAACAATTTAAAAACAATAAATCCATCAATAATTTCAGAAAAAATACATGTACTAAAAATATTCCTTCAATCCAGTTTTTTATATTTAAGATTAGTCAAATATGAGTTATATAAGCGATCTCCACCCAACCCCCAGCTCCTGAAAAAGAAGACGATTGAAATATTGTTTTATTTACTTCTTGCATTAATATAAAAACAAAATATTAGCATTTTCATAATTACATCAAGAAACACTTCTGCACTACTGTGATTAAAGGGACATATCCTAGTTTTTAAACACTATGGCATATTTTTCACATAGACCCTAGTTTCAACCCGTAAAAATGGACACTAAGTTTGGCTGATTTATAATCCTGTAACAAATTTGGATGCAACAGAGTGGAACAAGAGCCGGTGACCTTGAAATACCTTTAAATATAGACTAAAACGTGCCTCCATAATCGTTACTTCTTAGACGCATATGCATTTTTAAAAATATGAAAAATGCATTTTGTGATGTTAGAAACACCAGGATGACCAGAAATACTTCGGTTGTACGGATTTGGATCATCTAAACAATAAAATATAAGTTATGTTTGATTTCAGTGATCATAAACGGCTTTAATAATGAAAAATATGCCTTGGTGTTTAAAGACTAGGAAGTAACTGTAATATGAATGAAACTGAAGAGAGGCAATGAGATAACACAAAGTATATAAAGCACTAGTACATGTAGTATAATAATGAAAAGTACATGTAAGCTATCACAGACAATATAACTCTAAACTTTGGCCAGTATTTTTAAAGGTGATAAATATAAAATATATATTTGGTATCTGAAATAATACATGTACTACGATCGTACGTGTACTAAGTTCATACAGGTATGTTTAGCAAACCGCCAACTGGTAATAAAACAAATTGCTAGCAAAATGTAAAGAAATATTTCATAAAACAAATGGTAATTTGGCACACACTTGACAAATATTACTACACATTTTTAAATTAGAAATAATATATATTAAAATATATATTACATTAAAATGTTTCTTTAGCAAACCTATATACTGGTGCCAAGTAAAATAAGACACTAATAAACATGTCTTTAACACGGATATGGATGACTGTAACACACACATGGACAGATGTAACAGATATGGGCAGATGTAACATAGATATAGACGGATGTAACATAGACATGGAGAAATGTAACATAGACGGGCAGATGTAACAGACACAGACAGATGTAACATAGACAAATGTAACACAGACATGGACAGATGTAACAGACATGGACAAATGTGTTATAGACATGGACAAATGTAATATAGACATGGACAGATGTAACATAGACACAGAGATGTAACAGACATGGGCAGATGTAACACAGACACGGACAGATGTAACATAGACACGGACAGATGTAACAGAGACATGGGCAGATGTAACACAGACATGGACAGATGTAACATAGACACGGCAAATGTATCATAGGCATGGACAGATGTAACATAGACATGGACAACTGCAATATAGACTGGCAACAATAACACAGATATAGACATTTGTAACATGGACATAAATAGTAGTAAAATGTAACCGACATGAACAGCTGTAGAGAAGGATAGATTTAACAGACGTATAGCTGTGAAACAGACACACAGCTGTGAGAGAGACATACAGCTGTGAGATAAGATACACAGATGTGAGATGGACACAGCTGTGAGATAGACACGGCTGTGAGATAGACACACAGCTGTGAGATAGACACACAGCTGTGAGATAGACACACAGCTATAAGATGGACACAGCTGTGAGATAGACACACAACTGTGAGATAGACACAGCTATATATAAGACAAAGCTATAACAAACAAACAAAATATGACACTATAGATAGTTTGTAACAAAATTTCACATTATAATACTATGCACAGCTTAACTAGTGCAGAGAACTAAAACAAAAATTATACACACAGCTTTAACAAAAACAGACTGCTTAGTATATTTAACAACTGGCAAAGGATATACTCCACTCTAAAAACAGATATGAACAGAAGGAACAAATTAGATTATCAAGGTCAGGCAGAATGTACCATCGTTTAATTTTTAGTGTGACTTCATCAAATAACAGAGTCCATTGTCTATATATGTATATATTAAAGCAGAACATGGTTCATTGTCTCTTTGATATAAAATACATGCTTAAATCATTTCTAAACTTATCTTACAAGGGATACTTAAAGCACAACAAAGACAGACATATATATAACTATGATTAAACTTGAAACAAAACAAAACATGAATGGTGCAAACATGAAAACTAATATGGCAAATTATTAACAAACAAACCAATAAAAAAAGTATATATATCATGCCATTTAAAAACAAATCTATAAAAACAATATTACTTCATAATTTTAACAAAACATAACTACCGGTAAACATAATGGGGAAAATATCACATTTACAATATTTGCAATAACAAATCTATGGAATCATAACATAGTTCTTAAAAAGAAATAAAGTAACCGAAGTTCATAATTTTAACAAAACATAACTAAACATAATAGGAAAATATCACACCCACAGTATTTGCAGTATACTGCCACTTGTTATACGCATGTTTGTTTACACATTGGCGTCTGTTCCCATAAGAACTTTTCCTACTGGTGACACCACCCATTTTCTCTCATTGGTACGTGTGTTGTATTCATACACCTTGTTAGTTACTGAAAAACAATCAGAAACAATATCATTTCACCGGTCTCACTGATGTCATGGTTATGCCATGGATATAAGGCTGGTAGGTACGGTACTGGGTACTGGGTTTGCAGCCCGGTACCATCTCCCACCCAGAGCAAGTTTTGACGAGTTAATGGGTAGGTATAAGGCCACTATACTGACTTCGCTCTGACTAACAACTAACCATTAACACACTGTCCTTGTCAGACAGTCCAGATAGCTGAGGTGTGTGCCCAGGACAGCATGCTTGAACCTTAACTGGACATAAGCACGAAAATAAGTTGAATGAATGAAAGTGTCATTCAGGAAGGTGTCTCACAGATTTCATATTTCTAAGTCATTAGTTGGTTTCATTTGTCTGATTTTAATTAAACATTCAATTCCATATCCATTAGTTTTATAAATATAATTACAAACTTCATGCTGTTAATCCTGTTATATGATTTACTCTATTCTGATGGGATGTCATTAAAAAACGTGAATGTTATTCTTGAATAAATCTCAGAAAATGATGTCATGACATCAAATGGGACGTACATCATTACGTAAAACCGGTCTAGGACAGGACATTAGAAACTGATTTTGTGTAATTTTAACTAAATAAAAGTCTTGTTTGTAATTATAAATTTTTAAAATATTTTTTTTGGGTTAATTTATCAAGATGTAACAGTCACAAATATAATATAAAATCACTTCGCTACGCTAAAACATTGATAAATTAAAACAAAATGAGAAAAAATTCTTTCATAGTCTTAACCTGACAAAAAAAATAATAATAAAAAAAATAAAGTTAACATTTAACTTTATCCTAGATTAATCTACCTGGATCGACAGCCTTTCCCGTGAACTCTCTCGGTTGAATGATGACCGAACGAGGGGTTCGAGGATTGTTGTCGAGTCTCGAGTCTCTACTGCTGAGTCGCGAGTTGTTGAGGCTCATCCTAGATTCAGGTTTGTCTGGGGGGCCCCAGAACTGGGTGGAAGTATTTGGCTATATAGATTGAGAAAAGAAGAACACAATATAGTCGCAATGGCCTTGGTGGTGTCGTGGTTCAGCCATCGAACATAAGGTTGGTAGGTACTGGGTTCACAGCCCGGTACCAGCTCCTATGCAGAGCGAGTTTTAACGACTCAATGGGTAGGTGTAAGGCCATTACACCCGCTTCTCTTTCACTAACAACTAACCACTAACAACTAACCCACTGTCCTGGACAGACAGCCCAGATAGCTGAGGTGTGTGCCCAGGACAGCGTGCTTGAACCTTAATTGGAAATAAAATGATTATAGTCACATGGATTAAACATCACAATCTGTACGTAATGTCAATGTTAAAATCAGGAATAAACTAAAGGTTTTTTTAAATATAGCTACAAGTTACATATGTGGTTTACATTTGTTTTTTGAAGTATCTGTTAGGAGTCTTTAATATAATTATTTTTGTTAATCCCTTTGAATGAGACCTAGCTCAGTCAGTAGAGTATTCACTTGTGGTGCTTGGGTCCTATGCTTAAACCCCCTCTGAATGGGTTAGACTATTTTGTTTCACCCAGTTCCCCATGACTACTGTATCAAAGGCTGCGCTATGTGCTGTCCTGTCTGTGCATATAAAAGATCCTTTGCTACTAATGGACAAATGTAACAGTTTTATTTTTTATTTGTAAAAATGACCAAATCATTGACATCCAATAGTGAATGATTTATTAATCGATATTCTTTTGTAGTGTTAAACAAAACCAACTTAACCTATTAAGGTGGATCTTCCTGGTCATAAATAAACTACTATAGTCCAGTTCCCACCCACAATAAGTTGTGATAGTTCAATAGACGATGTAAAGTAATTATACTAAATTCTCTCTCACTAATCATCAACAACTAACAGGTAGGTGAGGTTTATGATCAGGACAGCATACTTAAACCTTAATTGGATGTAAGCAAGAAAATCAAGCAAAACAACAACCCCAATTGTCTGGACTACATAATGCAATTACCTCTACATTAGTAAACCAATAGCCCACAAAATGCTAATATTTCATGACATTAAATTTAAAATGGCGTACAACAGTGTGTTCATAAAACCTTAATTTGTGCAATTGTTTTACTTTTTTCTTGAGTTTGAATTGATGAACTCGCAAAAGTTTTATGTGTCATTAATAGATGTACTGATATATCACTTACATGGATTTTGTTAAAGTTTATGATTGCTAATATTGTAAAGATATATAGTACACCATTTTCTTTAGTAGTTTTACCTTGGCTGGCATTGGAAGAGCGGCAACTGCAGGCAGTGGATGTTTTTTTGGATCTTGATCCAAATCAGGAACATAACCTGTACAGAAACATGCAGTACACAATCAGAATTCAAAATGTCCAAATGAAAAACATGTAGATAGTAATTGGAAATCAATATATGTTTGATATCCAAAAGCCAATGACCAATAAAAAAAAAGTTTGCTGTTTTGTTTAAAGACACCACTAGAGCACTGATTAATTAATCACTGGCTATTGGATGTCAAACATTTGGTAATTCCGACATGCAGTCATCAGAAGAAACCAGCTACATTTTTTCCTAATGCAGTAAGGTATCTTTTATATGCATTTTCCCACAGACAGGAAAGCACATACCACAGCCTTTGACCAGTTGTGGTGCCCTGGTTGGAATGGGAAAAACCCAACCAGTGAAGCACATACCACAGCCTTTGACCAGTTGTGGTTCACTGGTTGGAATGGGAAAAACCCAACCAATTATCAATAGCCGATAAATTAATATGCTCTAGTGGTGTTGTTAAATAAAAACAAACTACACGTATCTTTAAAACATACATACATGTAACACTGAAAATGTTTTTATAAATCATAATATATATATATATACTCTTCAAAAAAAGAAACGCATAACTGGTATATGTTAGGATTGGATTGCACATTTATAGCATTATATCTTTGCTCAATACAGAGCAGTAAAATTGAAACTTGTTAAACCTGATCAGATCATCACTTGGAGTGAAATCGTCTATCAAATCAACAGGATTAGGCCACCGTATCAAGGTCACGGTCATGGACACTAATATCGTGTATGAGCCCCATGAGCAGCAATGACGGCTTGGCACCTCCTACGCATGGAATCAAATAATGCTTGAATCTCAGGCTGGGGAATTGTAGCCCATGTTTATTGCAAAGCCTGGAGCAGCTGGGGTAGCGTTTGTGGCGCAGGGTTACGTTGCCGTAAACGTCGATCTAGTTCATCCCACAGGTGCTCGATGGGGTTAAGATCAGGTGATCTTGAAGGCCATGGCATCACTCCGACATTGTGTTGATTCAGGAAGTCTGTTGTTATATGTGCCCGATGTGGTCGTGCATTGTCGTGCTGGAAGATGACATTTTCTGTGTTGATGAAAGGTATGGCGTGATGCTGGAGAATTTCGTTGCAGTAACGTTGGGCTGTTACCTGACCTGGGACATGTACAAGGTCTGTTCTGCCAGTGTAAGTGATGGCCGCCCATACCATAACACTCCCCCCTCCATATCTGTCCACCTGCCGCACACAATTATTGGCATAACGCTTGTTACGTCGTCGGTAAACTCTAGCTCTGCCGTCGGAGCGTTGAAGCAAAAAACGCGACTCGTCGCTGAAAGCCACTCTTCGCCACTGCTGTCGACGCCATAACAGACAACGTCTGCACCATGTAAGCCGTAAACGCCTATGTTGCGCAGTTAAAATTATCCGTCTAGCTGGTCTTCTAGCTCGGATATTGGCTTCACGTAAACAGTTTCTTACAGTCTGGTCTGAAATTCTTCGCATCCCAGGTATGGCAGAAGTTGATGATGAAGCAGTTAGGAATCTGTCACGTAAATGTCACGTAAATGTCGTAGACGTATGTATCTGTCTTGCACCGGGGTGGTAACTGTGGGACGACCGGATCTAGGGCGGTCACGTGACACTCCAATTTGCTGATAACGGTGCCAAAGCCTAGATATTGTACTTTGAGATGTGTTGAAAAGACGTGCAACTGTCGATTGCGATTCCCCGGCTTCCATCCGGCCAATTGCGTTGTTATATTGTGGTTCTGTCAGCCTGGGCATAATTTCAACGTTACATAGCGACACTATCGATACTGCGTGTGTAAATGTAACTCAATTTTCTGTCAAGGGATAGTGCACGTGCTGTACGTGCATGATTTGCACGTGATAAATGTGAGCTCTACAACCATTATTATGGATATTGTGAAAAACATATTTGCACGTCCTGATATCAAATCATGAGTTTTGTCAGCTTCAGAATTGCATGATATCATATCCATTAGCTATAGAATAAGATAATACTAAAACATTCACTATTGTGTTATTTCAAAATTAATGCTCTATGCGTTTCTTTTTTTGAAGAGTATATATATATAGAGGACTACAAATGTTTTTTTGATATATATATATATATATAGAGGACTACAAATGTAAATAAAACAAGAATTCTGCAGAATTAAATGTCTCGCCTGCCATAAACTGTTTTGTTGCACTGTGATGAACATCCATAGGTGCAACTATAAACCAAGTTTCATTGAGCTAGGACTTACAGTTTGTGAGAAACAGATCTGAATGCGAAACTTTAATGCAAAAATTGATGTTGTCACCAACGCCAATGCCATCGGAAAAGTAATACCCAATATCTTGCCTAAATTTTTTTACTTTGTTAGACAAAAACATTATCTATTTTAATATAAAACATACTATGATTTTGTGGTTTTATCATTTCTAATGTATCTATGTGCATGATTTTGATAATACTAAAACAATAATTACACTAGGTATCCATGCTAACCATAACACATGCCTGTGGGGTTATTTTATATCATTTAAAAAACAAAACTTCATACATGTAATTACCATGCCATTATTAACCATAATTATGTCTTTCTTATTTTGTTTTGTATCAGTTATAAAACAAGCATTCTGAGAGAACTGCAAAAGCAATACATGTCTCAGACTGGGCCCAACAAATTTTTGTATTTCCTAAATTCAAGGGCCATAACTGTGTAAATAATGAGTAAATTGCCATGAAAGCAAACTTGATCTGTAACAGTACATGAAAAAGCTAAACACTAAATTTCAGCTCAATATCATTGCAAAAATGTTGAGGAACACAAATGTTTGTATCTCATAAGTTCAAGGGCCATAACTTTGTAAAAAATGAGTAAATCGCCATGAATGTCAAACTTAATATGTAACAGTGCATGATAAAGCTACATACAAAATCTCACCTCAATATCCTGAGGCATTGTGATAAAAACAATCCTGAAAACTATATGTGGGACAGATGGACAAAAGGACTGAGACAAAATCTATAGTCCCGTCCAGTTGGTAGGGGACCAATACAACTATAGAAATACTTACCCTTATGAGTTATAAGCTGTGGCTTTTTGGTGTCAGGTTTAAGATTATTACGATGCTCATCCTTTGGTCTGACCGGGGTAATTGGCCTGAATTTGTAGAAAATAAGAAAGTGATATCGATCTGGGTTTTTTTTTATTAGGGTCATATATAAGAGGCGAAATGTGTATTTATAAAGTTTTCCCAAACACTTTTATTTTTTTTATTTCGTTAATAGTATTTTTTTCAGTGATAAAAAGAAAAACATCTAGAAAATGTGACTGCAATGCTTTCATGAACTTAAATGCAAAAAAAAGAGTTTCATTCTTATTGTAAATTTCTAAATGATGCAATGAGTTACGGTACTTCCAATTTTTTTTTTTTTTTAACTATATCACAAACAATTGTTTTATAATTTGATTCGGAGATAATTGCAGTGCAAGTTGTGAATCAATCCAACTTAATGTACATATGTGTATAGTTGACTCTGTCTAAACCAGACTCACTTCGTACCGTCGAAATAGTCCGGTTTACATAGAGGACCCATTTAGACAGAGTTCATCCAGAGTTATGGTTCTTGAATGAACGACGACTCGCGATCAACAGTGACATTTGAACCCATGGATGTTTGGGAAACATAGTCATAAAAGCCAGACTTGATTATTTCACAGACATAAAAAATATACTTAAAGGGACATTCCTGAGTTTGCTGCAATTTTTATGATGTTATCCACTAACAGAGACTTTTTAACGATTGTAATTACATATCAAATATATTTTTCTACATAAAATATTAGTGGCTGCATATTAAACGTGTTTCTCGTCGTTCTAATATTTGTATTAGGTTAAATTTCATTTTATTTCCTAAAACATTATTTATTCGTATGTACGAAATTATTTGAATACAAAATCCAGATCTAACGGCCTACAGCAATAAGAGTAAACTTCACACTAGTGTGATTACATTTTGTATTTGATCTTGCGACGGCGTCCTGATTACTCGGCAGTGATGATCATTGTTCAACTAATTAAGCAGCCCGTCGTTCAGTCAAATCCCAATCCAGTGTAGACAGAGGTAATTAGTGCATGAACGGTTCTTTCGTTCTTGATTTTTTATCCGAAGTCCGGAGCAGACAGAGTACGGATTAGGCAGAGATTTATACCAAAGAGATAAACGGTAGCTGGACGGGGCTTTAGAAATGGACCGGTTTACGAAGAGATCCGGATTACACAAAATCCGGTTTAGACAGAGTCCACTGTATATGCAAGTAAACAAAAAACCCTAACAACAGAACATAACTCAATTTTGTTTAAATAAATAAAAGTTGGACTGAGGACATTAACACATGGTCATATGTGAATGAATAGTTCTTTCCGTAACAAATATATGTAATATTTGAATTGGTTACACGGTTACCTTTGACCCCTCTTCCTGCAGGTCCTGAATATGAGGTATATGATGAGACCGATAAGGACTGCCATGAGGATACAGGAGAGAGTGATGATGGCTATTCCAGTTGCTGTCTGATGCCACGGTGTTGTCACCTGGTAATACGGCGTCACTGTCTCTATGCCATAGTAATCAAAGGCCGTACCTGTAACAAAAAACACCAATCTGTTTGTAGATAGTCTTAATACCTGCAAACATAATTTTGAATATAAAAGGCTGTACCTGTAAAAAAATAAGTACACAATTGATGTTAATACCTTCATACCATGGAACCCCATTTATCTGGAAACCCCACTTTATGGACTGTCATTACTGACATATGATAAAAAGAAACCGCAACTCTGTAAATGTATTCAGTTATCCGGAAATCCCACCTTACTAACTGTCATATGAACAAAAGAAACTGCCACTCTGTAAATGTATTCAGTTATCTGGAAATCCCACCTTACTGACTGTCATATGATAAAAAGAAACTTCCACTCTGTAAATTATTCAGTTATCCGGAAATCCCACCTTACTGACTGTCATATGATAAAAAGAAACTGCCACTCTGTAAATGTATTCAGTTATCTGAAAATCCCACCTTACTGACTGTCATATGATAAAAAGAAACTGCCACTCTGTAAATGTATTCAGTTATCCAGAAATCCCACCTTACCGACTGTCATATGATAAAAAGAAACTGCCACTCTGTAAATGTATTCAGTTATCCGGAAATCCCACCTTACTGACTGTCATATGATAAAAAGAAACTGCCACTCTGTAAATGTATTCAGTTATCTGGAAATCCCACCTTACTGACTGTCATATGATAAAAAGAAACTGCCACTCTGTAAATGTATCCTGATATTCAGCTTCTGGATCCAGACAGTCACAATGTGTTGACATTAAAGGCAATTTATTTCAAGGTATATAATTTTGAAATTATTAATTAATTATCCCTGAATGCCAACTAAAAATTTGTGAAATATTTTAAACACACATTTACGACGTATCTGAAGTTTGTTTTGTTTAAAGACATCACAGATTGATTGATAGAAATGTCTTTTGTATGTCAAACATTTAGTAATTAAGACATGTAGTTTAGACACGAAATATATTTTTCCATTAGCAGAAAGGACTCTTTGGCTGTGTGGTTAAGGCCATCAAATGTCATTTGCATCGGTGCTGTAGGATCAAATCCTGTCAGTTAACACTTTGTGTTTTTATATATTATATAGAGATTATTAGACAAGCTTGTGTGTTATATTGATTTTACAAAACGAGTGTCAGGGTTTTTGTATTTCTAGAGCGATAGCGAGGGTAATACATGAATCCTGATACAAGTTTCGTAAAATCAGTATGAATCAAATGCAAGTGTAAATAATGTTTTTATTATAATTTTCAA
Source organism: Gigantopelta aegis (assembly GCF_016097555.1). Taxonomy (NCBI): domain Eukaryota; kingdom Metazoa; phylum Mollusca; class Gastropoda; order Neomphalida; family Peltospiridae; genus Gigantopelta; species Gigantopelta aegis. The sequence goes on from NC_054701.1 coordinate 76,990,330, forward strand.
GGAAGTACTCTACACATGTGAAAATTGGTTGAAACAAAGTTCTTTCCAGCCTTAGCCCTGGGCCCCAATTCCACAAAGCAATCTTAGCACTAAGATCATCTTAAGTGCATAAAGTAGTTATGCATTTAAGGTGATCTTAGAGCTACGATCGCTTTGTGGAATGGGCCCAGGGCACCATTCCACAAAGCAATCTTAGTGCTAAGATCACCATAAGTGCATATTAAGATAGTTATGCATTTAAGGTGATTGTAGAGCTAAGATCTCTTCATGGCACGGGGGCCCTGAAGAAGTACCTGTTATTGCTGATGATGGATTTCCATTGGCGTCTGTTGTTGTCAGAGCTAGGACAGAACCCGAGGTAAGAAATGTTTTTCCTTGTCCAGAATTGGCCTGTAAATCTGTAGTGTTGTCTCCAACAGTGTAGACAAGAACATTAACTGGCCTGAAATAGAAACACTGTCAGTCAGTGTAGCAATGGTTTGAGTATGAAGTGAAATGAGTCATTTTGTAACCGAATGTTTTATTTAACGACACACTTCAACACATTTTATTTACGGTTATATGGTGTCAGACATATGGTTATGGACCACACAAATATTGAGAGAGGAAACCCGCTGTCACCACTTCATAGGCTACTCTTTTTTGATAAGCAGCAAGGGATCTTTTGTATGCACCATCCCACAGACAGGGTAGCACATACCACGGCCTTTGATATACTAGTCATTGTGCACTGGCTGGAACGAGATACAGCCCAATGGGCCCACTGACAGAGATCAATCCCACACTGACTGCGCATCGAGTGAGCGCTGTACCACAGGGCTACGTCCTGCCCCCCTCCCCCCAATTTAGTGTGTCCACAACTGTATGTAGCTGTACTGAATGTGCATCGAGTCAGACTGATAAGTCTTTTGGCTGTTTGATAAGTGCACTACTGGAAAGAAAGAAAGAAATGTTTTATTTAACGACGCACTCAATACATTTTATTTATGGTTATATGGCGTCAGACATATGGTTAAGGACCACACAGATATTGAGGGAGGAAACCCACTGTCGCGATTTCATTGTCTACTCTTTTCAAGTAGCAGCAAGGGATCTTTTATATGCACCATTCCACAGACAGGATAGTACATACCATGGCCTTTGTTACACCAGTTGTGGAGCACTGGCTGGAGCGAGAAATAGCCCAATGGGTCCACCGACGGGGATCGATCTTAGACCGACCGCGCATCAAGCGAATGCTTTACCACTGGGCTACGTCCCACCCTGAATGGATTGAGAATCCACTCCACAATGTGGAAACAACTGCAATAATTCATATTGAAGTACTTTGGTTGTTTGGTGTATGAACAGTATCGAAACACTTTGGTTGTTTGGTGTATGAACAGTATCGAAACACTTTGGTTGTTTGGTGTATGAACAGTATCGAAACACTTTGGTTGTTTGGTGTATGAACAGTATCGAAACACTTTGGTTGTTTGGTGTATGAACAGTATCGAAACACTTTGGTTGTTTGGTGCATGAACAGTATCGAAACACTTTGGTTGTTTGGTGCATGAATAGTACATTGAGGGTCAGCTAAACTAATGTATAGACATAAATTCTCATTAAGCAGGCCCAGTTTTCTTTCAAAATAAAATACTAACGCAGAAGCCAAGAGTCGGCGTCTGCCTGTGGGTGTGGTTGCCGTGCCTTCTCTCTCCTGGACACACCAGATCTTCACGGTTGCCGTGGGATACACGGCTTGGATAATGGCGTTGAGGTTCACCAGGAATTCGTCCTTCTTCAACAGGAAGTCAGCCTCGCTGATCTGCAGTCGGAACTGGGTTACCACCGTGTTGGGGTCAAACGTGTCGATTCGCAGCGTGGCAAAGTTGGCCGATGTCTGGACGGGATTTCCGTTGTCTCTCACCCCGGCTTCCAAGATGTACTTGAAGTTAGCTATGGCGGTTGTTTGTAAGGTGACAATGCCTGTGGAAATGAACCATACGGCAAATCATTTACCCATATGGTTAAAAATATCTTGGTACATATCAAAGTGATACGCTCCACTAGAATGCCAAGTGGGATTTAACACTTCTACGACACATGATGAAATCAGGTATCAGGTCGTTTCATAACCATACCGTTTCGTACCATACCAGTTCGTACCCAAAAGCATACCAGTTCGTACCCAAAGGCATACCAGTTCGTAACCAGAGGAACATCGGCATACCACTTCGTTAATAATTAGCGATTAGAAATTGTCACGAAGAATCATGTCAAGCGAAGTCAGCTTATTTGTTGATATATTTCAAACACATAACATTTTTCTTTTCACATGACAAAAAACATTTTATGTACAAACATAATAATATTTACAAACATAGTAATATTAACATACATATATAATTATATATAGAGATATTGAAACCCAGTACATTCATATAATTGTATTTATGGTAAAGGTAAATGTGAAATTAATAAAAACTTATATGTTGGTATATTTCTCAAAATGTGACTTATTCCGTATTTAGCACAGAGTCCTTCAATTATTGACAGGTGAAAGTAGCATTATGAACTTTTAAATTTGCATATGACATGAAATTTGCATACCGTTATTACAAGGGTTAATACAATCAATATTAAATGGGTTTATGACAAAAGAATTTCTCTTTGGCTACGAAACGGCATGCTTCAGTGATGCACAGCACATAATTGCTCATTTAATGCTTATAAAAGATGCTGAGTGATTATTACAACACATTTTTTGCTAAATGTTACAATATGTTTGTAATATAACATTATAATTGTGTATTTAAAAAATATATTAATGTTAGGTGTAATGTATGACATTATTTAATTGGTTACGAACTGGTATGCTAGTGGTTACGAAACGGTATGGTACGAACGGGTTTGGGTACGAAACGTCTAGAAACCATGAAATCATTTATTGGCGCACTACAACCATACAGAAACATCAACCAAACGAGTTGAGTGATATAAATTAACATCGATTATGGGTAATAAATAGATATTAAACTCGCTACCATTCCGTATCATGTTTATGTCCCTTGTGAAATAATTTTCATTATCACTTGATAAACGAAATGGAAGCTTGTTTAATATCCTATAAATATGACATTGTTTTAATAATATAAAAGTGAAAATGAGCTTGAACAAGCTGAAACCTTCACATCATACTTATGGATGGATGAATGATAAGATGTATGATTATGCATGTGTGTGTGTGTGTGTGTCTTTATATGTGTATGGAAATGTGGATGGAAAGATGGATGAATGGATGGTTGTATGCATGGCTATATATGTATGTGTTTGAATGGATAGATGGATGAAACATGTATTTATGCAAACATTCATGGATTATTATCTGTTTGTCTAGGTAATGTGTGTATGCATGTGCAAATGGAGTGAAAGATGGACTGAAGGATATATGCATGTATGACTATGTATGGTTGAGTATATATATGAATGTAATGTGGGTACCGGTATGTGTATGGATGACTGTATCTGTAAATGTATATCTGTATGTATTACCTGTTGTCCCATCCACAGCAAACAGGTAATCAAAGTTGCTCTGAACAAGGAAGAACGACAGCTGTCCGTTCACGCCGGAGTCTGCATCAGTCGCCGCCAGCATTGTCACGACGTTGGAACACGACCCAGTGTATGCGACCTCACTGTTGTAGAACATCTGCGAATGAACAGGAACATTGTCGTTTTCATCCAACACGGTCACCGTACACGTAGCTGTCCCAGTCCGTGCAGGCGTCCCACCGTCAACCGCAACAACCGTGAATTCAAACAGCTGATCCGTCTCACGGTCGATGCTAGTCAGAACCGAGAGGATTCCCGTGGCCGAATCGATGGCCAGGAATGTGTTGGCTTTAGTCCCCGCAGCTGTGGATGTGTCTATCGTCAGGGTTACTGCACCGTTGACTCCCGTGTCTTGATCCGTCACAGTGTACGTGGTGATGCTTGTGCCGACAGCCGAGTTTTCAAGGACGGTCGCAGAATACGAGGTTTGGTCGAACGTTGGCTGGTTGTCATTGATGTCTGTGACTGTGATGGTCAAGTTTACGTTAGCCGTGCGAAACGGCGACCCGCCATCTTGGACTCTACACCAAATAATGTACGTGTCTGCAACCTCTCTGTCAAGGGCGCTTGCCGTTTTGATGTCGCCGTTGACGCCATCGATGACAAAATGCGTCGAATCTCCGACCCAGAACATGACAAACTCATACGCTAGAGCAGCATTCACACCAGCATCGATATCGGTGGCCGCAACGGCGCCGATGGATGTCGTTACTGCAGTGTCTTCAGCAACATTAAAGCTGTACGTTGCAGCACCGAAAACCGGATTGTTATCGTTGACATCGTCGACAGTGACAACAGCCGTGATGAGGGCAGATCTGGATGGGGTGCCATTATCAGTGACCATGATTTGCAAATTGTACGATGTAGTTCTCTCCCTGTTAAGACTGTTGACAATGTCGATGATCCCCGTCTGAGACTCGATCCTGAAGTCACTGTCAGTGTTGCCGTTGGTGATGCTGAACGTGAGTTGACTGTTGACGCCATCGTCGGCGTCGGTTGCGGTGATTGTGAAAACGATCGTCCCTGTCGAGGTGTCTTCAGATACAGTGGTTGTGTACGTGCCTTGAATGACTGGGTCGTTGTCGTTGACATCAAGGATCGTCACAGCAATGTAGGATGTCCCAGTCAATGGCCCCGCCCCTTGATCGGTGGCTTGTATGGTCAGGTAGTGACTGAAATTGTTAAAATTAGAACATGGCAAAAGGTAAGGAAAGGAAAAGATAGGTATATATTTAAAAACACCTCTAAAATATGGTTATTCCAAACCGTGAAAGTCAAACTGTACAAAACCGAGAGAGAGAGAGAGAGAGAGAGAGAGAGAGAGAGAGAGAGAGAGAGAGAGAGAGAGAGAGAGAGAGAGAGAGAGAGAGAGAGAGAGAGAGGGGGGGGGAAGAGAGGGAGAGAGAGAGGGAGGGAGAGGGAGGGAGAGAGAGAGAGGAGGGAGAGAGAGGGAGAGGGGGGGAGAGGGAGAGAGGGAGAGAGAGAGAGGAGAGGAGGGAGAGAGAGGGAGAGGGAGGGAGGGAGGGAGGGAGGGAGGAGAAACCAACAGCTGCCATGTATGCTAGACCTATCAAAAAGCTGAATTTTCACAGAGACAGGGCAGTACAAACCATAGAACTGTTTCTCTATCAATCAAAATAAACAATATGAAAATATACATGTACCTTACAATATTTACTGTAGTGATATATACAACTTAATATTATTCAAGCATGAATCCTTCAGAAATTCTCTATCAATAAAAATAAACATGTAATAAAGGTGTAATAAATCTTACAATAATTCCTCATAAATTCAACTACTATTCAAGCAGTAACATACCTTGGAATTGTTTCTCTATCCACAACTGCCTTTGTGTCCACCTGTCCGCTGGCTGAATCAACTGTAAAGTAGGTATCAGTCAAGGTGTAGACAATGATGTTGTTACCATTAGCCGACGAGTCTGCATCGACCGCTATCACCGTGGTTACAGAGGTTCCCACAATGGAGGTTTCGAGAATGGAGACAGTGAAATTCTCGGGCGTGAAAATCGGCTTGTTGTCGTTGAGGTCGTTGATCGAGATTTTCACGAGACACGATGACGACAGCGATGTCGTTCCACCATCAGCTGCCTCGACGACGAGAAAATACTGATCCTTCACCTCCCGGTCAATGCTGGCTGCCGCTTTAGTTTTGATCTCACCAGTCGTCGGATCAATGTCAAACATTGCAAGCCCATCACCGGATTTTATCGCATACGTCACCTGTCCATTGACACCAGAGTCGTTATCATTTGCAGTGACCCGAGTAACGGACGTTCCACCTGCGACGTTTTCATCAAGCTGGGCATTGTACGTGTTGGCGGTGAAAACCGGGGTGTGGTCATTCTCATCCAGTAGCTGGACGGTCAAAACCATCGTGTTGCTTAGTCCACCAGAGTCTTGTGCCTGGATAGTCAGAGAATATGACTGTGGAGGTGTGTCGTAGTCGAGGATACCAAAGAGGTACACCTCTCCGGATAGACTGTTGATATAAAACAGATTCCCCGTGTTGCCATTAGTGATGGAATAGGTGAACGTTCCATCGGTTCCACTATCACTGTCCGAGGCACTCGCATTGTACAGATTAGCGCCAGCTGGTGTCATCTCACTGATGCTTATCATTTTCGTGGCGTCGACAAGAACCGGTGGAAACTCGTTAACAGACAGAATATTTATATTTATTATTCCCGTACTGGAGAGTGCTGTGGTGCCTTGGTCTTTGACTTCGATGGTCAGGTAGTAAGATGTTATAGATTCGTAATCAAGGCTTTTACCGGCAGCAATCAGAAGCTCATTACCGACAAATTCAAATTCGCTGTTGGTGTTGCCAGACAGTATAGAATACAGCGGAGAACCGTTTACACCTGTATCATCATCGGTCGAGGTTACTCGGAGTACCGTGGTTCCACTAACTGCCGACTCGAGAACACTGGACGCATATGATGATGGCGTCAGCATTGGAGTGTTGTCGTTAACGTCATTAATGGTTACGGTGACGGTTGTAAAACTTGATTTAGCCTCGGCCGCACCAGGGACAGAATCGGTGCCACTGACTGACAGTGTGTAAGAACCAATTGCTTCTCTGTCTAGAGGTTTCGCCACAGAAATAACCCCTGAACTGGCATCAATTTTAAACTGTGCAAGACCATCACCGGTTACTATGGTGTATCTTATTGTCCCATGTTGATTCCCTTTGTCAGGATCCGTTGCAGCCACAGTGATGACTAAATCATTCACAGCAGCATTTTCCAGCAAGGTTTTCGTGTACGTGGCTGGCGTAAATACCGGAGTGGCTTCGTTGACGGGGTCCACTATAACACTGATCATGGCTGTGACGGTTCTCGGTGTCGTGCCCTGATCGCTGGCCTGAACTGCCAGGGTGTACTGGGTGGTCGTTTCGTAGTCCAGCACCGCTACAATGGTAACCACACCAGACGCGGCATCGATGCCGAACCTTCCATCGCCGTTGCCTCCCGTGATGCTGTACGCCAACACTGGTGTGGACGAATCTACATCGGTACACAGCACGGTATCGACGGTGGTCCCGACAGCTGCATTTTCCGCCACCGTCTGGTAGTAATTGGACGGACTGCAGACGGGATCATTGTCGTTGACGTCTGTTACGGTGACTGTCAACGTGGTCTGTGCGGTACGGGATCCCTGCCCCGGTTCCGTCGGCGACGTCAACAGTGAGCGTGTACGCACTGAGTGTTTCCCGGTCGAGAATCCCTTTCACCTGGACGACCCCTGTAGCCGAGTCGATCTGGAAAGCAGTTCCGGTGTTTCCACCATTGATGCTGAATATGAGAGCTGTGTCAGAGACATCACTGTCAGCTGCGTTGATGGTTTTCACCGTAAAGCCAATCGCTGAGTTCTCGGGAACGGAGATGGTGTAAGGACCTGCTGGTGTGAAAACCGGATCGTTCTCGTTTACGTCGCTGATGCTGATCTCCATGGTAACGAGAGCTGAGTTGACACCATCAGACGCCTGCACAGTTAGAGAATAAGTCGCCTTTGTTTCAGCATCCAGAGCTCCATTTACCGTGATCTCTCCAGTAGACGCGCCAATAGCGAACTCTGTCGAGGTCAGTCCACTGGTAATAGTGTACTGGACCGTGTCCCCATCTGCATCAGTGCATGCTACCGTCAGCAGTGACGTTGTGGTAGCCGCATCCTCCGCGACAGTCGCTGTGTACACAGCACTCGGACAGACCGGTGTGTTGTCGTTCGTGTTGGTCACTGTGATGCTGACCGTGGATGTGCCGGTCAGTGCGGGGCTACCTTTGTCCGTAGCTTCGACCACCAGGGTGTAGAGCGGATTAGATTCAAAGTCCAGAGCCGCCTTGACGGTGATAACCCCAGTCGCTGAATCTAACTGGAAGTGACCCAGGCCATTTCCAGAAGGCACACTGTAGGAAACCTCCGCTGAAATAAAACAAAAACGAAATAAGAAAATATGCCTGTCACGGGGATTCTATAATTCCCGTAACTGAATAAAACACGATTATCAAAATATCTCTCCTAACTGTATATCTATTAGATCTCTCTGTAACAGGCGGTTAACCCTAGTATGGCTCGTCTCTAGGTATGATCAGAGATACGATCTTATATAAAGTATATATATTTATAGCACGTTTAGCTCACTAGAAACACAACAAAACACAATACACTTTGGAATCTGTATTATCCTACGCTGACAAATGTACAGCCGTAGTAGTTAATTAATAACAGCAATAATAACAACCCAGAACTGATCACTTAATTAGTTAATCTCTAGGTGTCTAGTGTACACAATATGCGAATCACTTCACCGTTACACCACACCCACACGTGTGATAATTGAGAAACGCTTCCAGGAGAAGTTAATTAATAAAGGAATTACAACACCATTCCTAACTGGTTAATTTTTAATTAACCCTTACTACTCGTTCAGTAACGTGTGATAATTTAGGAACGCTTCCAGGGGAACTTAATTAATAAAGGAATTACAGCTCTATTCCTAACGGGTTAATTTTTAATTACCCCTAACTACTCATTCAGTAACCTTGTAACACAGAATTAATACTGGAACCTATCACAATAAAGACAATAACCTACAGTGTACCTAGGTCTTCTAGGATGACTGGCTAAGCTTTATATTACCAAATACTCAGTATAATGTTAGAACAAAAAGTCTACGATTTACTTCGTCAGATGACCGAAGACACTGTCTAAAGAATATTGGTATAATACAGTATTAAAATATTTAAAGTCACATCAATCACATCAAGGTTATACACAGAGCAGAAATGATATTTACCGAAGTCCAAACGGACTAACGTTCCCAGGAAGCTTCCTTTTCCGTTCTCCTCGATATCTCTAAAAACTAGCTATTTATTATAAAATCAGAATTGGCCTGGGGGTACAAGGCGGTACCTCCCCCTATCATCTGATATTCCACCTCTACTAGCATTGGTATATTTCTCTCTGATCGTCAGACTTACTGACGCCATCGTCGCCAAATCACGGTCGTCGAAACCGCACTCACAGAGGTATTACGTAACTACTCGCCACATGGCCTCCACAGCTGGACTAAGTGCATATTGGAATGCCCGATCGCGCGAAGTATTACGTAACAAGTTGCCCACCTGGGCTACGGGCAATGAAACTGCACACGGCCCTCTAACACAATTAAAATCGCCACAGGTGAAACAAATTTAAGCGCATGTTCCGTCACAATGCATGCAAAAGGAAAAAAGAAAAGGAATAATTAATGGGTATTGGGAAAATAAAGGAAAGTTTAAAAACACCTGTAACATATGGTTATTTTGGAAACTTGGGTGAGTGATAATGAGGGATAAAGAGAGAGAGAAAGATTAAGAGGGAGGGAGAGAGAGAGAGAGAGAGAGAGAGAGAGAGAGAGAGAGAGAGAGAGAGAGAGAGAGAGAGAGAGAGAGAGAGAGAGAGGGAGGGAGGGAGGGAGGGAGGGAGGGAGGGAGGGAGAGAGAGAGAGAGAGAGAGAGAGAGAGAGAGAGAGAGAGAGAGAGAGAGAGAGAGAGAGAGAGAGAGAGATACAAGACAGAGAGAGAGAGAGAGAGAGAGAGAGAGAGATACAAGAGACAGAGAGAGAGAGAGAGAGAGAGAGAGAGAGAGAACGAGAGAGAGAGAGAGAGAGAGAGAGAGAGAGAGAGAGAGAGAGAGAGAGAGAGAGAGAGAGAGAGAGAGAGAGAGAGAGAGAGAGAGAGAGAGTAGAGACAGGCAGAGAAAAAGAGTTGGGGGGGGGGGGGAAAGGGGATGAAGGACATAGCTAGATAAGCTGAGAGATTCAACAATCAATGGCTATTTGATGTTAAATTCATGCTATTTACGACACTTTGTATATGTAAGAAAAATGGTGATTATACAGACTATACATTCTGAATGGCAGGACAAAAGGATTATACGCAGACATTTGACATACCAAATCACAGAGGACTGCTTGTATTCACCAAGAACAGTCCTCTGAAACTTGAAAATTTGCATAAATCATTTATGGAAAAAGGAAATGTTTTATTTGACGACACACTCAACTCATTTTATTTACTGTTATATGGCGTTTGCGTTTATGGAAAATGCAAACACAAATTCAACTAAGCCATCTCTTTTTCATGCAACATGTTCTGACCATGTAAATGATGTGCTAAATTTCATATGCAAACAAACAACAGATCACACAAAATGGGACCTGCACGAGTAGAACATGAACAAAACAATCGTTCTCACAATTTTCCGACGCAACACGTAAATAATGGAAGTGCTGTCTTACCATTAACTCCGATGTCCGTATCAGTGGCAGCGATGGTGACGACTGTTGTTCCAATAGCATCTGCTTCAGACACACTTGGAGAATATGGGTTGCTTCCAAACACCGGAGTTTGGTCATTCACATCTGAAAATAAACCTCACATATACAGTACTGGTGCATTTAAACATGTCGGTTCACTGCTGTGGTGATTTTTTAAATTGATTTTTTTTGTTTTGAATACATTTTAAAAGAATAACAGATGTATGTTATTTCATCAAGTTAAAAATTACCTGACATGTTAAAAGACAAGCATCATGCACTTAATTAAACCAAAATTATAATGTTATTTCAAAAGAGCAAAGAATTAAACTGGAAAAAATAAATAAAATAAAAAGGTGAAAATCCACAACCACAAATTTCTGCTGATAAATATGGAAGAGCCCAACACAGTTTTTGTTAATAAAGGAAAGTGGTATTTTTGCAATTCGTGTACAAATGGTAGATCTGTAGATGTCCTAACAATTTTTCATCATAACCCTACATCAGCTGAGGAGAGTGGTGTAGGGATGACCCCCATAAAAATATTAAAATGTGCCAATTTTGTTTAGAAGTTTAGACTGCACCTAAATGGTACTAATTTAAAAAACAACAACAACATTTTAAACAAGGTAAAAAACCCTATTATGCTGTCAAGTTTTTAACAGTTATAGTCAATGGCAAAGTCAGAGATTGTGCCCAAGTCAGATGTGCTTGAACCGTAATTGTATATAGGCATGTTATAGACAATAACTTATGAGTTACGAGGAATTACTGATTATCTGCTAAAGCTCGTGACTGACAACATTAAATTCACAAGGGACAGATAATCTGTAATTCCGAGTATCAAGTGGGTTATTGTATTTATTACCCATAGTGTAAATAATTCAGAAACTTAAACTTTAAACTTCTTACATGACACAAACTATATAATATACAAGACGTGAAAGTCTGAGGAAACTGATGAGAGACTTGACAGTCGAGGAAAACGATGACGTCACCAAACTAACGTCATGAAACCGGTGGGGAAAGATAGCTTTCCCTAGAGAAAATAGAAAATATATTCACCCTCATCTCACTGCCCATATGGATAATAAGTACCCCTACTTGGTGGTTATGGGTGTGAAATCTTTTAAAACCAAACTCCCTAGAGAATGATAGAAAATATATTCACCCGCTGACGTATATGGGTAATAAAATATGTTATCCTATCCTAAAATGACCATCAGTAGCATGTACTCACCATTTAATCCAACAAACATTTGGACACTAACAGACAACGGTGTCGTTCCTTTATCGCTGACAGATATGTCCAGCAGGTATGAGGCAGTTGTCTCCCTGTCGAACGAAGCACCCGTGGACACGGTTATCTCCCCTGTGTTCACGTTGACATCAAACAATCCCCCAGCATCACCCCCCATCTCTGTGAAGACCAGCGCATTATTCAGATTAGCCGGGTCTAAATCGCCATCGGAACACGTCACCTGACCTACGATCGTCGCCGGACCAGCCGTCTCCGAGATGAATGAGCTGTAATACGTCAACGTGCATGACGGTGTGATGTCGTTGACATCTGTTATATCGACGATCAGCGTATAAACTCCGGTCTTGGCCCCCGGGTTCGTGCCTCCGTCCACGCCAATGATCGTCAGAGTGAAGGACTGATCGCTCTCCCTGTCCAACGGTCCACTCACTGTAACTATCCCCGTGGTCGGGTCGATGGCAAATTTCCCGTTACCTCCTGACACGATGGAATAGGTAACGACCCCATCCGCACCGGTGTCGGCATCCGTTGCACCCAAGTCAATGACGGTCGACCCAAGGGCAGAATTCTCAGCTAAGGTCTGCGTACTGGTGCTGGGAGAAAACTGGGGGGTGGCCTCGTTGATGGGTCCAGTGGTGATCCGCACAGTCGCGCTACCCACCAGCCCTCCTCCATCGGTGGCCTGGATGACCAGGTCAAATGAAGGGTTGACCTCGTAGTCGAGTGCCGCGTTGTCGTTTATGATGAGGTCACCGGACACAGGATCCACTCGGAACACGTTGCCCGTATTTCCACTGAGTATGGAGTAGGAGACGGTTCCCTGGGCTCCCAAGTCCTGGTCCGTTGCTGTGACCTTTAGCAGTGAAATTCCTGTGGGGAAAAAACATAATAAAAATATTTGACTTTATGGATTTAGATCACTTTGAACAAAGTCAAACTTGATCTGTAAAAGTCCATGATAAAGCTATACGCAAAATGTTAGCTCAATATCTAGAGGCATTGCGGGGAAAAAACCAAAAGAGTCTGGAAAACACATTTTTTATCTCCTAAATTCAAGGGCCTTAACTCAAAAATGGGTAAATTTCCACGAAAGCTTCAGCTCGTTAAGCATTATGAAAAAATGTCTGGAAAACTATATGTGAGACAGATGGATGGACAGACAGAGAGAATGACAGAGTTAAATAAAATTTATGAATGACACCTTAGTTTAACCAAAACATTATTCTTGTATAACATTAATTATATCTTGCTTTTAACTGGCTTTTAACATCAACACATACCAATAGCGGAGTTTTCGTCGACAGTCTTTGAATACACTGCCGGGCTGAACACAGGGGTGTTGTCATTGACGTCGGTAACCGTGATGGTGAGACTCTCACACTGTGTCTTCACAGCATCCACCGTATTGGAGTCCGCCGCACACACATTGAGCGAGTAGGTCGACCGAGTCTCACGATCCTGCTGTACTTTGAGTGTGATAACACCGGTCGCCGAATCTATCGTGAACACCGACGTGTCCGACAGAGAGAACGACAGCGTGGTGTCGGAAGCATCACCGTCCATAGCAGCAATTGTCAGCAAGGTCGTACCAACAGGGTCGCTCTCCGGGAAACTGTACACAAACGGGGCAGCCGTGAGGACCGGCGAAAACTCGTTCACGTCTGTGACAGCAATATTGATGATGACGGAAGTCGAGAGTTTCACCGTTCCGCCGTCGACAACAGACACAACGATTGCGTGGGTGACCGCGGTTTCGTAGTCGAGATTCGTGCCGATGGAAATGACTCCAGCGGTACTGACGGCAAACGGTCCAGCTCCTGCGAGACCATTGACACTGAGAATGGAATATGTTAGAGCCTGGTTCGCACCACTGTCCGCATCTGTACACACAAGTGTCACCACGCTTCCCGTCGCATCCTCTCTCTTCGTCAGAGATACAACGTCCGGGTTACAGACCGGAGCGTTGTCGTTGACGTCTGTAACCGTGATGCTGACGGTTGCCGTGGCACTGCGCTGGGGGGTTGTCCCTCGATCAGACGCAACCACCGACAAAGTGAAGACTGAAGCGGCCTCGAAGTTCAGACTCGACTTGAGCGAAATCCAGCCGTCTGCCGACAGAGAGAACGTTGCGTGCGTTGCCATGGTGTAATCTACGATGCCGTCATCACCGATGTCGTTGTCTGTGGTGATCACCTGAACCAGCTGGCTGTTGATGGGTGTGTTCTCGGCCCGGGTCGTGGTGTACGTGGTCTGGGTGAATGCCGGGTCAAACTCGTTCACGTTCGTCACGGAAACCGAGACCACGGTTGTAGAAGACTTCGACTGGCCATCCGCGGCTTTCACAATCAGACTGTAGGAACTCGTGGTCTCGTAGTTGAGTTGGTTTACCGTCGTTATCTGTCCATTACCGGAGTTAACTGTGAAATCGTTATTGGTGTTTCCTCCTGAAAAACAATAAACAAGTTTGTGTTGTGTAACGACACCACTAGAGCACATTGATATATTAATCATCAGAGGAAAGCCGCTACATTTTTCCATTAGTAGCAAGGGATATTTTATATGCACCACCCCAGTCAGGAATGCACAGTGGCGGATCCAGAAAATTCATTTGTGGGGGAGCCCAGTGACATGAGGTGGAATGCCAAGGGAACTTTGGGGGAGATTTGGAGGGGATCGTAAAAAAATTAAAATTAATATATAATAAAATTATAACTATCACAAAATTTGGATGGGGGAGGGGGGGCTGGAACCCCCCCCCCCCCCCCCCAGATCCGCCTCTGTAGCACATACCACAGCCTTTGATACCACAGTCATGCTGCACTGGCTGGAATGACAAATAGCTCAATGCGGCAAATGTGTTGACTTTTATTGTTCATCTGAACCCCCCCAACCCCCATCTCACGTTTTAACATCCCACTTTGTCATATATACATTTATACATCTATTCAAAATACATTCCCTTGATCCATAATACAATTCACAACTGACTTGCAGTTTCCTCCGTTCATCAAATACAGCACAAACAGCAATATGGAGGAAATGGCTCACCTACTGGTGGCCAGGAATATTTATTCAACTTAGGAAATGGTTCACCTACAGGTGACTGACCGTGAATATTTCTTAGAATTAGATATCAATGTGACAATATATATGACGAGTTGCGCACCAACAAATAAAAATCAAACGTACCGATTATGGAGTATGTGATCACTCCATTTCCATTTGTTGCGGGGTCGTCAGCATCAGTGGCAACGACTGTAGCAACAACACTTGCCCCAGCAGCATCAGCTTCAGACACATCAGTTCCACTAATTAAACATAACATTTTAAAAAGTTGTTAATAATATGATGAAATTTATAACAGGTCTTTATTATATTGGTATACATGTACACCACTTCAACATTTTCCATATATTTTGATGGATACAAGTGTAAACAGGGGTTCTATGAATTAATATATATATATATATATATATATATATATATATATATATATATATTTTTATTTATCTTTATATGGGAAGTGTCGAACAGCTCAGAGGGGGGGTATTTATTCTCATTAGATGATTGACAGGTATTAGAAACCACAGACTTTTAAATCTGCA
Source organism: Gigantopelta aegis (assembly GCF_016097555.1). NCBI lineage: Eukaryota > Metazoa > Mollusca > Gastropoda > Neomphalida > Peltospiridae > Gigantopelta > Gigantopelta aegis. Next base: position 77,005,612 of record NC_054701.1, read on the forward strand.
TTAACAACAACAACAACTGTTCTAGAAATGTCTCAAAGAGCACTGCATATCAGATGCCAATCCAAGATGGGGGGTGGGGGGGGGGGGGGTACCACAGGAGACACATTCCCATTAAACATATTCAAGTGCCCCCCACCCATATTTTCTTCTTTCTTTTTCTTTCAGATTAGGCTGCCCTTTTAACAAATTTTTCCTTGTCCCTTTTCCCCTTTTCGTCCCTACTCAAAATATTTCCTGAATCCACGTCTGCATGTATAAGATTGAGTATTACTCAGCCATTCAAAGAGTCAGGCAGGCATTCAGTTATCAATCTGATTGAGTTGAACAGTCATGCTACTCCAAACAAAGTCAGTATAAACTAAATTTATTTTTGGTGTCAGAAAATCTGGTTTATTCTGAGACACGGATTCTCCAAACACATCTCAGGAAGGAAATACGGGCAGGATATGTATCTCTGTGATAGAATGATCACCTAATTATGTACGATGGGCACAGGATGAATTGCCTTAGTGTTTTTCCAATCCCAAACCATGCCCCAAAATTGATGCATCAAAGGCTAAGGTATGTATTTTCAATCTTGTATGTACATCAGGGGTGGGGAAATGCCCTTTTTTCCCGGTCTGGGACCGATTCTCGATCTCTGAGACCGAAATTATTTTTGAAAAACGTGCGTTTGCCGGTCCCACTTTTGTCATTCTTGTCGGTCCGAAGCACCTGTCCATTTCTATTATAGGAACAAATTCCTATCCGCCAATTGGATCGGCCTGCCCAGACATTGGTATCTTGTGCATGATTTAAAATAATAATAAATAAATAAATAGTGGTCAAACTGACTGGTGTTTCAGATGTCTGTGATTTTAAAGTCTGCCATAAGATGATAAGTCGGACCTACAATCAATCTACTGCCACTAGGCTAGACATTTGTCAAAGCCGCTGTGCTGGTCACGAGATAAAACAGGCGTTAACAATAACATCATTCTTGGTGAGAAAGCTACCAAGGTATTACACTCCAATTAAAACAAAGGACCCAGAGTTTGCAACTGGTTACAATCAACACCTGTCAACGCCTGTGTACGGAGCTCTGTCGGGTCGAGTGTCCTAGTCTGAGAAAGAGGCTTTTGTGAAATACAAAGTAACAAACTGCTTGAAATAGCATAAAATATACTGAAATAATCTATAAATGTGTTTCTTGTTGACTCTTCAATGTAGTGTATCAAATAATTATAAAGGACTTTAAAAAAAAAAGAAAAAAAGTTTACACTCTCTTTTTTTTAAAGTGGGAGTGAGCTGGAATAGCTAAACCGGCTATTTTTAGAGCCAGGAGAGGTCAAATGTCATCCAATCGGCGACAACGTTATTAATTGCTTTGTCTAAACATGTGTCAGCTCAAGTTGTCAAACGCTCCAACGGTGTTATTGTTTATTAATTTTCAGGACAGTACTAATACTGGTACTTTTTATACATATATGGGAGTTAAAATGCATAACTTTTATTCCTTTTTTATATTATTTATTCCATTATCATCATTATGTAAAATATATATAATTAGTTTTTTTCACCGATGTGATTAGTTCATCAAGATAAACGTCTCCGGCACTATATTTATTATTGTGATGTTTATTGCGGGTCCAATGAATGTCAAAATGTTAAAAAACGGACCGTAGATGTTTACCTTGGTGAACTACGATGTTCTTTCATGTTTTGATGCTTATCGTTTCACGTTCATGATTCAAGATAAAAATATACAAATGCTACTATGATTTTGTTTTTAAAACACTATTTGGCAAATATCACCTTTTAAATGATTTTATAATTTCTATTTGTATTCCTTTCTTCCACCCCCCCCCCCCTCCCCCCCCGGTAGTGATGACGTGGGACCGATTGACAATTTTATTTTTCCCCACCCCTGATGTACATACAAGAAATTGCTTGCTGCCATCTGTCCCTTTCCCTATCCTTCCCCATATCTCTCTTTCTCCCTCCCATCTCATTGTCTCTCTCTATCTGTACCAACCTCGGTGGCGTCGTGGTAGGCCATCGGTCTACAGGCTGGTAGGTACTGGGTTCGGATCCCAGTCAAGGCATGGGATTATAATCCAGATACCGACTCCAAACCCTGAGTGAGTGCTCCGCAAGGCTCAATGGGTATGTGTAAATCACTTGCACCGACCAGTGATCCATAACTGGTTCAACAAAGGCCATGGTTTGTGCTATCCTGCCTGTGGGAAGCGCAAATAAAAGATCCCTTGCTGCTAATCGGAAGAGTAGCCCATGTAGTGGTGACAGCAGGTTTCCTCTCAAAATCTGTGTGGTCCTTAACCATATGTCTGATGGCATATAACCGTAAATAAAATGTGTTGAGTGCGTCATTAAATAAAACATTTCTTTCTTTCTCTCTATCTGTCTCCAATATCCATCTCTGTCTCCAATAACCATATTTGGCAACACATACAGGTAGTCATAGTATAAAATGTGTTGAGAAACAAGCATTCTGAGAGTACGGTTGTTAAAGCAATACATGTCCCCTACCAAGGCCCAACAATTTTCAAGGGCCATAACTCTGTCAAAAATGGGGATATCACCATGAAAGTTAAACTTGATCTTTAACAATACATGAGGACCGGTAGGAGACTAACAAGCCACATCACTTTATGGAGGAAATGTTTTATTTAATGCCACACTCAACACATTTTATTTATAGTTATATGGCATCAGTACACTTTATGAAAGTCTTGAAATGTCTGTCTGTTTGGGTGTAAAACATACGTGTAGCTAGCAGACGCAAACACCGGAGCGTTATCGTTCTCGTCCAAGACTGTCAGCGTAATAGTCGTAGACACCGTGTTGGTTCCATCAGAGGCAGTCACACTGAAGGTCAAGGTTGCTGATGCTTCCCGGTTAAGGCTGGATGCTAGGATAACGTCCCCGCTTACAGCGTCGATTGTGACCTCAGGGTAGGTGGTGGTAAAGGCGAAGGTGATCTGCCCATCCGCCGTGGCTGAAGAGTCCCCGTCGGTTGCCACCACGGTGATGATTGTAGAGCCGAGCGCAAGACTCTCACTCTTTGACACGGTGTAGGGAGCTGGTGAAATAATAAAAAATATACTGGTTACCATAAAATCTGTCACATGTAACAGATCAATGCAGAAAGAAAGAAATTTATTTTGGCAGCCTTGTCATAGATGGTCTGTGATAGATTGGAAATGTTATAGGAAGTTGGCTTTTGAGGTCATTCAAATTACACAGAAAACATTCAAAGGATTTAAAGAAGTCATTCAGGCTTAGGCTATACAAGACAGACGGAGAATTTTTCTGGGGAAAAGGGTGTAAGGTTTAAAAAGTGCCCTTGTGGTATTCAAAGTTACACTCCAATAGGTTAATTAATTTAAAATAAATTATAAAATAATTCAAGATATTTTAATTCTTACCTCCAGTGAATGCTGGTGTAAACTCATTCACATTCCCTACATTGACCGTGCCTGTTACGTCAATGCTGTTCGTGCCATCGGACACCGATATAACAACATCATATTTAGTCGGACCAGCATCGAAATCCAACACAGCGGACAGTCGGAATATATTTCCGGCCATCTCGAATTTCGTCGAATCGCCGCTGGTCAGCGTGTACGTCAGAGTACCAAAAGCTGCTGTGTCTAAGTCTGTACACGTGAGCGTTCTGATATCATAGGGAGCCGTCTGACTCTCGCTCACCGTTTCTGCAAATGTCATGACCGTGCAGGATGGGGCGTTGTCATTGATGTCATCAACGGTGACGGTTAGAGTGGTTGTGGCAGTGTTGGCCCCTCCCTGCTCCCGTGCCTCTATGATGAGATTATAACTGGAATCTGTTTCTCTGTCCAGATTTCCGATGGTGGTGATGCGACCCGTGCCCGAGTCGATGGCGAACTGGTTCTTAGTGTCTCCCAGCGTGATGACATAGACAAGGATACCGGCTGGAGTGTTTCCGTCGGGGTCGCTGGCAACGACGTCAGACACAGAGGTGGAAATTGCCACATTTTCCAGAAGGGTTTTAGAGAAGGTTCCCGTGAATGTTGGTGGGCCGTCATTCACATCAATGACGTTGACATTTATGGTGACGACTACGGATAGTGCCGGCGTCCCTCCATCTGTCACGGTTATCATAAGGGTGTGAGCGGTGGCCGTAACATAATCCAGATCACCTGTTTGTAGAAAAAAAATCCCACAAATTTGTAAAATGTGTTATATACATATACATGTATATCCAAACTTTTATATTTTACAAATCACATACATGTAGGTCATATATCACAAATATTTATCAGTTACATATCAGTTACATGTGTCACTGTTATTTATATATCTTACACATTCCCATAAATTTGTAAAATGTATTGTACCATCTCATTTCTTCCCAATCTGGCAGCTCCTCTTATCTTTCAACTTTTTTTCGTTGTCCAACTCTACAATCCAGTCCTTGTTTTTCAACCGTAACAGGTGCTTGTCTCTTGTGGCCATCCATGCAACACATCTGCCATTTCCCATCAGCTTTAGCTGTGAGCTTAGTTTGACCACTTTGGAGAGTGTTCAGTAGTTACTTCTGGCATTGTTAAGAGGCACTTGTAACCACCTACTATACTCACCTACTACAGGCAATCATTAGTTAGTGCTGTGGGACATACCAGTTTTATTAGTGGCAGAGGACAAGGATGCCAGGTGGGAGCAGGGAAGTACAGAGAGACTGCCCCAATGGAGAAAGTTTAGACAGGTAGACGATGGTATAGACAGCTCAGAAGACAGAGTCAGAGGAAAGTGACAGACATAGTCAAAACAGATTGACATCATAGGACAAATTATTGGAAAGTTTTTTTATATTAAGATAATGAGAATGGTAGGCAGAGGGTGATAGATTAGAAAGTTGATTGAAAGTGTGAGCCAGCTTTGACTGGATTTGAACCACTAACGTCAGCATGATTGTCCAGCAACTTATCCACTAGACCACAGACCCTCAGGTCAGGTCAGAGTGTTTAATGTGCATTCAGAACAAGCTGTTGTAGCGCATGACTGTCCTGGGCACAGGTGCCAGCATTGGCCGGCTCCTCTGTCCAGAACACACAGAGCTCAAGACCAAGACCAAGACGTTTAACGTGCACATTCAGAGCAAGCTGTTGTAGCACATGCCTGTCCGGCACAGGTGCCGGCCTCGACCAGCTCTTCCATCCAGGACAGGAAAGGGTTGGGGTGAGGGGGAGGAGGGACCGCCTGCACTGGCAGGTGCAAGGGAGCACCAGCAGTCTGACCGTAGCCGGTAACAGGCGGAGGGTGGTACGGTGCTATGTAATTTGGAATAACCCGTAGGATTAAGCCAAAGGGAAATGGGTCTCCATTTTTGATGAAGGAAATTAGGTGCAATTTTGAATGGTCGGTCTAAATGAAAAGGTATGGAGCTACGTATAGGTTTGGAGTTTTAATAGACAGAAAGTAGCTCAGTAATTAGGACCTATGGATGTTGAGGTGTCTCCCTAGGTTGCCCATAGGGCCCTTAAAAGGACCTGATCTCTTCAGATCGTAGCATGACAACCCAACACGGAGCTCACTAAACATTGGTATTTATGGTGCTCCTACAGACAGTAGCTAACAAATGTAATGGAACTTTATATATATTTGGAAACACTAAATACAGAGAACTTTGATGCATAAAGAAGTCCATACTCGTAATTGTTACAACATCAGTTGCCACGCTGAAGTGTGAACCAGGTGACTGTACCATAACATAGGTCAAGGTCGTGCCTTCAGGATCAGTGCACCCTAGAGCAGAAATCACCATCGTAGGGAAGGTTGCTGAAAAAAAAAATAAAAAAATCAGACAGATTGACAGACAAGTGGAAAGAATGACAAACAGCCAGTTTGAGAAATAAACAAAAAATTAACTGAACTGAACTGAACTGAACTGAACTGAACTGAACTGAACTGAATTGAATTGAATTGAATTAAATTAAATTAAATTAAATTAAAAATTAAACTAAACTTAAATTAAATTTTATTAAATTAAATCAAACCAAACAGATTACAATCAAATTTATATAGAAACTGTCATATTCCTTGAGTGAGAGGAAAGAATAAAATTTGCTATATTACACAAAAAAAAGAGTTGAAAACCTTTTTCGAGCAAGTCATTTGGACAAAAATACAACCACAACAACAACTTTTACAATAATAATAATTCATACAAATGGTATAAAAGTAAATAAGCATATGCTACTAACCGATCATGTCATCAACATCAATGTTCCACAGCGTTTGCGTACAAGTTGGTGCCATGTCATTGTAATCAGCTACATTTACTGTCACTGTACCAGTCCCCTGTACATAGATGTTATATCAGTAAAACTATACATATTATATATTCCAAATATTACATACCTTAACAAGCCAGTCCCTACATTTGCTGTCACTGTACCAGTCCCCTGTACATAGATGTTATATCACTAAAGCTTGTGCTATATATTCCAAATATCACATACCTTAACAGGCCCGAAGGAATGAGGGATGGGGGGTGGGGGCTGTCCCCTCAAACTAGAGGATATACTCTAAAAAAAAAGTAGGGGAACTCTAATACGAATTTACAATTGCCAAAATTGTAAGGTATATTAGCTGTGGGGAATGGTTATATGATAATAGTGAATTAATTGGGCAAACATTACAACCGGTAGTTCAGTATTACAGTAGGTTTTATGATCACCAAAGATCTTGAAGGACAATTGGGGTCAGAAGTGAAATGTGAAAGTTGACTTTTTTTATCAGTAAATCACAAATTCAAACAATAAAAATGATTGAAAACAAAACAATAACAACAGAATTAAAAAGATTGACAGAAATAATGTTCCACAGTGATTAATCGACCTTCCTGGAAATGGACAAAATCAAGAATGACACCCCATGCACGTGTATGGGGCAACTGCGTGATGTACATGCAAACTATGGAATGTGTTTCAGTGTGTTGGTAAAACAGACCTGAACGTTCTTTACTAGGACGTCTGTGGTCAAAACGTATGTTTGGTCTAATAGTTGATATTAACATTAATATTTCTGGTTCCCCTACTTTTTTTGAAGAGTATAGATAAAAATACACGTATGACTTGTGTACCCCATCCCACTAGAAGTTGTGTCCTTCCTCCAGATATCGCTCCTATGGGCCTATTTAAATATCACACATATACATTTTATTAATGTTAAAGGTTATAACAATAGGTTATATTATTATGCAAAATATCATTATCAAATTACATATGATTTTATAAATCATATACATGTGTTTTTATATAGAAGTTTTAACAGTGAAATATACATGTAGGTTATATATATCCAAACTTTCACATCACAAGTATATATCAATTACATACCAGTTAAATATGTTTCTGATATTTATATTTATTACATACCTATTTAATCTTACTATAGTGATAAAGACATTTTGAAACTGTGTGATAAATTTATTTTGCATCGCACATATATGCCATTTGGACCACAACTTTTAAATGGGGAATTCCCATTTTATTTTTACTGCAGTTAGCGCCTATTATTTACTTACATCACATCGTATTTGAAACATTACACACGGCTGCCGCAGAGTATGATTCTTAACGTTAAGAAAATCCATGAAAGGAATTTTGATCATAGATTTATCAAAGTGTTGTTATGACGTTTAATTAAAACAAAAAGTTTGTAAAATATAAAAGAAGGTATGTACATTGTTTTCACTTCCTATTTATTGCACTCATTTATTTTGCAAAAGAACATACCATTTGACTGATACGTGGTCACGTGGTATACATTCTTGCACAAAATAAACTTGTGCAATAAATAGGAACCGAAAACAATGTATGTGAAGTTCTGTATATGTCTTACATATTAGTTATACATCAGATACTGAATGTCAAAGGTAAATTATATAAATGGATTGATAATAAACACCAACATAAAACTTCAAACATTAAACTAAAACAGTGTAAAGATATGGGCAAAAATCACTTATATGATTTACATATCAGTTTTATAATACAGGCTGTAATTGACTGAGTTACATATCAGTTTTATAATACAGGCTGTAATTCACTGAGTTACATATCAGTTTTATAATACAGGCTGTAATTGACTGAGTTACATATCAGTTTTATAATACAGGCTGTAATTGACTGAGTTACATATCAGTTTTATAATACAGGCTGTAATTCACTGAGTTACATATCAGTTTTATAATACAGGCTGTAATTCACTGAGTTACATATCAGTTTTATAATACAGGCTGTAATTCACTGAGTTACATATCAGTTTTATAATACAGGTTATAATTCAATGAGTTACGTATCAGTTTTATAATACAAATTATATTTCACTGACTCAGAGTTACACATCAGTTTTATAATACAGGTTACAATTCACTGACTCAGAACTACATATCAGTTTTATAATACAGGTTACAATTCACTGACTCAGAACTACATATCAGTTTTATAATACATGTTTTAATTCACTAAGTTACATACCACGAGCCCTCCTCCATCAGTGGCAGTGACGGTTATCTCGTGATACTTGGACCCGGCTGGCAGTGTGTCGTAATCGAGGCTCTGCGAGAGATAGATCTGTCCAGAGGACACATCAATACTGAACAGAGTGGTGCTCCCCGGGGTTACTGTAAACAACAACAACCAAAAATATCAACAAGAAAACACAAAATACAATGTAAAACAACCATTATACCCACATATGTCATATATAGTTTAGCATCTACCCACAGGACTGGTGTATCTGAGAGTGGGGGGCATGGGTGTGAATGATACCCCCCCCCCCCCAATGTGGGTGGCCCCAGTATAAAACCCTAGCTATGCAAATTAATGCATCTACCCCTATTCATAGACTATATATATACACAAGTATACATGTAAATCATTTAAACACATTAAATATATAGCTTAATATATGTCATTGTACAACTTATACCTAATTATGGATTGGGTGACAGTGGTGGTCAAGGGTGGATCCATGAAATATTTAAGAGAGGGAACCAAGAGCAAAAGAACACATGAAACAACTCCATGAAAACGGTACTTCAATGAAAACTAAATAAATTGTTCCAAAAAAAAGGAGGCTCTTTACCTTTTTTTCAGGTGGGAGACAGAATCTGCTCTTAGCAGTGGTAAAGTATTTTTGACAAAAACCCTGTTTCATTACCTGCCGTGATAGCATATGCTGTTATGCCGTGCGGTGAGTAATCTGTGTCCGTGGCAGCGTACAGGTGGATGGCCGCCCCGGGACTTGTGTTTTCCGCGATGGCCGACGTGCTAAAACTGCCACCGAAGTTTGGCGTGGCCTCATTCACCGGACTGACTGTTATCTTGATGGTCACATAGCCAATATTGGTGCCATCGCTGACCTGGATACCCAGAGTATACGACTGTACCGCAGAGTCATAGTCCACCACTAGAAATAGCCATAGTTATTGTAATGGTATTAATAATAGTAATAGTAATCTGTGAGTACGACTGTACCGCAGAGTCATAGTCCACCACTAGAAATAGCCATATATAGTTATTGTAATGGTATTAATAATAGTAATAGTAATCTGCGAGTACGACTGTACCGCAGAGTCATAGTCCACCACTAGAAATAGCCATATATAGTTATTGTAATGGTATTAATAATAGTAATAGTAACAGTAATAGCCATGATGATAATGAATATAAACACAATAGTAATAATAATCATTACAAAATACTAACAACAACAATAATAATAACAATAATAATAATAATAATAATAATAATAATAATAATAATAATAATAATAAACACAATAGTAATAATGCTCATCACATAAAAATAAATAAACAAATAATAATTATAATATTTAAAAAAGCTCACAATAATAATGTTAATAATCATAATTGAATAAATAAACAAATAAATAATTAAAATAAATGAATAACTCTGGATATAACCAGATGTAATCCTCCATATTTATCTTTAAAAAATTTGGTTCAGCTATAAATAAATAAATATTGATAGATACATGTAGATGGATGGACAGACAAACAACAGACAGACAGACAGACAGACAGGCAGACAGTGACAGACAGACAGATAAATAGATAGATAGACAGACAAACAAACAAAACAAAAAGTTTGTTTTGTTTAACAACACATCTAGAGCATAGTCATTAATTAATCATCGGCTATAGGGTTAAAAAGTTCAAGTTAGATAGTTTAATTAAAACAATATTGTAAACTGTACAACCGAATAAAATGTGCCAAATTGTACCTGCACTAAGAGTGACAGCCCCTGTGGCACTGTCAACTGCAAATTTGTTTGAAGAGTCGCCAGATATTTCTGTGTAGGTCAAGGTGTCTGAGGTATCTAGGTCACTACACGTTGGCGTGGCAACCTGTGGCAAAATGCAGAATTAAATATGAAATATATATTTTTATTTACTAACAAAAACTGCTTTCTCAAAAAACTTTAATTTAAAAATCTCTTTTCTCCTAAAACTGTAGATTGTTATGATAAAAATGTAAAGATCATAGGCATACAAGCTTCCATTTTTGTAGAGGGCTTTTACCCGAATTAAACGAAAATGCCCGAATCTGCATCACAACATTTATTCCTATTAGCATTACTACCAAACAGCTATATAGCATTGTAAACCAACGAAAGAAAGAAATGTTTTATTTAATGACTCCCTCAACACATATGGCATCAGATATATGGTTAAAGACCACACAGATACTGAGAGAGGAAACCCACTGTCATCACTTCATGGGCTACTCTTTTTCGATTAGCAGCAAGGGATCTTTTATATGCACCATCCCACAGAGTGGATAGTACATACCATGGCCTTTGTTACACCAGTTGTGGAGAAACCAACGGGGATCGATCCTAGACTGACTGCACATCAAGTGAACCCTTTACCACTGGGCTATGTCACACCCAGATCACTACAGATCTTTACAATGATTACAACTAATTTTGAGAGTGGAATGATGATACCTGGTAATACATGGTAAAAAAAAAACCTGGGAAAAAAATGTTTTTAAAAAAGCAAAAAAAAAGAAGAGACAATTTCATCATCAACACAGTAACTTTCTCAACATAACTTTGAGCTGCATTTACTTGGTTTCTGACGTCAACTTAAGTTTAGGTTTTTCCGTGTGTGACAACCATTTTATATCATAACAAATTACTATGTTATATTATAGCACTCACTGCATCATTGACGCTTGCAGATTCCAAAAGACTGACATACACAACAGAGGGAGAACATGATGGTGTGTTGCCATTGACATCGGTGACCGTTACCGTGACAGTCGTCGTGGCAACCTTCGGAGTGGCGCCGCCATCTGTGGCCGTGACTTCCAGTGTGTAACTCGGTGTTCCTGAAAAGCTGAGGGCATTCTGTGATGTGATGACTCCCGTAGATGGGTCTATTGTGAAGTCAGTGTTCGTGTTTCCATCTGTGAAATGTTAATTCAAAATAATTGTAATTAAGGATTGTCTGTTATTTCTTTTACGTTCATCGGGGTATGAAAAAAAAAAAATCATCTGCAAAATGTGTGAATTGGTGAAGCTGTTCTCACATAAGTTTGCAGATGATTTTTTTGTTCATGCCCCAATGAACGTAAAATAAATAACAGACAATACTTATAATTACATCTGAATTATACTTACTAATAATAACACTAAAAAGGTCATACTTTATTTTGAATTATTTTTGGTCCATAAATAATAATGCTCAATAAGACAACTTACCTATATAAAATGATGTCATCAGATATGAAGTTCCCTGACAATGTCATGTCTGGACCAATGGGATGACATTATATTGTAATTAATGTAATGGAAATTTATTTATTTATAGTTATAGCTGGCAAAAATAGTGAAATAGCAACCTATACACAACATAAGCTATCAGTACACATAAATACATAACACTCCGAAGTCATATGATGACATCATCGATTACCAGAACCTCAACCAAAGGAGATCAGTCCAGCTTTTTTTTCACTTTATTTTTCAAATTGACATACAAAATTCACAACTTCATTCTTGTAGTAAATATATAGTTATATAATAAATGTAGTTAAGGTATACTGTCATGTCCTAATTAATTTTTAATATGCTCAAGCTAAACAAGCAATATTTATTCAGTATAACATACAAAATTCATAACGTCTTTCTTTTTATTCATTATATTTGTCAAATCAAATTAATAGATTTTAAACTCATAATTCCTATATAAAAATGTAATTTTTTGTTATATTGACCAGAACACAAACGTTTATTTTCATATAAAGTAACAATGTAAAGAATATACAAATGACAATCTATAGTCTGTCCCATCCTCCTACAAAAATGTTTTTTTGTAAATAATTTGGTTTAACAAAAACAAAATGGGATTGATCAAAAGGCTTAGCCTATATTAAGACCTCTCCCTACATTTTACATGCAAATACATGTTTAAACACCACAGACGTACATAGTAGACTTGAACAAAGAGGAAGAAAAGGAGAAGGGGTAGAGAAAAGGGTGTGGATATAGTGAGTAGATACATGTTTAAACACCACAGACTTACATAGTAGACTTGAACAAAGAGGAAGAAAAGGAGAAGGGGTAGAGAAAAGGGTGTGGATATAGTGAGTAGATACATGTTTAAACACCACAGACTTACATAGTAGACTTGAACAAAGAGGAAGAAAAGGAGAAGGGGTAGAGAAAAGGATGTGGATATAGTGAGTAGATACATGTTTAAACACCACAGACTTACATAGTAGACTTGAACAAAGAGGAAGAAAAGGAGAAGGGGTAGAGAAAAGGATGTGGATATAGTGAGTAGATACATGTTTAAACACCACAAACTTACATAGTAGACTTGAACAAAGAGGAAGAAAAGGAGAAGGGGTAGAGAAAAGGGTGTGGATATAGTGAGTAGATACATGTTTAAACACCACAGACTTGCATAGTAGACTTGAACAAAGAGGAAGAAAAGGAGAAGGGGTAGAGAAAAGGATGTGGATATAGTGAGTAGATACATGTTTAAACACCACAGACTTACATAGTAGACTTGAACAAAGAGGAAGAAAAGGAGAAGGGGTAGAGAAAAGGGTGTGGATATAGTGAGCAGACAACTACAGAACGTTTACATTGGATTGGGGAATTTCTAGCCTAAAATTAGTGTAAACTTGCTAAATAATTTCAGTTTGGTTTGACATAAGAAGAAAAGTAAAAGAGTTTTGTAAATAACAAAAAACCCACTATTTTTGTGTGCAGTTTAGAAAACAATCGGCTCAGAAATAAATAATTTGTAGTAAATTCCATAGTATAAAAAAGGCCTTTCCTGTGGAAAGGACAATAGTCAAAGCGGCTGAGTCTATCAGACTTGAGACCAATGATAAATGGCTAATACTGCCAGTAGTTTTTCACTTTTCTTTAAACAGTCAATATAAGGTCTGTACAAACAGTGGTTGCAGGATACAAATATATGTACTGGGATTGTATTAAATCTATGGAGGAAAAGTTAAAGTTTGTTTTGTTTAACATCACCACTAGAGCACACTGATTTATTAATCATCAGCTAATGGATGTCATACATTGATAATTTTAACATACAGTCTTAGAGAGGAAACCCGCTATATTTTTTTCATTAGTAGCAAGGGATCTTTGATATGCACCCTCCAACAGACAGAATAGCACATACCACAGACAGGATAGCACATACCACAGCTTTTGATATACCAGTTGTGGTGCAGTGTCTGAAACGAAAACCCCCCCCAGCCCAATGGACCCATCGATGAGGATCGATCCCAGACCAACTACACATCAGGTGAGAGCTTTATTAATGGGCTACGTCCCTCCTATTCTATTCAGGATTTCACCTACTTGTAATAGAGAATGTGATATCTCCATCGGCACCAACGTCAAGATCTGTAGCAGCGACTGTTGCTATGACAGTGCCAACCGCTGCTGATTCAGGGAACTGAAAAAAAGAAACTAGTTCTGCATGACAAGATGACAAGCAATAAATAATTCCTAGTAATGTAGTAATCAGATGGAAGGAAATGTTTTATTTAACGACGCACTCAACACATTTTATTTAAGGTTATATGGCATCAGACAAAAGGTTAAGGACCACACAGATATTGAGAGAGGAAACCCGCTGTCGCCACTTCATGGGCTACTCTTTTTGATTAGCAGCAAGGGATCTTTTATATGCACCATCCCACAGACAGGGTAGTACATTCCACAGCCGTTGATATACGAGTTGTGGTGCACTGGCTGGAATGAGAAATAGCTCAATGGGCCCACCGACGAGGACCGATCCCACACTGACTGTGCATCAAGCGAGCGCTTTACCACTGGGCTACTTCCCGCCCCTAATCAGATGGAGTCACACAATGAAAGTTAAATGGACATGGTGTGACATAAAAGGTTTGGCTATACATCATATAGGCTGATGTTTATCTCCAATAGTAAGTGTACAAGTTTGTTCACCCATAGGGAGAGATCGGGATGGGAGGGAAGAAGAGGAAGAGAGATGCAGTTAAAAAGTTTGTTTTGTTTAACAACACCACTGGAGCACATTGATTTATTTATCATCAGCTATTGGATGTCAAACATTTGGTAATTTCGAAATATGGTCTTAGAAAGGAAACCCACTACATTTTCTCCATTAGTAGCAAGAGATCTTTTATATGCACCATCCCACAGACAGAGAGACAGACACACACACACACACAGACAAAGATAGAATATAGATATAAATTAGCAAACAGAAATGTGAATTATTTTCTTACAGGTGTAGCACCAAAAGTAGGGATGTGTTCATGCTGTGCTGTGATTGTGAGAGAGGGAGGAAGGGGTGGAGAGATAGAAACAGACAAAGACACACACACACACACACACACACACACACACACACACAGAGACACACACACACACACAGAGAGAGACACACACACACACACAGGCACACAAACTGAAATGTGTATTATTTTCTTACAGAAGGTGTTGCTGTAGGTGTTGTAGCACCAAACGTAGGGG
The DNA here is from genome assembly GCF_016097555.1 of Gigantopelta aegis. Lineage (NCBI taxonomy): Eukaryota > Metazoa > Mollusca > Gastropoda > Neomphalida > Peltospiridae > Gigantopelta > Gigantopelta aegis. The sequence goes on from NC_054701.1 coordinate 77,020,681, forward strand.
TGTGTTCATTCTCCGCTGTGATCGACACTGTCACTGATGCTGTACCAGTCAATTCTGGTGCACCGCCATCTGTGGCTATGACCACGAGGGTGTAGAAGGCAGGGTGGTTGTCAGGCTGATCCAGATTGATGGAACTCTTAAACTGAAGCAACCCGGGCGTCCCTGCGCTGAACTCAAATTTAGCCGTGTCTCCACTTTGTATAGAATATGTAATAGTCGCAGACTGATCAGCGTCTGATGCAGCCACCGTCACAACACTGGTTGCTGCTGCAACCGCTGACTCAAGAAACGTACCGCCGTTATAGCTGGCAGACCCAAACACCGGGACGTTGTCATTGTAGTCAGTGAGCGTGACGCGGATGGTGTTGCTGCTGCTTTTTGGAGTGGCCCCGCCATCAGTGGCAAGGATGACGATGTCGTAATAAGCTGCGGTTTTCTCGGTCTAGCGATTGTTTCGTTGACAAGACCCTAGTGCCAGAGTCCAGTCCGAAGAGTCCAGTCACCGCACCACTCGTGTCTGAATAATTAAATCACATGCAAATACTGAAGTCCTAATCAAAATTATGTCCAACCATTCCGGTTTTAAAAATTTATTTCATTATGATGACCTTTTATTCTATATAAACAACAGACATAATAAACAGCTGTTTACAGTGGCGGATCCAGAAAATCCATTTGGGGGGGGGGGGGGGGGGGCATTGACATGAGGCGGAATGTCATCAGAACTTTGGAGGAGGTTTGGAGGGGGATGATAATTAATATATAATAAAATTATAACTGTCACAAAATGTAGGAGGGGGAATCTGAAAGTACATTGTAGCTGAGATAATCGTGCATACATTTATCTCTTGAAAAACAATCTGGTGGGATGGACAGAAGGTGAAGTTCTATTTAACCTGCAAGGTCTAAAAAATGGACTGGGTTTTTGTTTCTAGCAGATCGTTATTTCAAGCCCTGCAATTAGTACAGGAAATGCCAAACTAACCAGCCTGGTGTTACAGACTGAATGGTGTACGTAATCATGCCAAACTAACCAGCCTGGTGTTACGGACTGAATGGTGTACGTAATTGCGCCAAACTAACCAGCCTGGTGTTACGGACTGAATGGTGTACGTAATCATGCCAAACTAACCAGCCTGGTGTTACGGACTGAATGGTGTACGTAACCATGCCAAACTAACCAGCCTGGTGTTACGGACTGAATGGTGTACGTAACCATGCCAAACTAACCAGCCTGGTGTTACGGACTGAATGGTGTCCGTAATCGCGCCAAACTAACCAGCCTGGTGTTACGGACTGAATGGTGTCCGTAATCGCGCCAAACTAACCAGCCTGTTGTTACGGACTGAATGGTGTACGTAATCGCGCCAAACTAACCAACCTGGTGTTACGGACTGAATGGTGTACGTAATCGCGCCAAACTAACCAACCTGGTGTTACGGACTGAATGGTGTACGTAATCGCGCCAAACTAACCAACCTGGTGTTACGGACTGAATGGTGTACGTAATCGCGCCAAACTAACCAACCTGGTGTTACGGACTGAATGGTGTACGTAATCGCGCCAAACTAACCAACCTGGTGTTACGGACTGAATGGTGTACGTAATCGCGCCAAACTAACCAGCCTGGTGTTACGGACTGAATGGTGTACGTAATCGCGCCAAACTAACCAGCCTGGTGTCACGGACTGAATGGTGTACGTAATCGCGCCAAACTAACCAGCCTGGTGTCACGGACTGAATGGTGTACGTAATCGCGCCAAACTAACCAGCCTGGTGTTACGGACTGAATGGTGTACGTAATCGCGCCAAACTAACCAGCCTGGTGTTACGGACTGAATGGTGTACGTAATCGCGCCAAACTAACCAACCTGGTGTTACGGACTGAATGGTGTACGTAATCGCGCCAAACTAACCAACCTGGTGTTACGGACCGAATGGTGTACGTAATCGCGCCAAACTAACCAACCTGGTGTTACGGACCGAATGGTGTACGTAATCGCGCCAAACTAACCAACCTGGTGTTACGGACCGAATGGTGTACGTAATCGCGCCAAACTAACCAACCTGGTGTTACGGACCGAATGGTGTACGTAATCGCGCCAAACTAACCAACCTGGTGTTACGGACCGAATGGTGTACGTAATCGCGCCAAACTAACCAACCTGGTGTTACGGACCGAATGGTGTACGTAATCGCTCCATCAGTGCCAGTGTCTGTGTCTGTAGCTGTCACTGTCACAATGGATGTTCCCACAGCAACATTCTCCACAAGAGCATACGTTCCCCCTGCAGGAACAGGTGCTCCAAATGTGGGTGTGCCTTCATTAACGGGCAAAATCTACAAAATAAATCTGCTTTTAAGCAAGAAAGAAATGGTGAAACATTCCTGATATGGTAATAAGCATGGACCAACTAAAACTGTTTTAAAAAAGGAATTCCGCAGAATTAAATGTCTCATCTACCAGAAACATTTGGTGCACTGTGATGAACATCCATAGGTGCAACTATAAACCAAATTTCACTGACCTAGGTCTTACAGTTTGTGAGAAACTGATCTAAATGTGAAACTTTAATGAAAACACTCTAACACAAAATTTGACTCTGCCACTGTCGGAAAATTAAAACGTAATATTTTCTTTTTGCTTTATAAAGGTGAGAGAAAAAACTAGCAAACAAAATATAATGACTGCATGTTCATCATATTAAATTAATATATGTTTTATGCTTTTATTGAAAATGGTATTGATTTTTAACAGAAATAACAGATGAATAATACACTCTTTCTTTTTCTTTTTTTTATTGACGGGCTATCCTATCAACTTAAAATGTATGTAAAAAGTGTAAACGTAAAAGGTGTAAATATAAAAAAAATCGAGATTTCTTAATATATTGCACTACCTGTTGACAGCCTAAATCACAACTGTATCAAATGAAAAAATATTGTTTAAAGAAGGAAGGAAATGTTTTATTTAATGACGCACTCAACACATTTTATTTACGGTTATATGGCGTCAGGCATATGGTTAAGGACCACACAGATATTGAGAGAGGAAACCCGCTGTCGCCACTTCATGCAATACTCTTTTCAATTAGAAGCAAGGGATCTTTTATGTGCACCATCCCACAGACAGGATAGTACATACCACGGCCTTTAAATTGTTACACCAGTTGTGGAGCCATGACTGGAATGAGAAATAGCCCAGTGGGCCCACCAACAGGGATCGACCCTACACCAACTGCGAATCATGCAAACTCTTTATCATTGGGCTGTTGCCTGCCCCAAATATTGTTTAAAGTAAGAGATAATTAATTTCATTTTACAAGAAAATACACTCATACTATTTTGTAATATGATTACGTATATATTTGTGTATCAACCTTGCATTTGTATTGTATTGCTTTGTCATACAGGACCTATAACAACCAAAATGTATTTAATAATATTAAACTATTAATCGTACCTTAAATGGAAACTGAATATTGATTAATACTAATTAAACAATAGGTAAGGAATTCCATATTGTAAGAAATGTCTGCAGTACAATAGATTATTACTGTTAATTTGTGCAGTGTGTATATATCTACTGTATTACTTATACACATGTACAGCAGATTACTCTTACAACGAACCGGAAGGGACCATGATAGTTCGTTATAGCAGTGGTTCGTTGTGCGGAGTAGAGCGGATAATTTTGTCATGCTCGTATACCATGAAGGTTTCATAGCATGTGTGTCCTGGGCCCCATCTCTGGATAGGCAGAGACCAGATCGTTCGTTGTACACAGTTTGCATAAGTTGGTTATTAATGTATACAGAGATAAAACAGGATACTTTACGATCAGTTCGTTCTATGCAGTAGTTTGTTCTAAGCATGTTCGTTATAAGTGTACTTTACTGTACTGCCAATTCGTTTGATTACTTTCTTAGATTCTACAACAAATAATGACAAAAGTCATGTTGCTATTTTACATACTGATACAACAAGAGTTGCTGTTCCTGTCAGTGGACTCGTTCCGCCGTCCACAGCGTTGATAATTAGGGTGTACGAGGTCTTCGTTTCGTAATCGGTGGCAGTCGCCGTGGTGACAATATTCATACCAGAAACAGAAAACTTCGGGGTGGCGTCATCACCGCTTACAATACTCAACGTGACGTCACCATTAGGAGATGTGTCACCATCAGGACAGTTGATGGTGGCCACCACGGATGCTATGGATGTGACAGAAAAAATCAAAGTAATATTAATATTAGAACCCCAAAGACAAAAACTGAAAGATGTTAATGATAAACACAAAAGGTATTTTTTAAATATATATATTTTTATTTATATATATATATATATATATATATATATATATATACTTAATTGTAAAATACCTGTAAGAAATCAAGCATTTTGATTGGCTGATTACAAGTGGTTCATTCTACGATATACCACCTCCGAAAGTCAATGTACCTACTGTAACGTTGTTTACGTGTATTCATACGTGGTGAAGTGTCACACATAGAAGACGTTGGGTCATTTAATTTGGTTGAATTGGAAGAAATATTTGTACCAGAAAATGACCCTGAAGAATAGGCCTACTCTGTAGATGATATAGCAACACTTGCTGCATCGGCGCCTCTTCAAGCAGCTCGGTGACCACCCGTCAATCCACCGTCAATTAGATGATATCACCTTTGACAGATGATTTCCTAAGTGTTCTACTCCTGGCTACCAAATACAGAATTTTAAAAGTTAGATCTAATAATGTGATGAAATCAGAGGCAAGTTCAGGAGACCCAGGGATCATGGCTGCTAGCTAGACTGGGTTTCAACCAGATATGTTAACTTATTTAATATTTAAACCACTGTAATAAAATCTGTTAATATTCACCGCTTGCAGTATTCTCCGTGACGTCACGGTATAAGACCGTCGGAGAACAGGTGGGCGTTTCATCATTGACATCATCGACTGTGACTGTCAAGGTCGTATCCACAGAATTTGGCCCGCCCTGTTCCTTGGCGTGTATGGTAAGCGTGTAGCTGGCGGTGGCCTCTCGGTTTAGGACTTTGTTCGTTGTCACGCGTCCGCTGCTCGAATCAATGCTGAAGTCATTGTTGGTGTCACCCCCGGTAATGGAATACACTGGTATTCCCAGTGGGTTGTTTCCGTCGGGGTCAGTGGCCACAACATCTTTAACCGAGGTACCGATGCCCACACTCTCCAGAATGTTAGCAGTGTAGGATCCGGCGAATGTCGGTGGTCCGTCGTTGGTGTTCAAGACGTTAACGTTGACGATGATGTCTGCTGACTGAGCGGGAGTCCCTGCGTCCGTAACAGTGATGGTCAGGGTGTGGCTGGCTGATGTCACATAGTTCACAGCAGCTGTAAGCATGAAACAAGAATCACGTAGAATTAAATGTCATGCCTATCATGAAATGTTTCAGTGACTCTAATGAACATCCATATGTGCAACTATAAACCAAGTTTCAGCTCACTGTGATGAACATCCATAGGTGTAACTATAAACCAAGTTTCAGCTCACTGTGATGAACATCCATAGGTGTAACTATAAACCAAGTTTCAGCTCACTGTGATGAACATCCATAGGTGTAACTATAAACCAAGTTTCAGCTCACTGTGATGAACATCCATAGGTGTAACTATAAACCAAGTTTCAGCTCACTGTGATGAACATCCATACGCGCAACTATAAACCAAGTTTCAGCTCACTGTGATGAACATCCATACGTGCAACTATAAACCAAGTTTCAGCTCACTGTGATGAACATCCATACGTGTAACTATAAACCAAGTTTCAGCTCACTGTGATGAACATCCATAGGTGTAACTATAAACCAAGTTTCACTGACCTAGGACTTACAGTTTGTGAGGTACTGATCTAAATGTGAAACTTTAATGCAAATGTTGAAAACGTCACTGCCACCATCGAAAAAGTAATACCTATATTTCACCTGTTTACTTCGTAAAGCCAAAACAAAGAAAACAAGAAAACCATTTTGCATGCATTTAAAGGTAACTCTTAAATCTGAATGAAGATTGTGTACTGCCCTTCCTCTAATTCAATGGTGAATCAATATATAACTTACCCTCTCCCCCCCCCCCCCCACCTCCCCAAGCCCACCAGTTGCTGGCATCTTTACAGTGCCTATAGGTATGTCTCTAAAAACTGGGTTTTTTTTTTTACTTAAATTTCCTTTAGATCTTATATACAATTTATGTCACATTCAAATACACCAAATATTAAATAAACAGTATCTGGCTTTGCTTTACAAAAGATTGTGATAGTCAAGTTCCCATGTAAAAGATTACATGCGGGTGGAAGAAAGGTTTCGATCAGCAGCAAGGGATCTTTTATATGCACCATCCCATAGACAGGATAGCACATATCATGGCCTTTGATGTATCAGTCATGGTGCACTGGCTGGAGTGAGAAATAGCACAATGGGCCCACTGACAGGGATTGATTCCAAACCAACCACGCATCAAGCGAGCGCTCAACCTCATTTAAAAAAAAAAAAAAATGTTTCAGAGTCTTTTCTTTTTTTTCCCTAAGTACAAGGGCCATAACTCTGTTAAAAATGGGTAAATCACCATGTAGTTTAAACTTGATCTGCATCAGTACATGATAAAGATATACAAAAAAATTCATCTCAATATTACAAGGCATTGCAGAAAAAACATCTGAAAAACTATTGTGGAACTGACAGATGGACAGACAGACAGAGATGCAACCTATAGTCTCCTCTGGCTGAACTGATAGGGGACTAATAATGACTGACATTATAAGTATACTTGCATGTCAAGGTTACAGCGTCAGTTGCTACAGAAAAGGATGATCCTGGTGTTTGAACAATTGAATAGGTCAAGGTCGTTCCATCTTCAGTGTCGGTACATCCCAAAGCTGCTATTACAGTAGCCGTAGGTGTTGCTAAATTAAAAAAACAAAAACATCATATATCACATACAAATGTATTAAATGAATGTCTACTGATTTTAGGACAGCATCACACAATAAATAATGCCATCCATCTATCCAGCCACCTATTCATCTAGCCATCCTTCATACCATCCATCCATCCATCCTGTCATCCATCCATCTTTTATGCCAACCATCTATCCTTTATGCCAGTCAGCCAGCCATACAACTATCCATCCAGTCATGCAACCATCCATCCATACACCCAAACCCCACACACCTTATCCATCCATTCATCCAGCCAGCTATCAAGTCATCCATCCATCCATCAATTAAGTCATGCATTAATCAAGCCAGCCATATAACCAGCCATCAAGTCATCCAACCAAGTTATCCATCCATCCAACCAAGTCATCCATCCATCCATCTAACCAAGTCATCCATCCATCCATCCACCCAACCAACAAGTCATCCATTCATCCATCCATCCATCCATCCATCCGTCTGTCCGTCCATCCATCCATCCATCCACCCAACCAACAAGTCATCCATTCATCCATCCATCCATCCATCCATCCGTCTGTCCGTCCATCCATCCATCCATCCACCCAACCAACAAGTCATCCATTCATCCATCCATCCATCTGTCCGTCCATCCGTCCATCCATCCATCCGTCCGTCCATCCGTCCATCCATCCATCCAACCAACAAGTCATCCATCCAACCAACAAGTCATCCATCCATCCAACCAACAAGTCATCCATCCATCCATCCAACCAACAAGTCATCCATCCATCCAACCAACCAACAAGTCATCCATCCATCCAACCAACATCTCATCCATCCATCCATCCATCCAACCAACAAGTCATCCATCCATCCATCCATCCATCCATCCATCCAACCCAAGTCAGTCATCCATCCATCCATCCAACCAACAAGTCATCCATCCATCCAACCAACAAGTCATCCATCCATCCAACCAACAAGTCATCCATCCAACCAACAAGTCATCCATCCATCCATCCATCCAACCAACAAGTCATCCATCCATCCATCCAACCAACAAGTCATCCATCCATCCATCCATCCATCCATCCAACCAACAAGTCATCCATCCATCCATCCAACCAACAAGTCATCCATCCATCCAACCAACAAGTCATCCATCCATCCATCCAACCAACAAGTCATCCATCCATCCATCCAACCAACAAGTCATCCATCCATCCATCCATCCAATCAAAAAGTCATCCATCCGTCCAACCAACAAGTCATCCATCCATCCAACCAACAAGTCATCCATCCATCCAACCAACAAGTCATCCATCCATCCATCCATCCAGTCATCCATCCGTCCAACCAACAAGTCATCCATCCATCCATCCATCCAACCAACCATCCGTCCAACCAACAAGTCATCCATCCATCCATCCGTCCAACCAACAAGTCATCCATCCATCCATCCATCCAACCAACAAGTCATCCATCCATCCGTCCAACCAACAAGTCATCCATCCATCCGTCCAACCAACAAGTCATCCATCCATCCGTCCAACCAACAAGTCATCCATCCATCCATCCATCCATCCGTCCAACCAACAAGTCATCCATCCATCCATCCATCCATCCATCCAACCAACAAGTCATCCATCCATCCATCCATCCAACCAACAAGTCATCCATCCAATCAACAAGTCATCCATCCATCCAACCAACAAGTCATCCATCCATCCATCCAACAAGTCATCCATCCATCCATCCATCCATCATCCATCCATCCATCCAACTAACAAGTCATCCATCCATCCAACCAACCAACAAGTCATCCATCCATCCAACCAACAAGTCATCCATCCATCCAACCAACAAGTCATCCATCCATCCATCCATCAATCCAACCAACAAGTCATCCATCCATCCATCCAACCAACAAGTCATCCATCCATTCAACCAACAAGTCATCCATTCATCAAACCAGCCATCAAGCCAGCCATGAAACCAGCTATCTTCTTATAACATCCTTCTTCAGTGATCAAGTGTGAGCTATATACTGTACAATTATACATGAGCTCCATACTATAAAACTATCAGAATCCATCTGTTGAAATCTTACTGTTTTCAGCCACATCAACATTCCATGTAGACTGAGTACATGTTGGCGCATTGTCGTTGTAGTCGTTAATATTGACAGTCACAGTTCCAGTGCCCTAAAAATAAAAAAAGGAAAATGTGAAGAATTGAGAAATATATATTTAGTTTTTACACACCCATCAGAGAAAACACTATGTGATATTTATGGTGTCACATGGCAATATCCAAAATACATGGAAGATTGGCTCAAAAGACATCTTACTGGCTGTTCCATAGTGATGATCTACATGTGAAATTCAAACCGGCCAATGAAATTAACACTACAGATACCACATTCTACTGAAATATAAGTTAATTTACCTGGTAAAGACTAATTTTTTTACCTGATGTTTTAGGATATTTTAGAAATAAAATACTACACTGGTGTTTGCATGTTGACAGTGAATTATCATTGTGACTGACATTACACAAAATGTTATGGCCACTTAAATTTGGTAACAAGATGACTTTTACTTGCTTTTATTTACTGAAATACAATAGTGATCATATTACAGATATTTGAAATTACCAACTGACTTTTCATGGACATCAGAAGTTGACAGTGACTGGGGGTGGGGTGGGGTGGGGGTTGGCATGGCTGTATGTTAATTTGATTTTCAGCCGAGGATCAGTGCATTATCTTGGGGTATGCAGTACCCTCTGCCCTCGCGCCTTCCTCACCCAAACACATGTGCAGGGGTTTTGGGGATCGGAACCCCTCTGCCGCTCAAGCAAATTAGTTTCTCTTTTTTTCAATGTATTTTTCAGGACAGTACAACAGCACCCCACTGGAAACTTTGCTCACCATAGTCTAGACCCTATCCTGTATACATTTCTGCACTCGCCTCTGCCAAGGGGCAGGATGTAGGCCAGTGGTAAAGTGCTCGCTTGATGCGCGGTTGATCTGGGATCGATCCCAGTCAGTGGACCCATTGGGCTATTTCTCATTCCAGTCAGTGCACCACGACTGGTATATCAAAGGCCATGGTATGTACTACCCTGTCTGTGGGATGGTGCATATAAAAGATCACTTGCTGCTAATCGAAAAGAATAGCCCATGAAGTGGCGACAGTGGGTTTCCTCTCTCAATATCTAGAGAGCGGGACGTAGCCCAGTGGTTCAGCACTCGCTTGATGCGCGGTCAGTCTAGGATTGATCCCCGTCGGTGGACCCATTGGGCTATTTCTCGTTCCAGCCAGTGCACCACGACTGGTATATCAAAGGCCGTGGTATGTACTACCCTGTCTGTGGGATGGTGCATATAAAAGATCACTTGCTGCTAATTGAAAAGAGTAGCCCATGAAGTGGTGACAGTGGGTTTCCTCTCTCAATATCTGTGTAGTCCTTAACTATATGTCTGATGCCATATAACGGTAAATAAAATGTGTTGAGTGCATCGTTAAATAAAACATTTCCTTCCTTCACGTCTGCCACTCCCAATGCCTGTGCTGTATATGTAACATACAGTCACCATGGAAATACCCCGGATACAATTAATTCGGTATTCTCTCTCTGCATAATGCTGCTAGATAGAACAACGATAACAAAACATGAATCTGACCACGAGAGATCCTCCATCCGTGGCTGTGACTGTGAGAAGATAGAACTTGGATCCTGCAGGAAGCCCCTCGTAGTCCACCTGACCAGACAAATAGATAGCACCGGACGCCGAGTCAATACTGAACAGTGACAGGCCGCTGTTGGTTACTGAAATAGAGATTGGTCAATACAAGTTTATATATGTCAGATAGGAAGTGTATGATATTGTGTACTTAGTGTTAAAGGGACATTCCTGAGTTTGCTGCATTGTAAGATATTTCTGACTAATAAAATATTCCTATGATTAAACTTACATATTAACCCTTTCCGACTATGGAACGGGAAATCCCGTTAAAAAAAAATCACCGTTCAGACTACAAAACTGGAAATCCCATTGTGTGTTTTCAGTTTGTATTTACCACCAAATTAGTCAAAGGTTGACATGCGCAATAGAGGCAGTGCTAACAACAACATCCTGTAGAAGTGTTACATGGTTTGCTGTGAGAATGTGCTCATTTGTTCGGAACTTTTCAGCCTATTTGGTATAACTGTTCTGTTAACTACAATGGCAACATCCATTTTCTATAATACAACCTTCACGGAAAATTACCGCGATAGTGATGTTTTATCGTAATGTAACCGTGATAATTCCGATGGAATTCCACTAACTGAAATATTATCACAAATTCAAGATGACATACCACTTTCGAGATTTGCACGTGGTCGGAAACATTTTCTAAATGGGTTTAGTCATTTACACATTTTCGTAGAAATTTGGTATGTTTTTATAACCAGTGATTTTGTTTAATATACCTGTATATATGTATAATAATGAGCTCCTTCTCATAGAAAGTTGACTTACGTTTACAAATATGCTTGAACCAGTCTTCTACTATGAATAATAAATAAGTTATCATCAAAAAACCATCTGTAAATGTATCCTTTGTTTAACTGTCAAATATATCAATTCCTGGGGCACTTTGAAGACAATGGGTTAACGAGTCTGAAAGGGTTAAATATATTTTCTTGTTTAGAATATCAGTGTCTGTATATTCAATGTGTTTCTGGTCATCTTAATATTTATAAGAAGCCAAAACTGGATTAAATTTTAGGAAAATGAAATTTAACCTAGTATTAGAACGATCAGAAACATGTTTAATATACACCCACTAATATTTTTTGCAGAAAAATATATTTTATACGTAATTACAATTGTTAAAAAGTCTTTGTTAATCGATAACATCTTAAAAATTGCAGGAAAAGACAGGAATGTCCCTTTAATGAATGTATGGTGTCAAACAGTTTTCGGATTTGATGCTTGTGAAATTCTAACAGAGATAGAAGTATCATGGGTGCAATGAAACAGTTGTTAGTAATGTTGTAGGCTTTTCATCTACTTTGGCAAAACATTTACATATAACATATTCAGGTAAATACTTAGTAAAACTGATGGCAAATTTGAACATTATTTGAAATAACACCTGTCTGCCTGTTAGAGAATTGCTGTAAGTACATTTTGTATATACATGTATACTGATGGAAAGAAGTAAGGGAACACATCGAATTGTAGACCAAATTTAATTCACTACTAGCGTAGTAATGTCTGTATTTCATACCAAGTTGTAATGTGGGACTGAATATCTGTAGTGATGAATGTGCTGCCTATACATGTATGTTCCTAGTCAACTTCTGACAACATCAATTGATTATTTCTTATTGCTATCTGTGTGATCCTTTATTTCTTTCCATCAGTATATTATGAGATTTAAAAAAAAAAAACATGGTTCTTTAATTTTACTACAATACTGAATGGATGGTGCATTTAGTCTCTATTGTATAATTACATATTTGCAAGCGTATGGGTGTGCAATCAAACTGAAATTTCACATTAATTTATCTACAATACTGAATGGATGGTGCATTTAGTCTCTATTGTATAATTACATATTTCCAAGCGTATGGGTGTGCAATCAAACTGAAATTTCACATTAATTTATCTACAATACTGAATGGATGGTGCATTTAGTCTCTATTGTATAATTACATATTTCCAAGCGTATGGGTGTGCAATCAAACTGAAATTTCACATTAATTTTACTACAATACTGAATGGATGGTGCATTTAGTCTCTATTGTATAATTACATATTTCCAAGCGTATGGGTGTGCAATCAAACTGAAATTTCACATTAATTTTACTACAATACTGAATGGATGGTGCATTTAGTCTCTATTGTATAATGACATATTTCCAAGCGTATGGGTGTGCAATCAAACTGAAATTTCACATTAATTTTACTACAATACTGAATGGATGGTGCATTTAGTCTCTATTGTATAATGACATATTTCCAAGCGTATGGGTGTGCAATCAAACTGAAATTTCACATTAATTTTACTACAATACTGAATGGATGGTGCATTTAGTCTCTATTGTATAATGACATATTTCCAAGCGTATGGGTGTGCAATCAAACTGAAATTTCACATTAATTTATCTACAATACTGAATGGATGGTGCATTTAGTTTCTATTGTATAATTACATATTTCCAAGCGTATGGGTGTGCAATCAAACTGAAATTTCACATTAATTTATCTACAATACTGAATGGATGGTGCATTTAGTCTCTATTGTATAATGACATATTTCCAAGCGTATGGGTGTGCAATCAAACTGAAATTTCACATTAATTTTACTACAATACTGAATGGATGGTGCATTTAGTCTCTATTGTATAATGACATATTTCCAAGCGTATGGGTGTGCAATCAAACTGAAATTTCACATTAATTTATCTACAATACTGAATGGATGGTGCATTTAGTTTCTATTGTATAATTACATATTTCCAAGCGTATGGGTGTGCAATCAAACTGAAATTTCACATTAATTTATCTACAATACTGAATGGATGGTGCATTTAGTCTCTATTGTATAATGACATATTTCCAAGCGTATGGGTGTGCAATCAAACTGAAATTTCACATTAATTTTACTACAATACTGAATGGATGGTGCATTTAGTCTCTATTGTATAATTACATATTTCCAAGCGTATGGGTGTGCAATCAAACTGAAATTTCACATTAATTTATCTACAATACTGAATGGATGGTGCATTTAGTTTCTATTGTATAATTACATATTTCCAAGCGTATGGGTGTGCAATCAAACTGAAATTTCACATTAATTTATCTACAATACTGAATGGATGGTGCATTTAGTTTCTATTGTATAATTACATATTTCCAAGCGTATGGGTGTGCAATCAAACTGAAATTTCACATTAATTTATCTACAATACTGAATGGATGGTGCATTTAGTTTCTATTGTATATTACATATTTGCAAGCGTATGGGTGTGCAATCAAACTGAAATTTCACATTAATTTATCTACAATACTGAATGGATGGTGCATTTAGTCTCTATTGTATAATTACATATTTCCAAGCGTATGGGTGTGCAATCAAACTGAAATTTCACATTAATTTTACTACAATACTGAATGGATGGTGCATTTAGTTTCTATTGTATAATTACATATTTCCAAGCGTATGGGTGTGCAATCAAACTGAAATTTCACATTAATTTATCTACAATACTGAATGGATGGTGCATTTAGTTTCTATTGTATAATTACATATTTGCAAGCGTATGGGTGTGCAATCAAACTGAAATTTCACATTAATTTATCTACAATACTGAATGGATGGTGCATTTAGTTTCTATTGTATAATGACATATTTCCAAGCGTATGGGTGTGCAATCAAACTGAAATTTCACATTAATTTATCTACAATACTGAATGGATGGTGCATTTAGTCTCTATTGTATAATTACATATTTCCAAGCGTATGGGTGTGCAATCAAACTGAAATTTCACATTAATTTATCTACAATACTGAATGGATGGTGCATTTAGTCTCTATTGTATAATTACATATTTGCAAGCGTATGGGTGTGCAATCAAACTGAAATTTCACATTAATTTATCTCAAAAACGTTTTGTTTTGTTCACAACACCATTAAGGACCTGCTACACGAAACGATAGAATCGGACCGAGTCACTGGTACGAGTCAATCGGACTGATTGAATCGGACGTGTTGCCACACGGTACTTGTCAATTGTATGAAACGTGACGTCATTGAAAAATATCCTTGCTGTAACCATGGTAAACAATGTCGTGTATTGATAAGAAGGCGGCTGTCGTAACGTCTCTGTATTTATATAAATGACTGGGCACACCCCACAAAGAGTTGTGCCACTGATACAACTCTATGAGCTGTTGGGTCTGTGCCAATGACAAGCGAACAGTTTTCCGCCATTACACTTAGAACGTCGACGTTATCTGCGCCACAATCTGATTGGTCAACGTACCCAAATGTCCGATTCAATCGTATGAAAATAGAACAAGTTCTAAACTTCGACTCGTACGAGTGACTCGGGCCGATTTAATCGTATGACATGCCACACGTTACGATTTGCTTGTTGGCGTTGCAATCCGAGTCACTCGTACGAGTCACTCGTATCGTGTAACAGGGCCTTTAGAGGACACAAATTAATTAATTTTCAGCTATTTATGTCAAACATTTGATAATTCTGACATTAATTCTGCCCTCCATTTAAAAAAAACACCATTATTCATGGGTCTACCATATATCTGCTATTAAGAATACCTGCTGTTATTGCATACGATGTAATTGCATGCGGTGCATGATCGCTATCTGTGGCGATGTATGTCGTCAGGAAGAAGCCTGGACTTTCGTTTTCGGACATCGCCACGGTTGGGTTTGTGGCAAACACTGGTGTGAATTCATTAGCCGGGTTTATCGTCACCTTAACATTGACAAAGACATCGTTAGTCCCATCTGTCACCTTCACCTGCAGGGAGTAGGACTTCGTCGCAGAGTCATAGTCAACTTCTGAAAACAGAAACAAAGAGTCTGTGACGTTAAAACTTGGAAATATCCTTCACAATATACAAGAACTCAAATCAATAACCGCTACTTTTCAGACGCACGTGTGTTTTTAAAAATATGCAAAATGCATTTTGTGGTATTAGAAACAACAGGATGACCAGAAACACTTTGATTCTATGGAAATGGATAATCTAAACAATAAAATATAAGTAATGTTTGATTTTAGTTATCATAAACGGCTCTAATAGTGACAAAACATGTTGTAGTGTTTAAAAACTAGGGTATGTCTCTTTAAAGGGGTTTGCTTTCATAATCACTCCTTCACATCTAAGATGCAGGGAGTAGAACTTTGTCACAAAATCATTGTCAACAGACAGAAACAAAGGTTCGGTTTGTCTAAAGGACATCTCATCATCTTTATTTAACTAACAGATGCTATTACATCATAAGGAATTTTTAAAGGGGTTTGCTTTCATAATCAGTCCTTCACATCTGAGATGTAGGGAGTAGGACTTCGTCACAGTATCATTGTTAACTTCAGAAAACAGAAACAAAGGTTTGGTCTGTTTAAATGACAACTTATCATATATATTTAACTAATATATATCTAGCATCACAAGGAATGTTTAAAGGAGTTTCTTTTCATAATCGGTTCTTCACATCTGAGATGCAGAGAGTAGAACTCTGTCACAAAATCATTGTCAACTTCTGGAAACAGAAACAAAGGTTCAGTTTGTCTAAAGGACACCTCATCATATTTATTTAATTAACACATACTATTGCATCATAAGGAATTGTTAAAGCAGTTTACTTTCATAATCGGTTATTCACATCTGAGATGCATGGTCAAGCTTGCAGGCCCAAGTGCATCTTAATTTGATCTCAGAAGTGTCTTTTAAGTGTCCACCTATAAAATATGGTAACAGTGTGCCTCCCGTTGGTTGTGGGGTGGGACATAGCCCAGTGGTAAAGCGCCCGCTTGATGTGCAGTCAGTTTGGGATCAATCCCCCATCGGTGGGTCCCATTGGGCTATTTCTCGCTCCAGCCAATGCACCACGACTGGTACATCAAAGGCCGTGGTATGTGTTAACATGTCTGTGGGATGGTGCATATAAAAGATCCCTTGCTGCTAATCGAAAAGAGTAGCCCATGAAGTGGTGACAGCAGGTTTCCTCCCTCAATATCTGTGTAGTCCTTAACCATATGTCCGACGCCATTTAACCGTAAATAAAATGTGTTGAGTGCATCGTTAAATAAAACATTTCCTTCCTTCCTTCCCGTTGGTTGTTTACACCGACAAGAAACTGCTTTAACACCATTAAGCTCCAGGTTTTTAATTTCATTATACTGATTCAATGTGAGTTGTTCAAAAAATATTTCTTAATATGTGCAAGAGCTTTACTCAAAAGATTTTTTCTACAGAACGCAAATCATTTGCATATGAAGCTAATGAGGTAAGTGATTTAGCATAATGAATATGTACATTTTATGGCTAACACTACCATAAATGTGTTCACGGTGAAGAACTGCAAAAAGTAAAATAATTGCCAAAACATGGTTCCTTTGCACTTTTCTGCACCCACCTAACATATATGTGTGGTAACTGATATATAATTAGAAATAGATTATCATTTAAACTAAATTAAAGAAATAATCATCCAAAAACAGATTTTAATAACTATATTTATAAAGAACAAAACAAAAATGTTACCATTAATTTGCAATAATCTTTTGTACACATTGAAAACTAATTTTCAAGCATCAAACAAAGATACCAATAATTAACACATTAAAAATCAATCAATCAAATAATAAAAATAAGTAAATAAACAAATAAAAAGAAAAAGAAAAAAAAGAAAAGATAAGGAAAAAAGAAAGAAAAAAAGAAGATAAATAAATAATAAAAAATAAAATAAAAAAAATAAAAAAGTAATGCCCCATGTAGTTTTTTCATGTCTACACTGAATAGCTACTGTAACAGTTACTGTAATAATATACTCACGACTGGCAAGGGTTATTGCCCCTGTGGTCGAGTCGATAGAAAACTCGCTACCACCATTACCCGCCGTGATGGAGTAAACAAGAGTGTCCGATGTGTCGGCATCACTACAAGCAGGTGTCGTCACCTAACATAAAAATATAGTAGTCACATCATACAAGTACATAAAAGGTAAATTAAGCAACATTTCTTTTTTTGTAAGTGTTTAATGAGCACATTGATTTATTAAACATCAGCTACTGGATGTCAAACATTTGGTAATTTGACATATAGTCTCAGAGGAAACCTGCTACATTTTTCTATTATTAGCAAGGGATCTTTTATATGAACCATCCCACAGATAGGATAGCACATACCACAGCCTTTGTTATACCAGTTGAGTGCTTTACCACTGGGTTACGCTCCCCCCTCCCCAATATTTCAGCATTGTTCACAAAGTTTTTGCAAGTTTTAGATTATCTGAATATAGCAAATTCCTAAATTAGTTTGTGTATATTATTTGTCCTTTGGATGAAGTTGGCATATGAATATAATTGTTATAAAAGTTATAAAATTTGACTAACTGTGTAATTAGTATTTACATCACAGTTAATCTGCTAGTGATTTAGTCAAATAATTGAAATGTTAGTCATTTGTCCAAATGACCAATATAATTGGAGTTAAATGTTAAATATGATTGAGAATAGTTTTATTCTGTGAGCATATTATCTACTGTATTGTGATTTTATTTTACATGGTAATATATAGAGATTATTGTATGAGCTTGTGCATCATACTGATTTAACAAAACAAGTGTCAGGATTTTTGTATTGCCCAAGTGAGAGAGAGGGTAATACATGAATCCTGACACGTGTTTCGTAAAATCAGTACGACACACACACGAGTAATAATTCTTTATTATCCACATTATTATTGTTGTTTTCTTTATGAATAACAAGACCCAAATCAAAATGTTTCAGCCACAACTAGAAGGAGACGACAAAATGATGTCATATTTCAAATGCACAGTCTGAGCTAGGACTGGAGAAGCAATATGTCATGTTACGACGTCGCTTCCCAATATTACATCATTACACTTGTTATTACACGTGTGCTTCGTATGATTATTATTAACTCGGTTATGGATAATAAATATACATATAAGCTAGATCACATCCCTGCTCAATATAGGCCAATTTATGTTATATTTAATGATTTGGGAGAATTAAAAGGTGGCCACTTAACACAGGTGGCTGCTAAATAGAGGTGGTTCGCTAGAACAGATTTGGATGTTGTTATATACTCACAGCGTCATTTACAGCTCCCGGCTCCACAAGACTGATATATATAGTCGACAGTGTACACGTTGGACTGTTGTTGTTGACATCAGTGATGGTGACGACAACGTTAGTTGTCACAGATTTCGAAGTTGTGCCGGCATCGGAAACCGTGACTACGAGGGTGTAGCTGGGAGCTACAGTGACATCAAGCGGTTTATTTACAGTTATCACACCAGACACAGAATCGATGGCGAAATCGGTGTTAGTGTTTCCGCCTTTATCAAAAAAAGAGGAATGTTTTTAAAATGATAATACTGAGCATATGATTTGATGTACATCTGTTTCATGAAATATGGACTTTATATGGACCTTGGAAGGACTTTTATGTTTTAAGTTATCAAAATAATTACATGTCCGAGGGCATTGGAAGATAAGCCAGTAACTGGATGGGTCAATAATTTATTGAGTCGCCTTCACATAGAGAGTTAAGTGGGTGGGTGAACCATGCATTATCTTCAGGGTTGGGGTTGGGGTTGAAGTTGGGGTTGGGGGTGAGCAGTTGCTACTGCTTCCACCCCACTTACACTAACATATGCTGTCATGACAATACATTTTGTATTTTGTACAAGAACAAGATGAATGTCCTTTTATGATCTTCAAAGACCATATGGTTCCGTAAATCCGACAACCCACTGTCAGGTGGCGATCCTGGGGTTTGTGAAAGGGGGTTGGGGATGATGATGATGATAACTAGTTTAACGTGCCCATATACCACTAGGGTTTCGAACACACCTATCCCGAGTCCAACATTCAATAAGATCGGTGGCCTGACTCGGGATGGAGGGGGGGGGGGGGGGGTTTAGAGTTAAAAAACGGGCAGAATTTTGAAAATAGCAATTAGTACATAAGTTAATAGAATAAACAAAAAAAAGAAAAAAGTTACAAGCCAAAAAGAAAAAGAATTGACTGCTTGGGGATGGGCATTCATGGATCCTACAACTCACTGTCAGGTGGGATCCTGGGGGTTGTGAAGGGGGCTGGGTAAGGGCATTTCATGGATCCTACAACTCACTGTCGGTTGGCGATCCTGGGGGTTGTGAAAGGGGGCTGGGGAAAGGCATTCATGGATCCTACAACTCACTGTCAGGTGGCGATCGTGGGGGTTGTGAAAGGAAGCTGGGGAAGGGCATTTTTGGATCCTACAACCCACTGTCAGCTGGCAATCCTGGGGGTTGTGAAAGGGGGCTGGGGAAGGGCATTCATGGATCCTACAACCCACTGTCAGGGGGGTTATGAAAGGGGGGGGGGGAGGGCATCTAAATATGTCTTTGAACAGGCACTGTTTTTTTTATGGCTGCAAAAAACAAGGATGGGTGTGCACCACTTGGCAACCCTCTTCCTGGATTTGTACCTGACTTTATAGTACACAAGCCCTATACTACTTAACTACAGCCTCATACTTCAGATCATCTTGCTATATCAATTTTGTACAAATAATAACAAAATAAAAATCTGATAATGATAAAAATTCTGTTGTAGATCAAGTTTGAAACAGCTTTTTATGTTGACACTGCATGCTGATTGTTGTCATGAGTTTCAAGGGTTGGAACTACACTGACCCCCCCCCCCCCCATTACTGACCCAAGGACTGACCTGTAATTGTGAAGGTGAGGACACCGTCTGATCCATAGTCTTGGTCTGTAGCTGCCACAGTTGCCACAATCGTTCCCACAGAGGTGTCCTCAGCAAGCTGCAATAAAATACTACACATAAAACTTGGTCTGTCGATGACACAGTCACAACAACCGTTCCTACAGATATGTGCTCATGAAGCTGCAAGAAAATACTACACATAACACTTGGTCTGTGTTGACACAGTCGCCACAACCGTTCCTACAGATATGTGCTCAGCAAACTGCAAGAAAATACTACACAT